>NC_134355.1:658483672-658783672 GCF_048569485.1 Anomaloglossus baeobatrachus | reverse complement strand
TTCTACCTTACTTACAGCAAATCAATAATACAGACAGCCAGATCCTTTAACACCTAAAAGCCAGCACCTATAGGGTCTGGGTCCTTTTCTAGGTCACCGGCGAGCGACAGTCACACCGTTAGGTCTCCGGTGCACTATCATTCTCTGGACTAGTGACCACCCCCTTTTGCCAGGTGTCTCTCGAACCACAGATAAAACAGCACACACAATGTATATGATGCTTACCGCGGAATGAAGGGTGATCAAGTCCTCGATATCGAGCAACACCTGGATACTTGTGGAGTAGCCCCCAGAAGTCCGGAAAATGGAAGATCTGACTCCCCCTTCTCGGTGGCCCCACACTTGGCGCGCCAACTGTCAAGTTCAAAATGACGATGATGATGGTGAGACTCAAAAGGTCTCTCAGGATCTGGCTACTGTTTCAAATCAATGTCATGTGTGCACACGAGAATGAAGAATAACTGGACAGCAAGTCAGTTACATCTATCTCCATGACTGGCTCTTGACCAAGTAATCTTTATTATTTGAAAAAACTCTAGACCGAGCAGTAAGGGGGTGTAAACAAAAGTTTTAGTCCAATCAAGTATCGCAGGGCAGGGCTTCATGACATAGAGAGATCTACACATCCTCCTTGGATTGGTCAGTCCAGGCTCCAGGAATTTCTTTTGTCTATCGTCCCATGTGCAAAACACAAAATGGCAGCCATCTTCAAGCTGTATACATATATATATATATATATATATATATATATATATACACATACATATATATATATATATATATATATACATATACACACACACCAGTATATATATATTTAGCTGTTTACAAAAACATGTTCAGAAATACAATTATATATATAATATGGGCTGAAAGTGCACACTCCCAGCTGCAATATGAGAGTTTTCACATCCAAATCGGAGAAAGGGTTTAGGAATCATAGCTCTGTAATGCATAGCCTCCTCTTTTTCAAGGGACCAAAAGTAATTAGACAAGGGACTCTAAAGCTATGTGTCCACGCTGCGGAAAATGCGCGGATTTTGCCGCGGATTTCTCGCGGAATTCCGAAAATCTGCAGCATTGGCACTTCCAAGCCATTTCAATGGCATTTTGGAAATGCTGTGTCCATGCTGCGGATTTTTCCGTGGTGGATTTGCCGCGGATTTTGATTCGGAAAAATCTGCAGCATGTCAATTATTGTTGCGGATTTTGATCCGGATTTTGGCTATAAAATGGGGAAAAAAAAAAATCCGCATCAAAATCCTTGGCAATTCCGTGGTAAATCCGCGGTAAATCAGCGTCAAATCCACGGCAAAAAAAAGGTGCGGATTTGCCGCGAAAGTCGCGGATTTTCATGCAGAAAAATCCGCAGCAACATTCTAGCGTGGACACATAGCCTTAGGGCTGCAATTAACTCTGAAGGCGTCTCCCTCGTTAACCTGTAATCAATGAGTTAGTTAAAAGGTCTGGGGTTGATTACAGGTGTGTGGTTTTGCATTTGGAAGCTGTTGCTGTGACCAGGCAACATGCGGTCTAAGGAACGCTCAATTGAGGTGAAGCAGAACATCCTGAGGCTGAAAAAAAAGAAAAAATCCATCAGAGAGATAGCAGACATGCTTGGAGTAGCAAAATTAACAGTCGGGTACATTCTGAGAAAAAAGGAATTGACTGGTGAGCTTGGGAACTCAAAAAGGCCTGGGCGTCCACGGATGACAACAGTGGTGGATGATCGCCGCATACTTTCTTTGGTGAAGAAGAACCCGTTCACAACATCAACTGAAGTCCAGAACACTCTCAGTGAAGTAGGTGTATCTGTCTCTAAGTCAACAGTAAAGAGAAGACTCCATGAAAGTAAATACAAAGGGTTCACATCTAGATGCAAACCATTCATCAATTCCAAAAATAGACAGGCCAAGTTAAATTTGCTGAAAAACACCTCATGAAGCCAGCTCAGTTCTGGAAAAGTATTCTATGGACAGATGAGACAAAGATCAACCTGTACCAGAATGATTGGAAGAAAAAAGTTTGGAGAAGAAAGGGAACGGCACATGATCCAAGGCACACCACATCCTCTGTAAAACATGGTGGAGGCAACGTGATGGCATGGGCATGTATGGCTTTCATTGGCACTGGGTCACTTGTGTTTATTGATGACATAACAGCAGACAAGAGTAGCTGGATGAATTCTGAAGTGTACAGGGATATACTTTCAGCCCAGATTCAGCTAAATGCTGCAAAGTTGATCGGACGGCGCTTCATAGTACAGATGGACAATGACCCCAAGCATACAGCCAAAGCTACCCAGGAGTTCATGAGTGCAAAAAAGTGGAACATTCTGCAATGGCCAAGTCAATCACCAGATCTTAACCCAATTGAGCATGCATTTCACTTGCTCAAATCCAGACTTAAGACGGAAAGACCCACAAACAAGCAAGACCTGAAGGCTGCGGCTGTAAAGGCCTGGCAAAGCATTAGGAAGGAGGAAACCCAGCGTTTGGTGATGTCCATGGGTTCCAGACTTAAGGCAGTGATTGCCTCCAAAGGATTCGCAACAAAATATTGAAAATAAAAATATTTTGTTTGGGTTTGGTTTATTTGTCCAATTACTTTTGACCTCCTAAAATGTGGAGTGTTTGTAAAGAAATGTGTACAATTCCTACAATTTCTATCAGATATTTTTGTTCAAACCTTCAAATTAAACGTTACAATCTGCACTTGAATTCTGTTGTAGAGGTTTCATTTCAAATCCAATGTGGTGGCATGCAGAGCCCAACTCGCCAAAATTGTGTCACTGTCCAAATATTTCTGGACCTAACTGTACATGTTAGTAAGAAACAAAAGCATTCACAAATATGTGTGTTAGTTCACATCTACTGAACTATATAACTGAGTCTATGAAATGGCTGAATTAAGTATTTTTGGATACTCAATTCTTTATCCTCAACAATAGTAGTTATATTCTTGTACATAGTAGGCAGTATTATAGTAGTTATATTCTTGTATATAGGGGCAGTATTATAGTAGTTATATTCTTGTATATAGAGGCAGTATTATAGTAGTTATATTCTTGAACATAGGGGGCAGTATTATAGTAGTTATATTCTTGTATATAGAGGCAGTATTATAGTAGTTATATTCTTGTACATAGGGGGCAGTATTATAGTAGTTATATTCTTGTACATAGGGGGCAGTATTATAGTAGTTATATTCTTGTACATAGGGGGCAGTATTATAGTAGTTATATTCTTGTACATAGGAGCAGTAATATAGTAGTTAGATTTTGGTACATTTGAGTTAGTTTTTTCTTTCTTATGCGGGCGTCATACGGGACGATAAATTGTGCGATCGAATAAGCGATCACACCCGCCCCCGTCGTTTGTGCGTCACGTGCAATTAGTTGCCCATGGTGCACAAAGTCATTTACCCCCATCACACGGATTTACCTCCCGGGCAACGTCGCTGTGGGCGGCGAACATCCTCTTCCAGAAGGGGGAGGGACGTTCGGCGTCACAGCGACGTCACATGGCTGCCGGCCAATAGAAGCGGAGGGGTGGAGATGAGCGGGACATAAACATGCCGCCCACCTCCTTCTTCCGCATTGCCGGCGGGACGAAGGTAAGCTGTGTTCGTCACTCCCGGGGTGTCACACGGAGCGATGTGTGCTGCCTCGGGAATGATGAACAACCGGAGCACAGAAGGAGGAACGACATTATGAAAATGAACGACATGTCAACGATGAACGAGAAGGTATTTCTGCTCGTTCATAGGTGTCACATGGTACGATATCTCTGACGATGCCAGATGTGCGTCACTAACGACGTGACCTCGGCGACATATCGCCAGATATATCGTATCGTGTGACGCCCGCATTAGACATTTTTGTTCCACAAAATAGATTGCAAACATGATAAATATGAAGCTTATTCCTCAGCAAAAGACTATTAACAGAATTATCAGACATCAATAGAAGAGACCTTTTTTAACCCCTTATGCTCTGGTATATCTTTAAGACTCAAGTCCTAGCAATATCCTGTTTATCCTATTCTTAGACCATACACAATATACTCCTCTCTATAGGAAAATGTGCATTTCATTTAAAGCATACAATTAGTGTTCCCTGCCAGACGTGACCGCCGTCTGCACTGAACTGCTGTCCTATTGATCTGCACTGCTGCCTTCGGTGTTACCGTGTACATACATCACATAGGGTCTCTGGGGTGTGATTAAGGGTGCAAACATATTTACTGTTATTGCGCTTGGCACAGGATTTGGCTGCCACCTACTGCTGGTTATAAAATAATTACAACATGGGAAGAAGGGCCTCTTCCTGCATGACCCTAATGTCTTTATTATGTATATGTGGTGGGGTTTACATGTATACATAAGTATCAAAGTGCTCCCACTCTGACTATAAAAGACGGAGACAATAAATTCAGAGTGGAAAGTAAACTTCACCATTTACAACTTATAGGGTATAACATTCAGTATATCAGTGGAGAATACAGTATCATTTTACGTTGGAGAAGTCTTCATAGGACACCACTGATGATCGGGTTGGATGAAGCTACTCATGATTGTCTACATCAAATAGTTGTCATAAGTAAAAAAAAAAATAGGAAAAAATATGGTCAGTGCAATTGTTTATGTTCTAATACGTTCATTATATTATTGCACTTTACTTCTTGTAGAACGGTTTGTTTTGTGACTTTGGAGCTGATGGAGAGGACAATTAGTTGGGCGGAGAGTATGCTGGTTTGTGTTTTTCAGGAGCTGGTCTCCTGCCTCTGGGGTCAGTTGCAGAGGGCACATGGATCGGGTAAGAGCTGTACTACCTTACACAGACTGTAAATTGTAAATGTGCAAAGAATACATTTGGATTTGTTTTGCTGTCCTAAGTTGATGAGATTGGCTCTTTAACTGTTCCAGGCAGAGAAAGCCATTCAAGGAGTTGAGGTGAATTGCCATATGTGTAACCTCACCTGCAGTTAAAAAAGTCCTGTGTCTTATTTCACATATATAGCTTGGTACTTTGCTTCCCATACAGAAAGGTTTTTTTTTAACTGCAGGTGAGGTTACACATAGGTTAGGGACCACAAAAATAGAGATTACCTTGGCGTGGTTTTGGGGCTCTTTTGCATTGATCAATACAATGGCTAAACATCTCTCATTCCTATTATTCATAGCAGTTATGCATAATCCATTTTCATGTTTTTCATTTTTTCTGATCGTTCATTGTATTTTTAAGTCTAGTATTCCCATAGCAGTTCTGCTTTTCGTCATTCCCCTATACATTGTGACTAGTGTGCAACTCTTTTGTGCAACTGATTTGTGAGTATTACAATGCTCGGGTGCTTGGTACTCGTAACGAGCAGTTGAACGCCCAACTATAATGGATACCCAATTATAATGGAAGTTAATTGGGAACTCGAGCATCTTTCTGGGAAATCTTCCGGGACAGTGCTCGAGTTTCCTACTGACTTTCCACTGAGTTTACACTCAGTACTCAAGTAGCGCCCATCCAAGCATCCAACTGCTGGTTACGAGTTCGGAGCACCCAAGCAAGGTAGTTCTTTTGTCGCGGGCGGCGGGGTGCTGCGCTCGCTAACGCTCGGGTGCGGCGCTGCTGCTGCTGCTCGGTGGCTCAAGCGGTGGGCCGGATCCGGGAATCGAGCAGCGCTTCTCGCCCGTGAGTGAAAAGGGGGTGGTTTTTTTGGGGATTTAGTCCGTGACGCCACTCACGGGTTGTGGTGAAGATGGGCACCACCGCTGCTGGTGACGGGGATCCCGGGAGCGATGGTAGGGAGCAGCTGGGATGTTGTTTTCCCCCTCCGTGGGTAGGAGTTGGTGGTCCCGGGGCCCGGTGGTGTGACAGGGAGGCAGGGTCGGTGAGGTGCAGGGTTTCAGGGACAGCGTGGCGCGGTGCCGGATGGCACTGGTGTACTCACTCAGCAATAGATGCACAAAGTCTCCGGTAAACCAAATGGCTGGATGGACGGGTCCCGCAGCCGGCTGCAGTGTCTCTCCCCGGACAGGTGATGGTGGCTGTCTCTCCCTGCACCTTTGTGTACTGGATTGACTCCAATGGCTTTACAACGGTAGTCCGCTCCCCGGTGTATAGATACCGGAGGAGCCCGTTTTGCCCGCAGGCGCTGGCCCTTGGATTTCTAGGCGGTGGCTGTATATCCTCACGGTGTGAGCGGTTGCCTACAATTGGGACTTGGTAGGGAACCCCGGGGGTTCCTGTCACATTCGGATTTGACTATTGACGGCGACTCCAAGCCTGGTCGGGGTCCGATGGCCCTGCCTGTGTGCTTAGCTTCACTCCGTTCCCTGGTCCGGTACCGGTGGGCCACCGTCCAGCCCCGGTCCTTACGGCTCTGCGGAGTTCCACCAACTCCTGCAGACGGCCACCACCGTCTGCCAACCTTGCTGTTAGTGCCTGGGCTCCTACCCAGACACCTCAAGTGTTTACTCCCTCACTTTCACCTCCAAGACTAATCTGACACTTTTCCCGCCTCCAGGCCTGTGAACTCTTCGGTGGGTGGGACCAACCGCCTGGCTCCTCCCCACCTGGTGTGGACATCAGACCCTGGAGGGAGGCAACAAGGGTTTTTTTGTCTGACTAATGTAACTTTCTGGGGGGTGGTGGTGTGTGTGTGTGTTTTGTCTGTGGCTACCTGGCTAGTCCAGGGTGCCACATTCCCCCTTGGTAAAATGCAGACCGTCCGCGGGCTGCCCGTCAATCACCGGTTTTATTTTTCAAACTGATAAAGATAAATAACATGGAAAAACAGTAAAACATGAGTCATAAGCATACTTTAGGTCCTCTTAAACGTTACAACACACATATACATTTTTAAAAACTGACGTACGGATGTCTTCCGCTCTCCCACCCAAGCAACCTAGCCCTGATGCTGCCCCTAAGAAGTGGGCAGCACCCCTTTACCCCAGTCCAGGTTCAGGCTGCCCGAGCGGGAACGGGTACGGTAACTCACACCCGGCTGTCACTTCAGGGGACCCCACGTCCAGGGGGACCCCTGATCCCCGGAGTATCGCCACCGGTTATGATAGTGGCGGGCCTGGGCCATCACTTTCCTCTAGGCCAATCCTCCAAATCAGCCTCTCCGGAGGCGGCAACGGTATCCATCCCACAACATTATTTACAGGCCCACAAATTTGTGGGTGGCCTGCAAGTTCTCGGCCATGTTCATGAGGAGTTTCTCATGTGGGTATGGGGAGTGAACCAACGGGGATGGTTCTCTTCTCGGACGGCAATCTGGTGATTTTTCGGATTGATTAATTGTCATTTAACGGAAAGAACAAAGTGCTGAGGGTCCCAACGGGGGACAACAGGGTGCAACGGTGGACTGCTGCCTCTATTGCTCACTTTCGTACTCCTCACCCGGCTCCAGGTGACGAACCACGGGTTCCAGCCCCTCCAGCGCACGGCAGGCGCGATGGGAAAGGGCTGCCCGGCATCCATTATTTCCACTCCGAGGGATGTAAGTAGCCTCCATGTCATAGAAGCCGAAGATTCCTTCCTCCTCCGAGACAGGCTCTGTGTCAGCCCCCGAGCCGCTGTTATCTGACTCCAGGGGGCTAATGGTTTGACCCGGCAGGACAGCAACGGTTACTAGCTGAGCCCAGACTTGTGGTTCTTCAGTGGTAAGTGATCCGTCATCGGTCGGTGTACGGAGGCCCGCCATCGGTTCTCCTAGGTCAACCGCTCCAGCTATTGGTTGGCTGGCATCCTCTCGGGCATCCGGGTCCCGGCGGGGCAGCACGTACTCTGCCACCTCCATCGGGGACGGTGACCTGAGCGGAGTCATTTGGGTGGCCAGCACGGGCGATGGAGCGGGCTCTGCTGGGACCAGAGGTAGACCGGGTCCTTCAGCCGCAGCGGCCTCGGGGACATAAGGGCGTGGGTCTGTCGCGGGCGGAGAAGGACGCCGCTGCGCGGCGCTCGCTAACGCTTGGGTCTGGCGCTGATGCGATGGCTGCTTGGTGGCTCGAGCGGTGGGCCAGATCCGGGGACTCGAGCGGCGCTCCTCGCCCGTGAGTGAAAGGGGGTAGTTTGGTTTGGGGATTTGGTCCGTGACGCCACCCACGGGTTGTGGTGAGGTTGGGCACCATCGCTTCTGGTTACGGGGATCCCGGGAGCGATGGCAGGGAGCAGCTGGGATGTTGTTTTCCCCCTCCGTGGGTAGGGGTTGGTGGTCCTGGGGCCCGGTGAGGTGACAGGGAGGCAGGGTTGGATGGGTGCAGGGTCGCTTGGACTGCGCAGCGCGGTGCTGGCCGGCACGGTAGTACTCACTCAGCCACAAAGGTACGCAAAGTCTTTGGTAAACCAAACGGCTGGATGGACGGGTCCCGCAGCCGGCTGCTGTGGCTTCTCCTGGACGGTTAGTGGTGGCTGCCTTTCCCTGCACCTTTGTGTATGTTCGGTCCCGATGGATTCCCATCGGTAACCCGCTCCCCAGCGTGTATATGTGCCGGAGGAGCCCTTTTGCCCGCAGGCTCTGGCCCTTGGAACTCTAGCTGTGGCGGTAGCTGTATTTCCTTCTGTTGGTTGTACGGTTGCCTTTAATCAGGTCTTGGCTGTTAGGAAACCCCTAGGGTTCCAGTCACTGACGAATTTGACCTCTAATGGCGACTCCAAGCCTGGTCAGGGTCCGTAGGCCCTGCCTGTGTGTGCTGGCTTCACTTCACTCCCTGGTTCGGTACCGGCGGGCCACCGCCCATCCCCGGTCCTACGGCTCCGCGTTGATCTGCCTCTCCTGCAGACGGCCACCACCGTCTGCCAACCTTGCTCTTAGTGCCCGGGCCACACACCCGGACACGGTCAGTTTGCTCCTCTCCTAACTCCTCTCTCAACTCAACTCTTCTCTGAACTGCCTTCCTTCTCCCGCCTCCAGGACTGTGAACTCCTCAGTGGGTGGGGCCAACCGCCTGGCTCCACCCCACCTGGTGTGGACATCAGCCCCTGGAGGGAGGCAACAAGGATTATGTGTCTGGCTGATGTACCTGTCTCAGGGTGGGGGTGCATGTTGTACTACCTGTGACGACCTGGCTAGTCCAGGGCGCCACAGGTCACTCACCAGCTCCTCTAGCATGGCCTCTATTTCATGCGCCCACATGACCGCAGCCAGCTCCTCCATCTCAGCGGTCCAGCGATCCAGCAGATCCCGTACCTGGGCCCGGTTACGACAGCACAGCAGCATCACTTGGGTTTTCAGCCACGCCGCCGTGTCGGGGGCAGGCTCCGGAGACTCGGGCCTCTCAGGTGGTGCGGACATATTGCAAGCTGCTTCCAGGAACCCGGTATGTCTTGCAGAGTCCTGGCGTCCCTGCTTTTATGGCCTCGGTTACATTAGGCAGGTTTTCACTCGCCCCCCATGGTTCTCTTTAGCACTTCCGCTTGCTGGGGGCGGGGCTTCGCTTTCGCGCCTTCCCTGCTCGGGGAAGACGCTCGAGCGGGAAATCTTCGCGCCAAAGATGGCGGCGCTTCAAATTTTTCGGCCGGACGCCACCGGCGGAGACCACAAGGCGCACTTCTACCAGTAGGTAGAGCGGTTCTATCCTGTTTGTAACGCCAAGTTGTCACGGGCGGCGGGGCGCTGCGCTCGCCAACGCTCAGGTCCGGCGCTGCTGCTCGGTGGCTCGAGCGGTGGGCCGGATCCGGGGACTCGAGCGGCGCTCCTCGCCCGTGAGTGAAAAGGGGGTGGTTTGTTTGGGGATTTAGTCCGTGACGCCACCCACGGGTTGTGGTGAAGATGGGCACCACCACTGCTGGTGACGGTGATTCCGGGAGCGATGATAGGGAGTAGCTGGGCTGTTGTTTTCCCCCTCCGTGGGTAGGAGTTGGTGGTTCCGGGGCCCGGTGGTGTGACGGGGAGGCAGGGTCGGTGAGGTGCAGGGTTGCAGGGACAGCGCGGCGCGGTGCCGGATGGCATTGGTGTACTCACTCAGCAATAGATGCACAAAGTCTCCGGTAAACCAAACGGCTGGATGGACCGGTCCCGCAGCCGGCTGCAGTGTCTCTCCCCGGACAGGTGATGGTGGCTGTCTCTCCCTGCACCTTTGTGTACTGTGTTGACTCCAATGGCTTCCCAACGGTAGTCCGCTCCCCGGTGTATAGATACCGGAGGAGCCCGTTTTGCCCGCAGGTGCTGGCCCTTGGATTTCTAGCCGGTGGCGGTGGCTGTATATCTTCACGGTGTGAGCGGTTGCCTTCAATCGGAACTTGGTTGTTAGGAAACCCCGGGGGTTCCTGTCACATTCGGATTTGACTATTGACGGCGGCTCCAAGCCTGGTCGGGGTCCGATGGCCCTGCCTGTGTGCTTAGCTTCACTCCGTTCCCCGGTCCGGTACCGGTGGGCCACTGCCCAGCCCCGGTCCTTACGGCTCTGCGGAGTTCCACCAACTCCTGCAGACGGCCACCACCGTCTGCCAACCTTGCTGTTAGTGCCTGGGCTCCTACCCAGACACCTCAAGTGTTTACTCCTCTCACTTTCACCTCTAAGACTAATCTGACACTTTTCCCGACTCCAGGCCTGTGAACTCCTCGGTGGGTGGGGCCAACCGCCTGGCTCCGCCCCACCTGGTGTGGACATCAGACCCTGGAGGGAGGCAACAAGAGTTTTTTTGTCTGACTAATGTAACTGTCTGGGGGGTGGGGGTGGGGGTGTGTCTTGTGTGTGGCTACCTGGCTAGTCCAGGGCGCCACACTTTCTCTTCACTATTGCCTCCCTCAGAGAGAGCCACACAAGAAGTGAGACAAGAACCGAGGAACTATAATGCCTACTTTTGTGTCTCTGGGGAAGACAGGGGAAGGCTAGAAGGATCTAATCCCTGAAGAGATAAAGAGTTAAATTATTCAAGAATGTAGTATGAGGTTGTCCTTTGAAGTGTAATGAGCTAAAAGTCCAAACCAGAAGATTTGAGACCCAGGATTAACAGTACTGAAGGTGAGGAGCCAGCTGTGCTGTAGAGTACCTGGACCGTCCTCTCTTCCAATTTGTTGGAGGCCTGAATTGTGTATTTGTGCCACCTCACCACTCACTTGTCCCATCACCCCCTCAGCCCGCTGTCCGGTTCCTCTCATCTCTTCTTTTTTACCTTTTTTCTTTCCTCCCGGTTAAGTCTTCCAGTATGACTAGGCCTCGAATGTCACTGCACACATTCTGTTACTGCACACGATATGACGTTGCTCGACCAATGGGCATGGTGCACAGTGGCAGCAGATAGGTGAGCGATGAGGTGAGTTTAATTTTATTATGTGCGCCATATCTAATACAGTTGCCATTGTTGTTAGACTGTCTCGGGTGCTTCCATGCTGTCCAGCAAATTCAGCGCATCTCATAGCAAAGATGTACCAATGTCATGCTGGAAACAGCAAGGATCTCCTCTTGGTTGGCACTCACTGACACCATATTTTCGGTCTAATTACTAACCGTTGAAAAAAAATCACATGCCAACCAGACCAATTTTATTCTATGGGACAGTGAAGAATGATTTTTTTTTTTCACAGACTCAATGTGTGGAAAAAAAGCCCTAAGAGCTTGTGCACACCACCATTTATATCAGATGAGTGCAATCCTTGGTTTGGACAGATACTAATTAGGGATGATCGAATACTGCAAATATTTGGCAACGTCCATATTCGCCGAATAGGTCGCTGCTATTCAACTATTTGCAAATATTCGATGTGCAATGTAAGTCTACGGGAAACCCGAATAGTTGCCGAATAGCAACTATTCGGGTTTCCCATAGACATATATTGAATATTCGCATAGCGGCGACCTATTTGTCGGATATTCACGAAGCCGAATATTGCCGAATATTTGTGATATTCGATCATCCCTAATACTAATGTTTTCTATTTGGTGTTGCACATATCTGTTTTATCCTTCGACTGAGTGGTCCAAGGAAAAAATCGATGACTTCCAATTTTGATCTGAGCGTCGGATGAAAATTGACCATGCAGGTCTATGAGTCCGAGGAAAACATCGGGCGACACTCAGATGATATCACAGACTGACTGAATGGAGAAGGTGGAGAAACTTTGATTTTTTAATTCTCCACCTCCAAGAAAAACGGATCCTACTCTGATAAGAGTTTGGTTACCATAATCGGACAGTTTTTCTCGGATGTACAGGAGAGGTTCCCTCTGAGAAAAATTGTCCGATTATGCTAACCAGACTCTTCTCTGAGTGTGATGAAAGGCTGATCAGAGTGGGATCCGTTTTTCTCGGAGGTGGAATGAAAAGAAAAATGACAAGTTTCTCCACCTTCTTCATTATTAGTCCATGAAAATCGACTGAGGATGCGATGTCCAATTTTCTTCATGGACTTGGATGGGTCAGTGCCACCTGATTCTCGGACAAAAATTGTACATGCTGTGATTTTTACACACCGAATCTTTCAGTGAAAAAAAATCATTAATCTGCACTGCCCCATTGTATAACATTATCCAGAGCGTAATGTGTTTTTTTTAACGGATAGCACTTGGACCTCGAGTGCACAGGTCCTAACAGTGAGCCATATGCAACACTACTATCTATAAGAGGCTTTTCTCTGCCTAATACACGCAATAGTATTCTTCGGCACAGCCATAATGTGCTGGTGTATCTCTATAAATCAGTACATTTTAAGTGGGAAAAAAAGATAAAATGTTAAATATTATTGAGGGTGTTTATTATACTCCCTTTAGGTGCAATTTTTTCTTTGTTTTAGTTACTCAAGTGCATGTAATAAAAATAATTGGATTTCATCAAAAAGTTTGCACCATTTGACTTTTTTGTCACTCACGGAATTGGAGATAGGTCTGGCAAAAACACACAACAAACAGGGGTTTCACCACAAAAGACAAGGGGTACACTGAGGCACTTTAACAATGGTGAGCACCAGCGCTAATGAGATGGAAGATGGATACCTCCTCTACTTACCTGCCATTGTACCCTGTGCTAATAGCCACTCCTTATACAAGTTCCATCCTCACCTGTCATCGAGCAGGAACCTGAGTAACCTTACAATAGTCCTGGCTAATGAGTGGACAGGTAAGGATCACTAGTCCCACTACTGCACTAAAACAACATACTAGAGAAGTAAGACAAACAGGGGAATCAACAAAAGGATATATTCCAACTTCTTGGTTGCAGTCAGGCACCAGCACTGCAGCCTACACTACATCAGACAATAAGGGTTCCCACAGCTCCTTCCACCTCCAGGCTAAGTTTCACAATGAGGATTCAGTATAACCAGCACCCTCTACAGGGAGTAGAGGGTATATATAGGGACTGGGAGTGGTGCCAAACTGGAAGCACCTGATGAGAGGTAACGAGTATGCTGCTGGCAAGGAGAATCTGACATTAACCCACTACATGCCAAAAGAAAGGAAACTACATTTAATATTGAGAGCCAAGCCTGAAACTGTCACTAGTCTCATGATGCAGAGAAATTACCGGTACATTTTTATACCCTTTATGCTGTTTATTGCATGCTGCACAGACTTAACTGAGAATTTGTCAGTTAGCTCACTATAAAGGTCCAGTCACACTAAGCAACTTACCAGCGATCCCAACAACGATAGGGATCGCTGGTAAGTTGCTAGGAGGTTGCTGGTGAGCTGTCACACTGCGACGCTCCAGCGATCCCACCAGCAACCTGACCTGGCAGGGATCGCTGGAGCGTGGCTACACGAGTTGCTGGTGAGCTCACCAGCAACCAGTGACCAGCCCCCAGTCTCCTAGTTACAGCACACATCAGGTTAATTAACCCGATGTGTGCTGCAGCTAAATGTGCACAGAGCAGGGAGCAGCGCACACTGAGCGCTGGCTCCTTGCTCTCCTAGTTACAGCACACATCGGGTTAATTGC
The DNA here is from genome assembly GCF_048569485.1 of Anomaloglossus baeobatrachus. NCBI lineage: Eukaryota > Metazoa > Chordata > Amphibia > Anura > Aromobatidae > Anomaloglossus > Anomaloglossus baeobatrachus. The sequence continues at coordinate 658,769,794 of NC_134355.1, read as the reverse complement.
CTGATGTGTGCTGCAGCTAAATGTGCACAGAGCAGGGAGCAGCGCACACTGAGCGCTGGCTCCTTGCTCTCCTAGTTACAGCACACATCGGGTTAATTACCTGATGTGTGCTGCAGCTACATGTGCACAGAGCAGGAGCCGGCAGCACAGGCAGTGAGAGCGGAGGAGGCTGGTATCAAAGGTAAATATCGGGTAACCAAGGACAGGGCTTCTTGGTTACCCGATGTTTACATTAGTTACCAGCCTCAGCAGAAGCTGGCTCCCTGCTCACTGCACATTAGTTGTTGCTGTCTCGCTGTCACACACAGCGATCTGTGCTTCACAGCAGGACAGCAACAACTAAAAAATGGCCCAGGACATTCAGCAACAACCAACGACCTCACAGCAGGGGCCAGGTTGTTGCTGGATGTCACACACAGCAACATCGCTAGCAACGTCACAAAAGTTGTTCGTTACCAGCGATGTTGCTAGCGATGTTGCTTAGTGTGACGGGGCCTTTAGAGTCTGATGGGGAGTTAGTAACTATCTGTTATTTGTCTTTTTTCTGAGCTTCTCTCAGCTGATTTATAACCATAGAACACATGAAACTTGAATTAAAAGCCAAACAATGCAGAACTTTTAATGAAATCCTTTAGCAAAAAAACATTTTTTTTAACTCTAAATACATGCATGTAAGTAAAATAAATAAATCAATAAACAAATAAATAAAAAAAAATGTCCTCAAAGGTGTACAGCCCCTTTAAGACCAATGTTTTTAACTCCACTCTAATACGAAGCTCACTGTAGTAAGTCCTTATTTATTACGTAAACTAATTCTGCATAAATGGCGACATGATTGTTGTGTAGTATACTGGTCAGATGAAAGAAGTGATGAGATATAAGAAGAACCAACCTTGGATAAATATATAGGTATGTAGCCGGCAGGAGTGGGATATGTCTCATTCAGAAGCCTCCGGTTCATTGACATATGTTGATGGCCAGAAGCGCATGTTGATGGTCATTAGTAATCACTGATGAGACTGCGGGGTGGTATTGAGAAAGAAGCAGGTCTGGGGAGCAAAGACGGCCCAAAAAGTGCTGAGAGTGCCATTAGGAGAAAAAGTTGTAGAACATCAAAAGACGTAAGCTGTTGGATATTTGGAAACTGCCCATGTTGACTGCAAAGCTTAAAGGGGTTGTCCACTAGGAGAACAACCCCTTCTGATTCCACTTATTTCTCCCAGTTAAAATATAAAACCCTGTACTCACCTCCTGTGCTGTCGGTAACCGCGATTTGGGGCTCATATGACATTGTGATATCAAGCAAGCCATGCGTCTAATCACTGCCTTCTTATCTCTCCTCGCCTTTGTACCGAATGAGCAATCAACAGGAAGTGAGTGCTGCAGAGTCACTTCCTGTCGACTAATTTGGTCTGAAGGTGGAGAGAGAGAAGCCGGTAGTGACTGGATGGGAGGTTTGTGTGACATCACAATGTCACATGACCCCCGAACGCTTACCGACAACACTGGAATGGTGCCAGAAAAAGAGAAGAGTACAGGGTCTTTTATTGTAAGTGGGGGAAACAAGTGGAATCCAAAGGGGTTATCCTAGTAGTAAACAACCCCTTTAAGAAGACACCGAAGTGGAGGGGGAGTTGTAGGTGCAACTGGAGTCAAAGGTTTTTTTTGCAAATATGAGAACAATAATATTAAACTACCATGATTGTTGGGGGCTCTGTTGGAGATTTTGCATTGAGACCCTCAAGTGTGAAGTTACTGCTGGGGGATACTATTTAAGTGGCAGAAATTGTATCATCTTGGCCAGTTTGGGTATGTACCTTGTGACGATTGCACACCGCAACCGAGGGGTTTCCCTCACTTTTGCCGCGGTGCGAGGTAGCACAGGAGCAAACAGTACATTAAAAGTCCAAACGGTTTATTATATCCTTCATAAACCGCAGCTCAAAAATAAAACATAGCAGATTATTAACTGACCCGGTCAGTATATGTACCGCCCCCGTGCCAGCAGCCAGGCTGCTTGGATCTGGATCCGCGGTGGCTCGAGGGGCCTCCGGACCCAGGGGGTCGTGCGGCCACTCGAATAAAGGGGGGTGTATTTACAGAGGATGGTGTGGAAAGTTCGTGACGCCACCCGTGGTGCGTGGTAAGGTGGAGTACCACAACAGCGGTTGGGAGTACCAGGTGGCGATGGTGTGGGCAGCCAGGTGTTTAACCCCTCCACGGGTAGGGGAATGCCCCGGGACTCGGTGATAAGGACAGTGTTGTGCCGTTGGGACGGTAAGAGTCCTTTGTGTACTCACTCTGTCCAATAACGCTGACACCGACAATTGTGGTAAACCAAAATTCTTGACACCGCTGCCGCTGGGAGGGAGCACGCCTGGATCCCGTGCCCGTTAGTGTTGCCTGTTAGTCTGTGACCTTTGCCTTGGCACCTTGTCTTCTGGTTGGTCCCTTTTAGTGTAAAACTAATTGGGTCCCGCTCCCCAGTATGGCTAACTGGGTGAGCTTGCTCTCAGGGTTCACGCTTGGGATTTTCTGGACCGTATGTATGGAAAGTCCTATCCCCCTCATTGCGCTAGTACCCCGATTTTGGAGCGGGTGGAGAACGGATCTTGAAGGCTCTGTCCTCTCCGGGTAAATTGCCAGGATGCCTGAAGCTAATTCCTGACCTAGGGTCCACGTACCCAGTCATTCCCTGGCCCCTGCCCGGTGATGGCACAAGGTCGCCAGCTGTCCTCCTTGACAGTCTGTGCCCCTTGTCACGATCCCCTGCGACCGGGGTCCAGCTCCTACCAGGCCCAGACCAACATCTGCCACCTAGTAGTTCACGGAGCCCAGCTCCTGACCTCTCCTCTTGAGAGTCACTGCTCAACTCACTGTCTCCTGACACTCTTGACCCCCCCTTAACCAACCCCCCAAGTGGGCGACCCTATTCCACTCAGGCTGTCCACTGGTGTGTCTGGTGGGTGTGGTGCAGAGTTTTCCTAGGATATTGATTAGCTTGTTTTTGTCAAAGGTGAGGAACCCGTAACCAAGGAGGAGATGGACATTACACAGAAGGGCAGATTGCACAATACCCTGTGACGTCCTGATAGGCCAGGGCGTCACATTCCCCCTTGGTTAAACATAGCTCGTCCCCGAGTTACAGGACACCAGACGTTATTTTTTTTTCAAACTGTAGAAAAAGGTAAGAAAGGTTAACATTTTTATTCACACATACATCCCACATCAGGGAGGCTCGTCACTTAAACGTTACTAACATTTTTAAGAGTTCATCTCCTCAACGATGGGACGCTACCGGTTTCAATGGTAGCGGAGACTCAACCTGCTCCGTTGCAGCCTCTACCCATGTCAGTCCAGTCCCAATGTCCAAGATACCGTTAACCCGCCACCCAAACAACCTGACCCTCTGTATACCTATGGTGGGTCTGTGACCAGGTTACGGTCCCGGGCGTTATGTTAGACGACGACTGTTGGGCACAGGAGGTGCAACTATTTACAAAAACACAAGTTTGTGTTGGTCACGCCAGTCCTGTGACCGTGGTACATTTTTACCAGATGAATTCAACAAAGTCTATGTACCGGGTGTACACACTGTAAAGAATCTTGTTGCAAATTAGATAATGTCTCCGTTCATTGAAAACCTTATTGATTATGCATTTATTTTCTAGCATTTTCTATATAGAAAATAACAAACTGCGAAAAACAATAAACGAAAACACCAATACCTAACAGTTCTATGGCATCGTAAAACCAATATTTTCAACATTTTGCAAACTACTGGTACCGCTCACTGGGAGGCTGGTAGTCAACAGCAGCAACTGGCACAACTTGCTCATTCACCATAGCAAGCCGTTTCACATCTAGGGCATACTAGCCCCGCTCGCTCCAATGCCGCGTGTAAGTGACCACCTCCCCTAGCTCCAGGTTACGGCCCGGGTGATCCCTCGGGAGATGCTGCATGATATCTCTTTGGGCTACAATCACTTCTTCAGGGAGGATTGCTTCCCAGAGGAAACCCCACCCCTTTCAAGGTCGAAGCGCCGCACGAGGCCCCTTCGTTATGGCCTTCGGACTCGAAAGGTGGCCTTCCTCAGATTCTCTTTCTCCCTCCGTGTACGGGCAACGATCTCCTGCTGCCGCTGGTCTGGAGTTCTCATCTCTGGTTTCAGCTGTCGCTGGTGTCGTTCCCAGTAGGGGGCGTCAGCGTCCGGCCTCAGCTCCCTAGCTGGCTCTGGTTTTAAGTGGACTCTTGCGGCCCCAGCAGCCGTTGGGATCCCGTGCGGCAGTGGAACCAGTGGATCTTTAGGCTCCACTCCCGCCTTGGCAGGTTGAAGAACCGACTGCTCCGCAGCTGGGGTTGCAGGTTGCAGGGTCCAGGTGCTCTGCCTCTGAGGACGGGCCCGGTGATGTGGCCGGGTCTGGTCTGGCCGGGGTCCGGATGACCGCTGTCATGACCGGGATGAGGGACAGAACCGGGATTTATGCAGCTAGAGCTTTACTCAAATGCACTGAAGGTTCCGCTGCCGGGGTTGGTGGGGGCAGCTTGGCGTCCACCGAGGACAGGGTAGGTGACGGTGGAGGGCTCACCGTGAGCGGGGGTGGTCCGGATCCCTCAATCGCTGAGGCCGGATTTGGGTAATCAGTAGGGACTAGGTAACTGCTTACCCTCTCTTCACGTGGGATTTCGATCTCACGGGCTCGCACCACCATCACCAGGCTCCTCATCTCTTCCCTCCAGTGATTCAAGATAAACAGGAACTGTGTCCGCATTCTCCTGCACAGCTGCTTTGTCTCCTCCTCAATCCAGGTCGTGGTCCCGGGAACAGCACGTTCTGGTGACCAGTCCCGCTCCGCCATCTTGCCTCTGCGTTGTCCAACAACGTTATCGCAGAGTCCTGGCGTCCATGCTTCTCTTCCGCTGCTGCTATATGCCGTCACCCTGGTCGGGTGGAGGCAGCGCTGCCACACTTTCATCGTCTGGCGCCGAAATCTTCGCGCGCCCCCTTGGTTTTCAGTCAGCACTCCTTTGCGTGCTGTGGCCCTCTGGGAACTTCCTGTTCCGGCCTCACACTCAGGAAGGGCGAGGCTTCTGCTTCGCACGCTTTCGCGGGGAAGATGACGTTTTGGTGCGAAAAGATGGCGGAAAATGACGGAATTGGTGGGAAAAGGGATTTTGACTCGCGGTTTTCAGCTTTCAAGGTACACGTCACCCAGGTGAGTGGGTCCTGCTCAGATCCTGTTCGTGACGCCAAGTTTTTCGAGGTGTACCACCCCCGTGCCAGCAGCCAGGCTGTTCGGATCTGGATCCACGGTGGCTCGAGGGGTCTCCGGACCCGGGGGGGTTGTGCGGCCACTCGAATAAAGGGGGTGTATCACCACACACCGTGGGTGGCGTCACAAACTCCATACGGCCCAGCCCGCACATAAACGCCCTACATCCACCATCCCATCACTCCCCTTTTCATTTGAAGTGACCGTGAAGCCCCCGGGTCTGGAAACCCTCGAGCCACCCACAGAAGGGCCGGATCCGAGCAGCTCGGCTGCTGACAGTGAGGCGGTACAGAGACCTGGTGTGCCACAGGGGTGTTGGAGCTCAAATGGTGAGGTGGATTAACAAAGCTGCAGTTCAGTGTGGATACATGGACCCTGGGCATTGGCAAAACAGGCTAAAAGGCATTTAGAATAATAATGACCTAGATAGCAGGTCATGCTGGATGGCAAACAAACAAATGAGGCAGGATACAGGGGAAGCCACAGAACCAGAAAGGCATGTGAAGAGGAAAATGGTAGGTCTGAAACAGAATTTAGATGACCAGAGCAGTCTACCCTAATGGCAGTTTGTAATGCTTACAGCAAAAAATTGGTTAGCAAGCAGGTTACAGAAGCAGTAGATACTTAGAAAATCCACAGCAGATTGTGAGATAATGTAAAAAGACTTTGATAACAGTTCGTAATCCTCACAGCAAATAATGGATTAAGCTGCAGGTCTTGTGCAGCAGAAAATGCAAATTGTATATATCACAGGGATCAGAAGAAACTGGCAGGTGGCAAATGCCAAACAAACTTTACATTAAAGGGTCAATATTCAGATGCAGGAGTGCATAAAAGAGGGTTTTAAAAACCTTGGATAATGATGTCACTGAGGAACGCCAGGCCGCTTGTAAGATTTGAAATGGGATAGGGAATGGAAAACAAGATAGGTACATAACAAGTAGGGGTGATGGCCCATCTGGTGGGCGAGTTACCTTCCAACATGATGTCAGCCCGCAAATGAAATGACCTTCTTGTTGAAGAGGGTATGCTGGAGACTAAGGGCGGCTTTGCACACTACGACATCGCAGGTGCGATGTCGGTGGGGTCAAATTGAAAGTGACGCACATCCGGCATCGCATGCGACATCGTAGTGTGTAAAGCCTAGATGATACGATTTACGAGCGCAAAATCGTCGTAATCGTATCATCGCTGCAGCGTCGGCGTAATCCATAATTACACTGACGCGACGGTCCGATGTGGTTCCTCGTTCCTGCGGCAGCACACATCGCTGTGTGTGAAGCCGCAGGAGCAAGGAACATCTCCTACCGGCGTCAACGCGGCTTCCGTAGGATATGCGGAAGGAAGGAGGTGGGCAGGATGTTTACATCCTACTCATCTCCGCCCCTATTGGTCGCCTGCCGTGTGACGTCGCTATGACGCCGTACGACCCGCCCCCTTAGGAAGGAGGCGGGGCGACGGCCAGAGCGACAGTCGCAGGGCAGGTGAGTGCGTGTGAAGCTGGCGTAGCGATAATTTTCGCTACGCCAGCTATCACACGATATCGTACCTGCGACGGGGGCGGGGACTATCGCGTGCGACATCGCAGCATCGGCTTGCGATGTCGCAACGTGCAAAGCCCGCCTAAGTGCTGAGAGGTAGTCCTTGGTTTGTGAGGCGCTATCCGACTTTATTGTTATCCTTTGTGTGTACCTTACAATATAATATAGAAAGAGGCAGAAAACAGACGGAGCTTCTGGGTTATACAAACTGGAGATTGCAAGTTAACTAGAGTAAAATGATGTAATTAGGCCGGGACCTCAGCTTCCTATAAATCAGGAAATTTGTGCTTGGTAGAAGTTTCCTATGATCTGTTCCCCAGCATCGTCCTCCTGTTCTCTACATTCGCCAGTAATGTTGTATTATCTGGACAAAACGTGCCAAAACCCATAAACGAGCAATCATCCACCGCACGGCCCGCGTTCCCTCCTGCTCCTCACATCCACACTCTATGCCAGAACTGAACACTTCGGGGGCTCGTCTAACACCACATCATACAATTTACAGCCAGGCAAGTGAGCAAGGTGGGTGGTAGACTTCATCTGGAATTCAGTAGCCTCTTTCCTAAATCAATAAGTCTCACAGCCGTGTAAAGCGATAGGCCGTCCGCTCTCTTGTTTACGTTTTCCTTATAAAAAACAGAAAATGGATTCCCAACAGGCTGCAAATGGATACCTCCGATTTGTGATCTCCAAGTGAATTATTTCCATAAACTTATATAGCCTAAGTTAAAAAAAAATCCTAAAGAGTTTAGTCTGGAATACATCGAGCGTAATTATCTAGAAGACGTCTACCAGTCTTGAATTTTTTTTTTCAATTTTTTTTATGAGCCAAAGCTAAATTGAAAAATAATAATATAAAGCCGGGTGGACTATTAACATTTGTGGGTGGAGGATGGAGCCCAACAATTTCCTACTTTACACAATACATCCATTGTTCCTGTCTAAAAATAGAGAACTCGGTGGAGATAAATTGCTTACGGAATTATCCGGGGCGAATTCATTGTTGTAGTATCAGCTTATGACAGAATATTAAAGAGGTAAATGGGTTGTCCAGACGCGGGACGGCTCTGTGAAGTGTAGCATTACCCTCTCCCTTCCAACTATCACCATAGTTGAGCGTGAGATGACCATATCAGCAGAATGATTTCTAATGCCATATTCAAAAACAGTGTGCAATTTGACGCCTTTGACATGTCGGCCTTCATAGAATTTAGCAGTTGCTGATTTTTTAACAGTAATTTTGGGCAAATTGGGGCAAAACTAAAGCCACAAACCCAACACATGGAAGTCCTACTTTCCAACTATCCCAGAATATCTGGGAGGCTTTAAAAAAGAAAAAAAAAGGAAATACATCTCGTGGAAGATGTGTTGGGGTGGCTAATGGGGGTCTGTGTAGCCGAGGTTTCTAGGCCGCAGCGCGACCTGCTGTTAACCCTAGAACGCATACCTGGGGCCTCGCAGGCCTGTTAGGTCATTTGTTTTCTATGGTAGATTGAATTGCTTGCGCGTTCTAGGGTTAAAGGCCGCTGTACACACAGCGACATCGCTAGCGATGTCGCTAGTGATCACACCCGCCCCCGTCGTTCTTGCGTCACAGGCAAATCGCTGCCAATGGCGAACAATATCGCTGGTATGCATCACACGAACTTACCTTCCTAACGACGTCGCTGTGGCCGGCGAACAAACTCTTTTTTAAGGGGGAGGTTCGTGCGGCATCACAGCAACGTCACACAGTGGGCCACCAATAAAAGCGGACGGGCGGAGAGCAGCCGCATGAACGTCACTCCCACCTCGTTGCCGGAGGACGCAGGTACGCTGTTGTTCGGCGTTCCCGGGGTGTCACACGTAGCGATGTGTGCTGCCTCAGGAACGACGAACAACCTGCGTCAACAATCAACGATTTTGTGTTTGGGATAGTTAGCGGTCGCTCGTGTCACACGCAACGACGTGGCTAACTAGGCCGGATGTGCGTCATGAATTCCGTGACCCCAGCGATATCTCGTTAGCGATGTCATTGTGTGTAACGGGGCCTTAACTCTTCTTGCCCCGGTCGCCACTCCAGTGCAAATATACGTCATCAAAAGTCCATTCCTCCTCTGAGACAAAGAATCGGACACAAGGGGATTTTTGTCAACCACTGGAACTTTACTGTAAATCTTCATGACAACATCTTGCATCCTGCGGGCACCACTACTCATCCCGACAGGGTTCCCTTTGGTTTCCATTACATAATCAAATTTACCGGCCGACCGCTTCCCTGGCATCTGGATCTCAGAAAGCACCGCTAGGCCCCTCATCTCTTCCTTAGACATTAGAATGCGTAGCAGGCTCCTCTTCTGCTCACACACTTGGTCCCCATCATCTCTTTAAGGGCACACTGACCATCAGTCTCTTGAAGGGAATCATTGAGAATTCTTTCCAGGGAACTGATGCCACTCAAACCATCTGGACTAAACCCACTTCCAGGGGACGTGGTTCTGTCATTCCTTCCACACACGGGACTCCACGTGTCCGGTGTCTGAGTTGGATCCTGAGGGTCTCATCAAATCCAAAATCTGGGCCTCTAATCTTCTGTTCCTTACTGGGGACTCTCCTGCCCTCTTCCTACAACTTGCCCCTTTTATAACATAAAGCCCTCCCTGAACTAACCCGTTCCTACACAGAGGGTAACAGGGAAGCAGTCATTGGGGTCACATTGCAACCTGGTGGGCACACATCAAACAGCACCCAACTTTATTGTATACCTGTACCTCGTCTGCTAGCTCTGCAGGGGTGGCAGAGCCCTAGACCTCCTTACAGATGTTCAGATTTCTTGGCTGGAGAGGGCCCAATGTCCATGGACCTTCCCAGCCTAAATGTACCAGTCCCCAGCTGTCTACTGTATCTGTAGAATTAATTTCAACCTATTGGTTCGGCCCAACCACACCAGTCAAGGTCTCCCATGTGGCCCCTCAGGAAAATTAATTGTCCACCCCTGACCTATAGGATGCTTTCTGCCTAATTGCCGCTATTGGAGTTTGCACCTTTAAACCCCTTCCCACATATCATTTTCAGAAATCTCTTTTCGCTGTTGAATATATTTTTTCGCTTGTCTACATCATTTTGGACAAACACGTTCCTGATCATTTCCAAGATCCCGTGCCAGTCCAGCAAGACATGAATCCTGGGATAATTGCGCTTCCAGTCCGACCGAGTTCACGCAGACTATGTAGGACAAGTGAGGGCTAATTGCTGCTTCTTTATGGGCTTTTTTTGTTTTATTATTTAGGTCATGTCTGCGGCCGTTACACCTCACGCTGCGCAGGACTTGGCCAGACGTTGTCTTGTTTTGTCTTTAATACACTAACAGATGGTTCCTTTTCTTTTTTTTCCCCCGACTTTGCTCTCGCCGGCCAAAATTTGCAGTTTATCCCTACTGGAAGGTTCTCTAAACGGAATACATGAACTGGCGTCTTTACAAGCCCTAGTGATAACACTCTGCCTGTAAGAGACACAGGAAATGTAATAGAGAAGAAGACATTTGAGATATATTTGTAAAACATATGGAATAATGAAGGGGGATGATGGGATATGAGCATGAACTCTTACAGGGGATATGCAAGGAAGAAAAGTAGTATAGTTCTCCTGATATATCCATGTCTCTTACTTCATGTGCAGGGCATTGCAGCTTGGGTATCCATGGATACATCCACTCATATAGTGACAGTGGTTGTAACCATGGATACCTAACTGCAATGCCCTGCACATGAGGTAAGAGACATGGATATATCAGGAGAGCTATACTACATTTCTACTTGGAGGTATTTGCTAATATTATTATTACGCTTACTACATATTGGGATAGGATCATGGAGATGAGAATACCCTTCAAAGCATACCGGCTGTTTTATTTGACTTTTAACAATAAGCTGTTGTGTGTGTTTGTTCATAAAAAATGATTTCTGCCCATTTTATGACTTGTATTCTGCCATTTTTCACCAGTTTTCCCCTCTAATTTTTAGTTGTCTCTGAGCTGGTGGGTAGAGACAAGCTATTATGATGTCTCCCATACACAGCACACATAGACATTAGGAATTCCTGCTCCTCTGTCTCTGGGTATCTCATAGTAAGAAGCAGCAGCAGAATGGAGGATATTATACAGCAATACTGAGAAGGGTAGCTGTGAATCCAACTGAAGTGAGGAAAAAAAACTGTAAAAAGTTGTAAAGCAGTGGTAAAGTCTGCATTTTTATTCCTCTTCATAGACTTCTACAAGCAGCGGTAATCTGATCCTTCAATGACTTAACAGTCTGAGTTTTTACCAAGATGTGGATTATGAATTTATGAGGCAGAGATGAGACGTGTCTCATAAGAGGAGAAAGAAGCAAATCTCTCTGATAAGATACCGGTGCATCTCAATAAATTAGAATATCATCAGAAAGTTAATATATTTCAATACAAAAAGGGAAACACACATATATTATATAGAGTCATTACACACAGAGGAATCTATTCCTATATATTATATAGAGTCATTACACACAGAGGGATCTATTTCTATATATTATATAGAGTCATTACACACAGAGGGATCTATTCCTATATATTATATAGAGTCATTACACACAGAGGAATCTATTCCTATATATTATATAGAGTCATTACACACAGAGGAATCTATTCCTATATATTATATAGAGTCATTACACACAGAGGAATCTATTCCTATATATTATATAGAGTCATTACACACAGAGGGATCTATTCCTATATATTATATAGAGTCATTACACACAGAGGAATCTATTCCTATATATTATATAGAGTCATTACACACAGAGGGATCTATTCCTATATATTATATAGAGTCATTACACACAGAGGGATCTATTCCTATATATTATATAGAGTCATTACACACAGGGGGATCTATTCCTATATATTATATAGAGACATTACACACAGAGTGATCTATTCATATATATTATATAGAGTCATTATGTGACGCCCTGGACCAGCCAGGGGTCACAGGTAATGACATCACCACACCCTACACCCCGGTTAGGTACACCTAAGCTAGACCAGAAATCCTTGTTGCCTTCCCCAGGGGCTGATGTCCACACCAGGGGGTGGAGCCAGGCGGTTGGTCTCCACCCACCAAGGAGTTCACAGTCCTGGAGGAGGGAAAACACAGGCAGTTAGAGTTTGGAGGAGGAAGTGAGAGGAGAGATTAGTTGTGGAGGTTGAAGTAGTAGGAGGAAGAGTAGTAAAAGAGGAGCCTGAAGTTGGTCCGGGTGTGTGCTCCGGACTGAGACAGCAAGGTTAGCAGACGGCGGTGACCATCTGCAGGAGTGGCCTATCGGAGTTGCTGTGAGGACCGTGGACGGGTGGTGGCCCGGCGGTACCGGACCGGTACACAAGGAGAAGCCAGCACCATTGGCAGGGGCCTTTCGGATCCCGGCAAGGCTTGGAGTCGCCGTGAATTTGCCAAATCCGTCAGTGAAGGGGACCCCCGGGTCTCCAAACAACTAAGTCCCGATTGAAGGCAACAGTCCAACCGTATGAGAGAGTCACCGCCACCGCCAAGGCACCAGTTTCTCAGGGCCAGCGCCTGCGGGCAAAGAGGGGCTCCTCCGGCCCATATCCAAGTCGGGGAGCGGGTAACCGGTGGGAACCCATCGCTACCAACAGAAGTACTAGGTGCAGGGAAAGAGACAGTCACCGTTAACTACCGGGGAAAAACAACAGCAGCCGTCCGTGGGAACCGTCTTTCCAGCCGTGTGTTTTACCGAGAACTGTGTCAACGTCTCAGGCTGAGTGAGTACCACCGTGCCGTGCGGCACAGCGCTGCCCCCACGACCCTGCACCTCACCAGGTCCCGCACCCGGCCTGCCATCCGCCCCTACCCCATCCATGGGCCCTGGGACAACCAACCCCCTACCCACGGAGGGGAGAAATAACAACAAAGCTGCTCCCTGTCACCGCTCCCGGGATCCCCATACAGAGCAGCGGTGGTGTCCACACAATCACCACAACCGTGGGTGGCGTCACGGACAATAAATCCCCAAAACCAATCCCCCCCCTTTTCACTCACGGGCGAGGAGCGCCGCTCGAGTCCCCGGGATCCGGCCCATCGCTCGAGCCACCGAGCAGCAGAGGCCGCAGCAGCAGCGGCAGCCGGACCCGAGCAGTGGGAGAGCGCGGCGTCCTCTCCTCCGCCCGCGACAATTACACACAGAGGAATCTATTCCTATATATTATATAGAGTCATTACACACAGAGGGATCTATTCCTATATATTATATAGAGTCATTACACACAGAGGGATCTATTCCTATATATTATATAGAGTCATTACACACAGAGGGATCTATTCCTATATATTATATAGAGTCATTACACACAGGGGGATCTATTCCTATATATTATATAGAGTCATTACACACAGAGGGATCTATTCCTATATATTATATAGAGTCATTACACACAGAGTGATCTATTCCTATATATTATATAGTGTCATTACACACAGAGGGATCTATTCCTATATATTATATAGAGTGATTACACACGGTGATCTATTCCTATATATTATATAGAATCATTACACACAGAGGGATCTATTCCTATATATTATATAGAGTCATTACACACAGAGGGATCTATTCCTATATATTATATAGAGTCATTACACACAGAGAGATTATATATTATATAGAATCATTACACATAGAGGGATCTATTCCTATATATTATATAGAGACATTACATGTAACGTGGCGCGGGGTGGTAGTCGTGGTCGAGGTAATTGTCTGACGCACCCCGGCACGCTACATGAAAATGGGGGTCCTGGCTAGGTGTGTGGTGCAGTACAGTAGCGATACACCTTTGCAGGCCGCATGTTGCCGATGGCTTTGGCTGGCCAGGACCAGATGGTACACAGTTGCAGAGAGGAAACCACAACTTCTTTATAAACACAAAGTCTTTACTGAACAGACGGCTGATGATACCACTATACACACGAAAGGGGGCACATTGCTTCTTGGACATTTCATATGCATTAGGCCTCTTTCACATGTACATGCCTCTTGTACATGTTTGGCAGTTTTCTCACGTACCGGAGACATGTACACACGTAGACCTATGGATTCCTATGGATTTGGACACACATAAGTATTTTGGCACGGAACGTGTGTCCGTTCCGTACTTACTTGTGTCCGTGTGCTCCACACGCCGACATGTCCGTTTTCTCTCCGGCATCATGGGTTTCGCACGGAACGCAAACGTGTCATACGTAATGCACATGGACCACACGGATGTGTTTCGTGTGACACGCACCAGAGAATAAACGTGTCTGTGTGAAAAAAAAACCCAAATCTTTACTCACCTTCTCCAGCCCTCCTGTCTCTGCCGCTGCTGTCACTTGCTGCCGACCGCCGCTCATTATGCTAATTGCATATTCACTTCACTGCGGCCGGAAGCAGCAGCAGCGGGGAGTCTGCAGGACCGGAGACAGAAGATCAGCACCACGGACAGCAACGCCAGGGACAGGTGAGCAGAAAGTTCCCGCTCTCTGTGTGTTATCACGGATAACACACGGAGAACACACGTAGGGGAAAACGCACCTCTGACACGTCCGTGAAAAACGTGCGTGGTTTTTAACGGACGTGTGAAAGAGGCCTTAAAGAGTAACTCCAGACATATTCCTGCAGCATGTTCATTCTCATATGTCCTTACACCTCCACATAAGCCTGAGCAATTCACCACCACCCAGCTCCACCTGACATCACAGTCCTCTAGAGTCACTCCGTCCTCTCTGCGGCTTCGCGTCATATTCCTGTACTGTAGAGATTGTGCCAATATGGCCGGACCAGGCTAATCGCCTCATGACGCTTCTGGATCTGCCACCCAGGACTCTCTATTTGACTCACGCACTGTTTCTTCTAGTCCTGTCCCTTCTTAAGCTATAAGCCATTAAGGGCCATACTGCTGAGTGTCTCCCTTCGGGATCAGTCTCTCGGTCACTCACTCAGTGGATTCAGACTCGACTCTAGTCACTCTGTATTGTAGATGGCTCCTTTCTCTGCTCAGAATCTCACTTTCATGGCTCTTGGTCTCCTCTCCTGTTACAGGTCACCCATAGTATGCGGCTCTGCTGCTCCTCACACCTGAGGTCTGTTCCTGTCACAGGCTGGGCCCTAACTGTCTGTCACCGGGCAGATTTAACTTTTCACCTGCACCTACAACACTAAAGGCCGCTTTACACGCTGCGATATCGTGACCGATATTTCTAGCGTGCGTACCCGCCCCCATCGGTTGTGCGACACTGGCAAATCGCTGCCCGTGGCGCACAGCATCGCGCGGACCCGTCACACTACTTACCTGTCTAGTGAGTTCGCTGTGACCGGCGAACCGCCTACTTTCTAAGGGAGTGGTTCGTTCAGCGTCACAGCGACGTCACAGCAGCGTCTCTGAACCGTCGCCCAATAGAAGCGGAGGGGCGGAGTGAGCGGGACTAACATCCTGCCCTCCTCCTTCCTTCCGCATTGCGGCCGGGAGGCTGGTAAGGAGAGGTTCTTTGTTCCTGCGGTGTCACACGGAGCGATGTGTGCTGCCGCAGGAACGACAAACTACATCGTTACTACAGCATTCGAGAATAGACCCCCATGTCACCGATGAGCGATTTTGCACGTCTTTGCGACGATGCAAAATCGCTCATAGGTGTCACACGCAACGACATCGCTAAAGCGACCGGATGTGCATCACAAATTCCGTGACCCCAACGAGATCGTTTGAGCGATGTCGCAGCGTGTAAAGCGGCCTTAATAATACCTTTTTAGGCTATGTTCACACACTGCGTTTTTTACCCGCGTTTTTGGTGCGTTTTTGCTGCAGAAATTTCTTGAGAAATTCTTGTAATCTTTCTGCAGACATTCCCCAGCAAAACCTATTGAAAAAAAAATTAGCTGTGCGCACACTGCGTTTTTTCTTAAGAAAATTCTTTCTGCAGATTTTCTTAAGAAAAAGAATGAGCTGTCACTTCTTTTCTGCAGCTAACTGCGTTATTCACTCCATTGACTGCAATGTAATCATCAGGACTATTTTTTCAATGTCTTTTGTGTAGGATCGGATGGCACATAGAAGCACTTCCATGTGCATCCGATCCTACAAAAACACATCGGATGCCGTATGTCCTCTCCGTTATTATGGAACATGTCCTATTCTGTTCCATGATAACGGACCGTGACTCAGTACAAGTCAATGGGCATGCAATATCCTCGGAAGCCGCACGGAAGCACTTCCGTGTGACCTCCGTCGGGTGCCCTTGCAGTCTGTGTCCCGCTCCAGCCCTGCGGCTGCTCACACAGCAGTGTGTCAGTGTCTGCCCGCACTGCAGTATCAGCAGCTTCTCACACTGCAGTGCGAGCAGCCGCGGGGATGACGAGTGCTGCTGTCAGGAGGTTAGATGAGATCATTACCTGCTGTGACGATCTCCTGCCCTCCTGATGTCAGCGCTGTCACTGCCTTCTATACCCGTCTCGCGGGTGGCCCGAGACTGTGACTAGCGGTGACGTCACGGGCTCCCGCGATTCTTCGCTGAGAATGCGGCGGGCATAGAAGTCAGTGACAGCGCTGATGTCAGGAGAGCAGGAGATCGTCACAGCAGGTAATGATCTCATCTAACCTCCTGATGGCAGCGCTCGTCATCCCCTGCAGTGACCTGGGCTGACCTATTGATGTTAGCTCAGGTCACTGCACTGCTCTCCCAGCCAATGGGGAAAATTCTGTTCTTCACTGACTGGGACAGTGACTATGGTATGGATCTTCATGGGATCCCCTTATTGGATTATGCCGGACCCGGATTTGATTGTTCTTTTCAATAAATTGGTGGAAAGAGGGAATGTTATGGGAAGTGTTTTTTCAAATAAAACTTTTTTGTTGTCTATTTTTTTTTTATTACTGACTGGGTTGGTGATGTCAGGTATCTGATAGATGCGTGACATCACTAACCCCAGGGCTTGATGCCAGGTGACATTACACATCTGGCATCAACCCCATATATTACCCCGTTTGCCACCACACCAGGGCAATGGGATGTGTTGGGGCAAAGCGACAGGATTGGCACATCCAATGGATGCGCCACTTCTGGGGCGGCTGTGGCCTGCTATTTTTAGGCTGGTTAGTGTCCAATAACAGTGGACCTCCCTAGTCTGAGAATACCAGACCACAGCTGTCCGCTTTACCTTGGCTGTTGATCCAATTTGGGGGGGAACACACATTTTTTGTTTTCAATTATTTATTTAATTTAAAATAACAGTGTGGGGTGCCCTCTGTTTTGGATTACCAGCCAAGGTGAAGCTGCCAGCTGTGGTTTGCAGGCTGCAGCCTTCTGCTTTACCCTAGCTGGCTACAAAAGATAGGGGGGACCCACGTTGTTTTTTTTATTTATTTATTTTTTGGCTAAATATAAGGCTAAACACCCTTCAGTGCCACATGAAAGTCACTAAAGGGTGCCAGCTTAGAATATGCAGGGAGGTGAGACATTATATAGGTCTTTCTCATCTATTATCTATCTATCTATCTATCTATCTATCTATCCCTCTATCTATCTATCCCTCTATCTATCTATCTATCTATCCTTCTATCCCTCTATCTATCTATCTATCTATCTATCTATTTTTCTATCTATCCATTATCTATCTATCATCTATCTATTATCTAGATTATTTTTTGCTGTAAAAGCATTAAAAAAGCAGGGACCAACCTGAAAAAAATGCACCAAAAAACGCACCAAAACGCACCTGCGTTATTGGTGCGTTTTTTAACGCAGGTGCGCTAATCTTTCACTCTCAAGAAATTTCTTAAGAAATTAAGAAAAATAATTTTTCTAGTGTGAACATAGCCTTAAGCATCCTACATTATATACTACATAACATTACACCTTATACTTATACACATACTGTACATTACATCCTCAATACTAGTACACCTCTACATAGTAACATTCTCTACTATGCTACATCTTATACATAACAATAGCTTACACTACACATTTCTACATAACATTACTTTATATCTTATCACATATGTATATATTTAAGAACACATTTGGTGTCTTCAGGGGTAGGAACTCGATCACCATCTTACATTACACACAGAGTGATCTATTTCTATATATTATATACAGTCATTACACACAGAACAATCTTTATATATACTATATAGAGTCATTACACACAGAGGCATCTATTTCTATATATTATATAGAGTCATTACACACAGAGGGATCTATTCCTATATATTATATAGAGTCATTACACACAGAGTGATCTATTTCAAGTGTTTATTTCTGTTAATGTTGATGATTATGGCTTACAGCCAATGAAAACCCAAAAGTCATTATCTCAGAAAATTAGAATAATTACCACAAAACCTCTGCAAAGAATTCCTAAGCATTTAAAATGGTCCCTTAGTCTGGTTCAGTAGGCTACACAATCATGGGAAAGACTGCTGACTTGACAGATGTCCAGAAGGCAGTCATTGACACTCCACAAGGAGGGTAAGCCACAAAAGGTCATTGCTAAAGAAGCTGGCTGTTCAGAGTGCTGTATCCAAACATATTAATGGAAAGGTGAGTGTAAGGTAAAAGTGTGGTAGAAAAAGGTGCAAAAGCAACCGGGATAACTGCAGTCTTGATAGGATTATTAAGAAAAGGCCATTAAAAAATTGGGGGGAGATTCACAAGGAGTGGAATTGGAGGCAGCGAAAGCCTTTTACCAGTGCCGCTTCTTGGTCACGGCTCCTTGGCTTTACTATGCTGCTGTACCCCGGGCACTCTGTGGGCCAGAAAACCTGAAGTCTCCTCCCCTCTGGATTCAGCTGCGGGGACTTCATATCCCACGCAACCTCGGACTCTGGTGTCTGGTACTCTGCGCTCGGCCCTGAGGAAGCTATGGTGCAGCTCCATTCTCAGTGATCGTCTTCTATCTACTCCTGACTTGTCCTGTCCTGCTTAGTTTCACTTTCGTGTGTGTTACTAACCGCTCCTCCAGGCCAGAATGCATAGGGAAGCTCCCCTCAAACCAGGTTCTTGAGCTCCCCTTTCTGGTCTGGAGTTAGGAAGTGTTGAGTGCTGATGCACCTAGCATGGGGGACCTTACCTTCTTGCTTCCAGGCAATGCTACTGTGGCAACCAGACCACTGGGGTGCTACATATACAGTATATGATACAAAAATCTAATCAATAGAGCCATTTGCAATGATCTGTCTGTCGATATCTCAGAAACTAGAACTGGAAACACTCAGGTGGCAGTTCGTTGGTCAGAAATATAATGAACTAGCTGTAGTACCCGGGCGTTGCCCGGGATAGTAACTGTCTCTCTGTCTGTCTCCCAGTCTTCGTCTGTCTGTCTGTGTGTCTGTGCGTCTGTGTCTGTCTGTCTCTGTGTCTGTCTCTGTCTGTTTGTCTCTGTCTGCCTGTCTCTGTCTGTTTGTCTCTGTCTTTGTGTGTCTGTCTATGTCTGTGTGTCTGTCTCTGTGTGTCTGTCTCTCTATCTGTCTGTCTCTTTCCCTGTCTGTCTCTGTCTGTCTGTGTGTCTGTTTCTATCCATGTGTCTCTATCCATGTCTGTCTGTCTGTGTCTCTCTGTCTGTCTGTGTCTATCTCTGTCTGTGTCTATCTCTGTATCAGTGTATCTGTCTGTATCTCTCTATCTCTGTGTCTGTCTGTCTGTTTGTCTGTCTCTTTTCCCGTCTGTCTCTTTTCCCGTCTGTCTCTTTCCCCGTCTGTCTCTTTCCCCGTCTGTCTTGTTCCCAGTCTGTCTCGTTCCCCGTCTGACTCTTTCCCCATCTGTCTCTTTCCCAGTCTGTCTCTGTCTCTTTCCCTGTCTCTTTCCCGGTCTCTTTCCTTGCCTCTGTCTCTTTCTCCATCTGTCTCTGTCTCTTTCCCTGTCTCTGTCTCATTCCCTGTTTTTGTCTCTTTCTCTGTCTCTGTCTCTCTCCCTGTCTCTGTCTCTTTCCCTGTCTCTTTCCCTGTTTGTCTGTCTATTTCCCTCTCTGTCTGTCTCTTTATGTCTCTGTCTGTCTTTCTGTTTGTCTTTTTTCTTGTCTCTTTCACTGTCTGTCTGTGTCTGTCTATCTCTTTCCCTGTCTGTTTCTTTTTCCCTGTCTCCCTCTTTCTGTCTCTTTCTGTCTCTCCATCAATGTCTTAAGCTGGGGTCACACATAACGACGACGACAACGACGTCGCTGCAACGTCACTATATTCTGTGACGTAGCAGCGACCATAGATGATCGTTAGTAAGCTGTCAAACATGGTATAAAAAGCAGCGACGGAGTAGTGATCATAGCGACGTCGACGGTCGTTGTGTGGTTTCAGACGTAGCGTAGCGTCCCTGCTGCGGTGTCAAACAAAAGGATTATCAGCTTATCAGCATGGCGCAGCGGGATAGCAGCGTTCAAAAAATGACCTGGAGCATTTAGGAGCGAGCAGCGATTTCGCAGCAGGGGTCTGATCGTTGTTATGTGTCACACATAGCGACGTCGCTGTTGAGGTCGCTGCAACGTCACAGAATATGGTGACGTTGCAGCGACGTCGTTGTCGTCGTCGTTATGTGTGACACCAGCTTTATTACCTCACAAATAAGCTTCTTATACTAACAATTTATTTTATTCCTATAGCAACCACTCACAGCTGCTATCAATAACCTGTAGCTCCCACCTCCATTCACTTTAATGGAGGCAGATTTTTTGGAGAGTAACTGTAAAGCACGGGGTTACATTTTACGGTCAAAACATAGTCTATGATGTTCCCTGAGCCACATATGATGTCTATGCAAAATTTTGGGATTGTAAATGCGGCGGTGTGGATTCCTTTAGCGGACATACATACATACATACACACATATACACACACATATACTCAGCTTTATATATTAGATGGTGATATCCCTTTAAATTCATCATCTAAATTATATAGAATCTATACTGCGTGTTGAAATGCTGGAAACCTTAATGTAAGCATCAAAGAGAGACGCGAAGTCACTGACATGAAATAAATACATTTATAGGCCAATCTAAAAGCATTATAGATTTTTTGGCAGAAAAACAAAGAGTGGGACATAATTGAGCCTTAGAAGCCCCGGGGGAGATTACATCTTCTATCACGTATCTGTCGAGAGCAGTAATTGTATTTTTTTGTGAATTCTGGCATTTTTGGTGAAACTGTGCTGTAAGAATAGATCTCTTTTGACCTTTTGAATATGGGAATATCCATTTAGTCAGTGACAATGGCAAAAAATGCTGGTGGCTCAGATATTGGGTGGCAGGGAAAGTGCCTCCAGACTACTCTGCCTTGGTCAGGGAATTTGGATACAGGACAAGAATATTAATCAAAATCTTTTAGAACCATGTGTTATTTAGCTGCTAGGAAACACGGAAGACCCTGGACGAGAAGGTATAATACTGCACAATCATGGTTTTCAAGCTCTCTCCATCCTCAGGATAGGTTATCAACATAGTAGAGATGAGGAGATCGAACCCCAGAAGAATGAGTTTGAGTCTAATTTCCTGAAATTCATAATTTAAATGCAAATTCAAACACTTTGAGATTCGATAACTTGCTTGCCACCATTTCCCAGACTGTTGAAGCTTTAGAAAGCAGGTGACTGTCTTCTTACATGAACCACACAGGCCTCTCCATAATTCCCTGTAACTATTACATCTAGCAGATTTTAGGATAATGGGGTCCTCTCTCTCCTGTAGAGTGTAAGCTCTTATGGTAAGTGGGTCCCTTTCTACTGTGGAGTGTAATCTCTTGTGGTCAGTGGAGTCTTCTCTTATCTCCTGTAGAGTGTAAGCCCTTCTGGTTAGTGGGGTTTCCTCTTTCTCTCCTGTAGAGTGTAAGCTCTTTTGGTCAGCAGGGTCCTCTCGCTCTCTCCTGTGGAGAGTAAGCTTTTATGCTCAGTGGGGTCCTCTCTCTCCTATTTCGTGTAAAGTCTTATGGTACTAAAGAGAGGGTCCTCCCTCTCTCTCTCTTGTAGAGTGTAAGTTTGTAACGCCTTCACTGGTGCCCCATCATGCTCCTGCCTCCCTCATATGATGGGGACGTCAGCTCGCTCACTCGTCTATGTCTCCTGGGGTCGCTGCTCCGTTTCCATCCCATGCTGCTGTCTCCCGGAGGCGGTGTTCTCATCACAGTCTTCCTGCTTCTGCTCTAGGGGATTGTGCGCGGCCATGCCCCCTTTTTTTAAAAAGTCAGCATACCCTTAACCCGGAATTGCTTCTTAGGTCAGCTGAGAGTCTGCAGCTATTTAAGGTACTTCTTCCCCTTAGGAAAGTACCTGGGCAACGAGTCTAATATGTTGCTAGTTCTCAGGTTCCCAAGCGCTGCGCTGCTGTATTGTGCTAGTTTCCTCTGCTGACATATGTTTGTGTTCCAGAGTGCCGTTGCTGCTATCAATAACCTGCGGCTGCTGCTGCAAGCTACCACCAAACTACGATACCTGCTGCTGTGAAGTACCCTCACCAGTTGCTGCTGCATCTATCCATCCCAGTCGAAACCTCGACACCTGCCTCTGCCGTTATCTCTCTCCAGGAACTATCACTCCCATACCCCTGGAGCAAACCATTGCAGCACGAGTGTTCCCGAGTGGCACTCGGTCTCATACCTGCAGCGTAAGATGGGCTTTGCACACTAAGACATCGCAAGCCGATGCTTGCGATGCCGAGTGCGATAGTCCCCGCCCCCATTGCAGCAGCGATATCTTGTGATCGCTGCCGTAGCGAACATTATAGCTACGGCAGCTTCACATGCACTCACCTGCCCTGCGACGTCGCTCTGGCCGGCGACCTGCCTCCTTCCTAAGGGGGCGGGTCATGCGGCGTCACAGCGATGTCACACGGCAGGCAGCCAATAGAAGCGGAGGGGAGGAGATGAGCGGGATGTAAACATCCCGCCCTCCTCCGTCCCTACGCATAGCTGGCGTGAGCCTCGGTGACGCAGGTAGGAGATATTCCTCGCTCCTGCAGCTTCTCACACAGTGATGTGTGCTGCCGCAGGAACGAGGAACAACATCGTCCCGTCGCTTCGCAGCGGCATTATAGAAATGTCGGACCCTACACCGATGATACGATTACGACGTTTTTGCGCTCGTTAATCGTATCATAAAGGATTTACACACTACGATATCGATTGTGATGCCGGATGTGCGTCACTTTCGATTTGACTCCACCGATATCGCAGCTGCGATGTCGTAGTGTGCAAAGTACCCCTAACACCCTCACCAATAGAGGCTCTAGTGAAAACCAGGTGTGGTTCTGTAGTCAAGCCCCTCAAGGCTTTGTGTGTGCTGTGGCCCAGTGGGTTTTCTAAAATCCCTGCTTGCCCAGTGAGCATAACAAAGCTCTTATGGTCAGCAAGGTTTTCTCTTTCTCCTGTATATTGTAAGCTCTTATAGTCAGTGAGGTTCTCTCTCACGTCTATACACCATGTGCAGAATTATTAGGCAAGTTGTATTTTAGAGGATTTTTTTTTTATTATTAATCAACAACTATGTTCTCAATCAACCTAAAAGACTCATAAATATCAAAGCTTAATATTTTTGGAAGTTGGAGTGGGGTTTTTTAGATTTGGCATTTTAGGAGAATATTTGTTTCTGCAGGTAACTATTACTGTGCAGAATTATTAGGCAACTTAATAAAAAACAAATATATTCCCATCTCACTTGTTTATTTTCACCAGGTAAACCAATATAACTGCACAAAATTTAGAAATAAACATTTCTGACATGCAAAAACAAAACCCAAAAAATTAGGGATTAATATAGCCACTTTTCTTTATGATGACACTCAGCAGCCGACCATCCATAGATTCTGTCGGTTTCTTGATCTGTTTACGATCAACATTGCGTGCAGCAGCCACCACAGCGTCCAGACACTGTTCCGAGAGGTGTACTGTTTTCCCTCCCTGTAGATCTCACATTTTATGAGGGACCACAGGTTCTCTATGGGGTTCAGATCAGGTCAACAATGGGGCCATGTCATTATTTTTTCACCTTTTAGACCTTTACTGGCCAGCCACGCTGTGGAGTAGTTGGATGCATGTGATGGAGCATTGTCCTGCATGAAAATCATGTTTTTCTTGAACAATACCGACTTAATCCTGTACCACTGCTTGAAGAAGTTGTCTTCCAGAAACTGGCAGTAAGGGGTACTATGCACGCTGCGACATCGCTAGCCGATGCTAGCGATGCCGAGCGCGATAGCACCCGCCCCCGTCGCACATGCGATATCTTGTGATAGCTGCCGTAGCGAACATTATCGCTACGGCAGCTTCACATGTACTTACCTACCCTGCGACGTCGCTCTGGCCGGCGACTCGCTTCCTTCCTAAGGGGGCGGGTCGTGCGGTGTCACAGCGACGTTAAGTGGCAGGCAGCCAATAAAAGCAGATGGGCGGAGATGAGCGGGATGTAAACATCCCGCCCACCTCCTTTCTTCCGCATAGCCGGTGGAGGCAGGTAAGGAGATGTTCCTCGCTCCTGCGGCTTCACACACAGCGGTGTGTGATGCCGCAGGAACGAGGAACAACATTGTATCTCCTATTGGTGCGACATTATGAAAATGACCGACACTACACAGATCACCGATTTACGACGCTTTTGCGATCGTTTATCGGTGCATCTAGGCTTTACACGTTGCGATGTCGTTACCGTCGCCGGATGTGCGTCACTTTCACTTTGATCCCGACAAGATCGCAGTAGCGATGTCGCAGCGTGCAAAGTACCCCTAAGTCTGTAAATTGAGCTTCACTCCATCCTCAACCCGAAAAGGTCCCACAAGTTCATCTTTGATGATAGCAGCCCATACCAGTCCCCACCTCCACCTTGCTGGCGTCTGAGTCGGAGTAGAGCTCTCTGCCCTTTACTGATCCAGCCTCTGGCCCATCCATCTGGCCCATCAAAAGTCACTCTCATTTCATCAGTCCATAAAACCTTTGAAAAATCAGTCTTCAGATATTTCTTGGCCCAGTCTTGACGTTTTATCTTATGTTTCTTGTTCAAAGGTGGTGGTTTTTCAGCCTTCCTTACCTTGGCCATGTCCCTGAGTATGGCACACCTTGTGCTTTTTGATACTCCAGTAACGTTGCAGCTCTGAAATATGGCCAAACTGGTGGCAAATGGCATCTTGGCAGCTTCACGCTTGATTTTCCTCAATTCATGGGCAGTTATTTTGCGCCTTTTTGCCGAACATGCTTCTGGCAACCCTGTTGGCTATTTGCCATGAAACGCTTGATTGTTCGGTGATCACGCTTCAAAAGTTTGGCAATTTCAAGACTGCTGCATCCCTCTGCAAGGCATCTCACAATTTTGGACTTTTCAGAGCCCATCAAATCTCTCTTCTGACCCATTTTGCCAAAGGAAAGGAAGTTGCCTAATAATTAAGCACACCTTATATAGGGTGTTGATGTCATTACACCACACCCCTCCTCATTACAGAGAGGCACATCACCTGATTTACTTATTTGGTAGTTGGCTCTCAAGCCTATACAGCTTGGAGTAGGACAACATGTATAAAAAGTATCATGTGATCAAAATACTCATTTGCCTAATAATTCTGCACACAGTGTAGAGTGTAAGCTCTTATGGTCAGAGGGATCTTTTCTCTCTCTTCTGTAGAGTATAAGCTCTTCTGGTAAGAGGGGTCCTCTCTCTCTCCTGTAGTGCAAAAGCTGTTATGGTGTGCTGTGTTTTCTCTCTTTCCTGTAGAGTGTAAGCTCTTATGATCAGCTAGGTTTTCTCTCTCCCCTGTATAGTATAAGCTTTTATGGTCAGCGAGGTCCTCTATCTCACTTTGTAGAATGTAAGTTCTTATGGTCAGTGGGGGTCCTCTCTATCCTGTAGAGTGTAAGCTCTTATGGTCAATGGGGTCCTCTCTCTACTGTACAATGTAAATTATTATGGTCAGAAGGGTCCTCTCTCTGTCTTGTGTATAGTGTAAGTTTTTATGATCAGTGGGGTCCTCTCTGTCCTGTATAGCGTAAGCTCTTATGATCAGTGGGGTCTTCACTCTTCTGTAGAGTGTAAGCTCTTATGGTTAGCGAGGTCCTCTCTCTCACTTTTGTAGAGTGCAAGTTATTATGATCAACAGAGTTTTCTCTCCCTGCTGGAGAGTGTAAGCTCTTATGCTGGGTCCTCGCTTTTCTTTCCCTCTTGTATTGTCTGAACAAGCTTTCTAGTTTTGAGATTCAAATCAAATAACCTGGGAAAATTCAGCAAAGCTGGCAAATTTGAATTTCAAGAATTTCAAAAGATTTGCTCATTCCTAATCATCAATTTACAGAGGTCCAACCCCCAAGACCACCTATTCCTAAATTATACTTGACCAGGGCCGCCACTAGGAATTTCAGGGCCCCATATTGTCAACATTTTCAGGCCCCCTTGAGACTCTGCCACCCTTGAAGATGACCAGAAAGTGAGGTATTTCCCTTAGAAAAGTAACAATTGCACCCTCTACATAAGTCACCTTCTACACTGCCTCTTTCCATAGTACACCCTCTACACCACCACTCTCCATAATACACCTTCTACCCTCCCATCTCCATAATACACCCTCTACACCACCCCTCTCCATAATACATCTTCTTCACTGCCCCTTTCCATAACAGACCTTCTACATCAGCTGTTTCCATAATACAGCCTCTACACCGTCCCTCTCCATAATACACCTTCTACACTGCCCCTCTTCATAATATCTCTCCCACACTGCCCCTATGTATAATATCCCCCGACACACTCTGCCCCTCTGTATAATATCTATCCCACACACACTGCCTCTCTGTATAATATCTCCCACACACACTGCCCCTCAGTGTAATATCCATTACATACGCTGCCCCTCTGTATACTATCCCCCACACAAGCTGCCCCTCTTTATAATATCCTCACACACACACACTGCCCCTCTGTATATCGCCAATCACAAATGGCTTCTCTGTATACTATCCCCCTCTCACACACACTGCCCCTCTGTATGATATCCTCCTGGTATACAGTGCCTTGCAAAAGGATTCGGCACCTTTGAATTTTTCAATTTTTTCCCACATTTCAGGCTTCAAACATAAAGATAAAAATTGTAATGTTATAGTGAAGAATCAACAACAAATGGGACACAATTGTGAAGGTGAACAATATTTATTGCTTATTTTAAAATTTTATAAAAAATAATAAACTGAAAATTGGGGCGTGCAATATTATTTGGCCCCTTTTAAATTAATACTTTGTAGCGCCACCTTTTACTACGATTACAGCTTCAAGTCACTTGGGGTATGTGTCTATGAGGTTTGCACACCAAGAGACTCAAATTCTTGCCCATTCTTCCTTTGCAAACAGCTAGAGCTGACTGAGGTTGGATAGAGAGCGTTTGTGAACAGCAGTTTTCAGCTCTTTCTACAGATTCCCGATTGGATTCAGGTCTGGACTGTGACTTGACCATTCTAACACCTAGATATGTTTATTTGTGAACCATTCCATTGTAGATTTTGCTTTATGTTTGGGATCATTGTCTTGTTGGAAGACAAATCTCAGTCTCAGGTCTTTTGCAGACTCCAAAAGGTTTTCTTCAAGAATGGTACTGTATTTGGCTCTATCCATCTTCCCATCAATTTTAATCATCTTCCCTGTCCCTGCTGAAGAAAAGCAGCCCCAAACCATGATGCTGCCACCACCATGTTTGACAGTGGGGATGGTGTTTTCAGGGTGATGAGCTGTGTTGCTTTTACACCAAACATATCGTTTGGCATTGTGCCCAAAAAGTTCGATTTTGGTTTCATCTGACCAGAGTAGCTTCTTCCACATGTTTGGTGTCTCCCAGGTGGCTTGTGGCAAATTTTAAACAACACTTTTTATGGATATCTTTGAGAAATGGCTTTCTTCTTGCCACTCATCCATAAAGTTCAGATTTGTGCAGTGTACAACTGATTGTTGTCCTATGGACAGACTCTCCCACCTCAGCTGTAGATCTCTGCAGTTCATCCAGAGTGATCATGGGCCTCTTGGCTGCATCTCTGATCAGTTTTCTGCTTGTTTGAGATGAAAGTTTGGATGGACGGCCGGGTCTTGGTAGATTTGCAGTGGTGTGATACTCATTCCATTTCAATATGTGCTTCTTGGGATATTTAAAGTTGTGGAAATCTTTTTGTAACCAAATCCAGCTTTAAACTTCTCCACAACAGTATCACGGACCTGCCTGTTGTGTTCCTTGGTCTTCATGATGCGCTCTGTGCTTTAAACAGATCACTGAGACTATCACAGAGCAGGGGCATTTATACGGAGACTTGATTACACACAGGTGGCTTATATTTCTCATCATCAGTCATTTAGGACAAAATTTGATCCTTCAGAGATCCTCAATGAACTTCTGGAGTGAGTTTGCTGCACTGAAAGTAAAGGGGATGAATAATATTGCACGCCCCAATTTTCAGTTTATTCTTTTTTACAAAAGTTTAAAATAAGCAATAAATATTGTTCAACTTCATAATTGTGTCCCACTTGTTGATTCTTCACCATAACATTAAAATTTTTATCTTTATGTTTGAAGCCTGAAATGTGGTAAAAGGTTTAAAAATTCAAGGGGGGGCGAATATTTTCGCAAGGTATTCAATATGTCTTAAGTAAACAGAGGAGAAAAGGTGTGAGGATTTACTAATGACAATAAAAACTTTTACCAATAAGAAAGTCAAGATTGGTTCAGTTTGAACTCAGTTTTAATTATGAAAACAATTCGATTTTGTTTAGGTGACCTCCATAAAGGAGAAACAGTACCTACTAAACGCTAAAAAAATGTCCCCTAACCCAGCCAAGCAGTGCTCTGCTCATATAGGAATGCTGAAACAGCAGTCTACAGATGGATGTTGCTTTCTTTTGAGGGATAATTGTCATGCATGGTTTGATAAAGGTTCAGACATTAATTTGGGGATAGCTGTTTTCAACAGATGGCACTAGGGAGAGATAATTGACATAGGTCAGGCAATGATCCCTGAGAAAATACTATCAGTCATTCTTCACCAGTTGGTGGTCTCCATGAAGAGAAATTGTAGTTCCTATACCTAGGTATTGTCCCAATCCGCACTGTTCGTAGTCACCTGGGAGCTCTAAAATAGCTACCACGAACAGGCTTGTCACAATTCTCCATTTCCCAGAGCAAAACGGTTGTCCTAGCATTCATCCTTTAACTCTTGTACAGGGATGTGGACTTACACAGAGGTCCCTGAGTAATGGCCACAGAGTCAACTGCTGTTTGGTGCGCAAGTTGGCAAGAAGAATCATCAGCTAACCGAGGCAGTTCCAGGAGGACACATGAGGAACAGAATCATAACACAAGTGGGTAGATTTTAAAAAACGGGAATTATCTAGACAAAACTCAGGAGCACAGAGGTATAAACCAGGATAGCAGAACTATTGACTGTCTGTGGGAACTGGCTCTCAGGGGATTATATAGTAACAGCCCCACACAATACTGACAGCTGATAGAAACCCAACAGGATTAACCCAGAAGCTTTTGGACTGGCCAGAGGAATAATACAGGATGACGCTGTTAAGCATCATCAGCAACAAAGGTTTGAGGGTAAAGAATTAACTGTTTTCAAAATTGATCCCAAACTGGGATCCGAGTGTCTTCTGTACGTCTATTCCTGACTGTATTGCCATTCCTCATGCCCATTTTAGCTAGGTCTCACACTGACTGCACATCCTTTACCAGTTTGAGAGGCAACAATTAAGAGTGTTTTCAAAATTGATCCCAAACTGGCATCAGAAGGTCTTCTGTATATCTGATTCTGGTTGTATTGCTGGTCAAATTGGTGGGGTGAACATCTGGGTCCACATTCATTCTCTTCAGGTGACCCCACTGCCTTCGCTTCTGTGCTACATGCTGGTCAATTCCCTGTCCAGGTTGCAGGAGCAGATGCCTCCCACCTTGATAATGTCTTTTCACATTCCCAAACACCGTCAACAACCACATCATTTTCCTTGTTCCATTGCAGCGTCCAGCTGTCTCTGCCCAGGCCTTGGACTGCAAGCATTAATACGCTGCCACCCACAGGTTGAAACAATAAATTGTCACATTTTCAGAATGCATTCCCTGCAGAATATAGGCATACCTCCCAACCGTCCCGGATACAGCGGGACTATCACGCTTTGTAGAGTTTGTCCCGTTGCCCCGGGCGGGAGATCTTTATCCCGGCTCCGCCCACCCACTCTCTCCCCGCCTCGCTGCTTTTCCCTCCTACCATCCTAACACGTGTCTTGAGCATTACAGAGCAGAGCGCGCTAGTCTCTGTGCTGCTGCTGCTGCTAAGGTAATGAATGTCCCCAGCGCTGATTCCCTCCCCCTCCCTCCCCTCCGGTCCGGAGCCTGTGCTCCTCCAGCTGTTTTTCTGATCTATCGTGTGTGCAGTGTTTGCTTCTCAATGCTGCAGGCACACGGTAGATCAGGACATTGGGGAGAAGACAGTGTGTACTTACCACTTGTGTCCTCTCCTGCAGGTGCACAGACAGCACTGGCCGGTAATATGCAAAGATAGAAGCATTGGCAATGCTTCTATCAGCTACCGACCACATGATCTCCTGCCTGGCAGAGCTGCTGCATCTTAAGCTAAGTTCACACCACCGGTTTTGCAGAGCCGGCCAATCCGGCTCTAAAACCTATGCAACGGATGCGGTGACAAAACCGCATCCTTTGCATAAGTTTTTTACATGTGGCCCGTCCGGTTTTTGCCGCTTGCGGCAGGCTACTGAGCATGCACAGTGGAAAAAAACGCATGCGGCGTCCATAGGCATGCATTGCAAATCGCGCCGCATCGGCCGGATGCGGTTTTTTTTTGTTGGACAAAAAAACATGACAGGCACCGTTCCATCTGGCCGCCGCATCGGCTAAATCTGCCGCATGCGGCAAAAACCGGACCAAACGCAAGCCCATGCGGCACAATACGGCACTAATGTAAGTTTATGCAGGAAAAACCGCAACCGGCGGCAAAAAAAACTGGTTGCGTTTTTCCTGCAGAGCGCCGTATTGTGCCGCATGGCAAAAACCGGATGAGTGAAAGCAGCCTTAGGCTAAGTTCACACATCAGTTTTTTCCAATCAGGCACAATCCGGTTTGTGCCTGGTGCAACGGATCCGTCTCTGATTGTGAAAAAACTGGTGCGACGGATCCGTTTTTTGTTTTTTTTTGTTATGCTGAGAGAGAGACAGAGACCCCACCATTACTGCACAAACACCGGCACTACCTCACACGCATCATCACCGCACACGCCAGCACTACCCAGCACGCATCATCACCGCACAGGCAGGCACTACCTCACACGCATCATCACCGCACACCCCTGCACTACCGCACGCATTATCACCGCACACGCCGGCACTACCCTGCACGCATCTTCACTGCACACAACCCGGCATTACCTCAGTGACGTCACCGCTGACAGCGCGGCTCCCTTCAGTTGCTGCGTGGAGCTGATAGAGAGAGGCGGTGTTCTACTGCCGTTCCTGTCAGCTTCATGTAGTAGAACTGAGAGCGTCGCAGGACCTCTGTGGATTACGTCGGACCTGGAGGGGTATTTGGGGATTTTAATAAAATGGTGAAAGAGGGTGTTTTTTTGTCTTTTATTCCAAATAAAGGATTTTATTGGGTGTATGTGTTTATTTACTTTCACTTACAGGTTAATCAGTGAAGGTGTCTCATAGATGCCTGCCATGATTAACCCCGTATTACCCTGATTGCCACCGCACCAGGGCAATTCAGGAAGAGCCGGGTAGAGTCCCTGGACTGTCGCATCTAATGGATGCGGCAAATCCGGGCGGCTGCTGGCTGATATTTTTAGGCTGGGGGGCTCCCCATAATGTAGAGCTCCCCATCCTGAGAATACCAGCCTTCAGCCGTGTGGCTTTATCTTGGCTGGTGTCAAAATTGGGGGGGAACCGCACGCCGTTTTTCTTTTAATTATTTATTTCTTTTACTGCACAATATAGACCCGCCCACCGGCTGCTGTGATTGGTTGCAGTGAGGCAGCTGTCACTCATCGTGGGGGCGTGTCTGCCTGCAACTAATCATAGGCGCCGGTGTGCGGGGAAAGCAGGGAATACGAGATTGAATAATGAGCGGCCGGCATTTTCAAATCAGAAGCCGCCGGAGCAGTGTGACAGCCGTGCAGCCCTGCGCCGGTGATCGGTGAGTGGGTGAGAGTGAGTGAATAAGTCAGTGAGTCAGTCAGTGAGTGAGAGAGTTTGAGAGTGAGTGATTGATTGATTTTCTGACAAGCAATGAATTTATATCACTTCTGGGCATGCTCAGAAGTAAAAACCGGATACGGTACATGCTTCCGGCGTTTGAAGCATGACACCGAATCCGGCTCGCATAGACTTTCATTATGCACCATGCCGCACAGCGCCGCACCCGGAGCTATGCATTTTTTTGCCGCTGGCAAAAAACGTTCCTCTCTGCGTCCTGTGCGGCCGCCGGAGTGACGTTTTTTGCCGCATCAGGCAAAAACTGGATCAAACGCAAGTACATGCGGCACAATCCGGCGCTAATAAAAGTCTATGAGGAAAAACCACACCCGGCGGCAAAAAAAAAACCATGCGTTTTTCCCGCAAGGCGCCGGATTGTGCCGCACAGCAAAAACCTGATGTGTGAACATACCCTTAGCTGCACACCCTGTTAAGCTCTCCTAGGTCCTAGCTGGCTGCACACCCTTTTCAGCTCTCCTCCTGGGTCCTAGCTGCCTGCACACCCTGTTCAGCCCTCCTCCTGGGTCCTAGCTGTCTGCACACCCTGTTCAGCTCTCCTCCTGGGTCCTACCTGCCTGCACCCCCTTTTCAGCTCTCCTCCTGGGTCCTAGCTGCCTGCACACCCTGTTCAGCTCTCCTCCTGGGTCCTAGCCGCCTGCACACCCTGTAGTTAACTCCCTGCCTGTTCTGCACATTGCTGATCTGTGGTGGCTCAGAGCGATCACGGACAGCTTCTGCAGTTTTAGTTTGCTGGATGGGTGTAGATGGGGAGTGGATATGGGTGTGGCCGTTTGCAAAATGGGTGTGGTTAGGGGGCATGGCCTAAAAATTGCCCCTGCTGTATTCTGTTTGGAGTACTATGTGGGCTCATTATTCTGTATGGAGGACTATGTGGGCTCATTATTCTGTATGGAGGACTATGTGGGTTCAGTATCACAGTACTGTTCATAAGAGTCAATGCATCCCTTTCTGCAATTTTTCATCCACTTCTCCATGCCAAGGAGATAGGTTGCCACTATGGCTGCACCCTAGCCTTACACGTCTGACGCTTTCAGAATTTCCACCTATGGTACCTTTTTCCGTCTCATGTACTCTGTGACCAGGCACTTCACCTTCTGTAGTCGTAAACTGTCTGGGGCCTCGATGCTGAGCATCCTGTATATGGAACCGACTACCCCAGTTATTAGTTCTCCTAGTCACCATGCTGACCCCACTATGTTGGGTACTTCATGTACCTTTCTCCTCCTTTTTCATGTTGTCCCTGCTTCCAATCTCTTTTAGCTGTACAGACAGTCATGTCATGTGGCGTTGCTAAGCTCAGAATCACGTCTACTCTAGCTGCAAACTAATCACTGTCTGAGGTTCTAGAAGGAAACCTGTTTCCTTCTCTGAAAGATAACCCCTGTCAACATTAACTCTGTCTGCCCCTGCAGCCTGTTGCTGGGCAGACTTAACCTTTTACCTACATTTCTATGCACACACATTATAAGGCTCTGCATTATCATATGCTACATAACACTGCTATGTCTTACATTAGACAGGATCATTTCACATTACATTATCAACACTACTACATCTAACAGATTATACCATCCTAACTTATATTACTAACACTTATCTCCATCATGAATTACATTACACAGCATTGATGTGATTGGTGTTTTCAGGGGGAAAACAAGAAAATAGATCCTCCTCCTTAAACCTCTTTAGTGACGTACTTCATGTCACCTCACTGGTGAGAAATGTATCATCAATAGCAGTGACTTTCATAGGAAAACATAATTTTAATAAGGGTAAACCAAGATCCTTTGCCACTATGGCATCAACAAAATTGGCTGCAGAATTGTAAAAAATAAAGGCTGTAAGTCATACAAATTTTGCAATTTAAGAAAATGAAGAACAATAATTTTGTAGAATTATAAGGAAATACCTGTACGCCCATGTGGGCTTTTCCAGACCTACTTAGGCAATGACAAGTTTCTTGAAGGGTATATTTTGAGCAAGCATGCATCTGACATCCTGACTCTCCACAGTTGCCATCAAGGTGCAATATTTGGTGCTTTGCTCATTGTTGTTGATGGGAGTTGGGTCCTCCCAATCTGCATAGGCTCAGTAGCAAGGGTGGTAGGTGCACAAGACTTAGGTGAAGGTGCAGGGTCAGCAGTGTGCTCCTGTCTGCGTTCTTGCAGTTGCCTATCAAACGGATTGCCAGGGACATGGTGGAGGAAGGTTGAACTAGATGGACCTAGGTCTTTTTTCAACCTTAGTAACTATGTAACTATGGCCGAGTCAAAGAAGTCAGGAGAAGAGAAATTACCGGTAAC
Source organism: Anomaloglossus baeobatrachus (assembly GCF_048569485.1). NCBI lineage: Eukaryota > Metazoa > Chordata > Amphibia > Anura > Aromobatidae > Anomaloglossus > Anomaloglossus baeobatrachus. The sequence goes on along the minus strand of NC_134355.1, from coordinate 658,735,391 downwards.
TAATGTCCTTGATGTCTTCTGAAATTCCAATGTGAAACTGATAACGCAGGGCCTGCTCATTTCACTGTCAGTCTGTGACCCAGTACCAAAACGTAATACAATAAACCCCAGCAGGATGTTCCCCTGGTGAAGGGGTGTTAATTTACCCTTCACAAAAGCTACACAGTCAGACTTATCAAATAGGAGCCCTAAAGAATCAAAAAACGTATCAACAGCAGAGACATCTGTAACCTCAAAGGGTAAGGAAAAGGACCAATCATGGGGGTCACCCTGCAGTAGAGAAATTCTAAGTCCCACCTGTTGGCTCATTGAACAAAATGATTGTGGTTGGAGCCTGAAGTACAAGTGACAACTTTCCCTAAAAGAAAAAATATTCCCATGATTGCCTCAAAATAGGTCACGGAGGTTAACCTTGGATTCAAGAATAATCAAAGGAGGTGCTGCAGAGACTTCGACCTGACTGGTTTCATGATGGCAAATCCACTCTATAAAGGGTGCTTTACACGAGATGATCTATCGTGCGATAGATCGTCAGGGTCACGGTTTTTGTGACACACACCCGGCATCGCTTGCGACGTCGGGCTGTGTGACACCTCCGAGCGATGCAGTATCGCTCACAAATCGTGAGTCGTGTACTTGTCGCTCGGTTTCATAATCTCGTTTAATTAAAATGGCGCCGGTTGCTCATCGTTCCCGGGGTAGCACACGCCGCTCCGTGTGACACCCCGGGAACGATGAACAGCAGCTTACCTCCGTCCCGCGGCACCCGCCGGCTATGCAGAAGGAAGGAGGTGGGCGGGATGTTTATGTCCCGCTCATCTCCGCCCCGCCGCTTCTATTGGCTGGCCGCGTGTGACGTCGCTGTGACGCCGAATGTCCCTCCCCCTTCAGGAAGAGGATGTTCGCCGCCCACAGCGACGTCGCACAGCAGGTAAGTGCGTGTGACGGGGGTTAACGACTTTGTGCGCCACAGGCAACTAATTGCCCGTGACGCACCAACGACGGAGGCAGGTACGATCGATCGTGAAATTCTACGATAGATCGTACAGTGTAAAGCAGGCTTAAGACTTGGAATAAAAGGCTAGATTTCATATTTACTCCACCACTGTTTGAAGAGGATCCATAATTTGTTAGACCAGTCGATCTGTCACTGTTCGTAGTCACCTGATAGCTCTAAAATGGATACCACAAACAGGTTTGGCGCATGCTACTCTACTCCATTTCCCAGAGCCCAGCGGTTGCCTTGGGCTTCACCCTTTAACCTTGTACAGGCATCTGGACGTACACAGGAGTCCTTGGGCATGGGCCACAGAGTCCAGTGGTGAAAGCTGGCAAAACGATAGCCAGGTAGTTGAGTCAGATCTGAGAGGTGATGTCTGGGACTGAATTATAAAACAAACCAGTAGTCAAATATCAAGCCAAGGTCAAACAACGGGACTAATCTGGACAAAACACAGAAGCACAAAGGTAAAACCTGGATAGCAGAACTATTGACCAGCAGTGGGAACTATGGGGTACTTTGCACGTTGCGACATCGCTACTGCGATGTCGTTGGGGTCAAATCGAAAGTGACGCACATCCGGCGACAGTAACGACGTCGCAACTTGTAAAGCCTAGTTGCAGGTAAGTGCGTGTGAAGCTGCCGTAGCGATAATGTTTGCTACGGCAGCTATCACAAGATATCGCATGTGCGACGGGGACGGGTACTATCGCGCTCGGCATCGCAAGTATCGGCTAGCGATGTTGCAGCGTGCAAAGTACCCCTAACTCTCAGGGGTTTATGTAGTAACAGCCACAGCCAATTTTGATAGCTGATAGAAACCCAACATGATTGACCCCATAGCTTCTGGACTGGCCAAGTCTCAGGAATAATACAGGATTGAAAGCAAAGGTGAAAGGTGCTGCATAGACTAGCAGCCAAAGCAGAAAGCGTCACAGATGGTACTGGTAACCCTAAGATAGCAATCTAGAGGGGCTAAATTGTATAACCACCCACAGGTACATTTGTGAAGCCCCGCCGGTGCTGTATCGGTGCATACCTTCAGGGACTCCACGTAGCTGGTGCTGGTCACAGGTAGGGAATCTTCAGTTTTGATCGTGACGCCACTCTCAGATTTGCGGTCAGAGGGGACCGCCACTGCAGATTAGGAGGCACCTGGGGCTGATAGTGGGTGCAGTCGGGTGTAGTAGCCTCCTGAGAGTGAGGCAAGCCCCAGGGCCCTTTGTAAAGCTGTAGTACCACAAGTCGCAGAATGACCACACACAGGCAGAGTGTCTTTCAGGGTTTTTACTCACTTCAGGTGGCAGGGTGAGTAACCCGGGCGTAGCTGGGATGAACCAGGTGGGAACCAGGTATCCTTCCGGCTGACTGTATGAGGGTGACTACAAACTCGCCTTCCTTAGCCCTTGGTGGTTTGGGGTGACCCCGACTTTGAGTCCCTATGGGGGTCACCCAGGGAAGATGCTCCAAGCCTCTCTCCCCTTCTTGTTTTGCCGTGTGCTTGTTCCCCGGGCCAGGCCACTCCAGCCTCTTGCCTCCTGTGACCTATGGGCCCTACTTGCGGTTACGTGGCTGCGGCTTTTGGTTGTTGTGGTGTGGGCTGTAAGAGCCCCACACCGGCAGGTTTAGCAGGGAAAGGTGAATCTATCCTCGCTTCGGGATCTGCCGCCCGGTTGGGCCTGGTGCTCTCTAGAAGTCTCCTTACTTCCCACTCCGTGCACTCTCTAGCTGAAGCTGGCTTTCAGGCAGCACTTCTAGTTGACCGTTCTCCCCCGTCTGTAGTCACTGCGCGGGCGCTGTTAGACAGCATCAGCCCCACAGGTCTGCTCCTCACTGAGCCCTCTGGAGTTCTCTCTAACCGACTCACTGGTGGGTTTTTCCATCTCTGCTCTTTCTGCTGACATCTCCTCAGTCCGAGCTCCCAGCTCTAACTAACTCCTCCTATCTCTCTTTCCTTCCCCACTTGTGTCTGCCTACGCCACCTAGCAACCAGACTCTCCACCACACCCCTTGAGAGGAGATGGAGGCTCTCGCCCCCTCCACTATTCCAGTGAAGGCGTAGGCTCTGCCCCCTCCTGGGATCCCCAGGGGTCCTCTCTTAGGTACATGCGTGAGACCTGATCACTATGCGCCTGTGTTCCACACCCCTGTCAGCCTTCTGGATTACCTGTATTGCACTGTCCCCAGCATGGGTGCAGTACTCAGTGGTGCCTGACCAGGTCAGGGGCGCCACATTCCCCCTTAGTTATCACCAGCACGTCCTCGGGCTGCAAGACAACATTTTAAAATGCATAAAACATTAAAACATGTAAAACATTTAAAAGCACCAGGTATCAGACATCACCACCCTCCACCCACAAGTCCGTTAACCCACCCAAAACCCTCTCAGGAGGCAGGTCACCGGTTCTGTTGGTAACCAGGTCTGGGCCATCCGTTTCCCCAGACCTTTCCTCCAATCTTCCTCTCCCGTTGGCCGCGACTTCAGCCACTTCTGGCAGGATGTAGAGGCGGCTTTCATGGGCTGGTGGTTTCAGGGTATACCTGGCCTGGTGGATCCGCGCCGTCAGCCTCTTCTGGCAGGATTCAGAGGCGGCCTCCACAGTTGGTGCTGACCAGGTACCCTCTTTGTGGTGGTGAGCCAAGGCCCCATAAACAGGCGTGCTCTCTGGTCGCAGGTGAGCCAAGGCCCTTTTCTACGGACGGGCCCCCCTGGTTGCAGACGAGCCAAGCCCCTCAACAGGCTGGCCCTGGTGGTGGTGCCACTGGTGTAACTATTTACACTGCGAGAGTTTGTGGCTATAGCAAGTTCATAGCCTTAAGTTTGTTTCTCACAATAGTTTTTGTGGGCGCATTTCTTTAACGTTGCAAACAAAACTTTCAAAACTGGTCAAAACAGTAACTTCTTACTTTCCTTTACTTTACTCCTCTTTTTCACTAGGGCGAGGGCACGTCGGGCACTGGCACCTGTGACTTTCCTGCTCTTTGTCTCTGTCTTCATCTGTGGTTGCCTCATCTATAGGTTCTGTGTCTTTCCTTTCTTGGTCTGCATCTGATTCCTTTTCTGTATCTGTTCCTTTATCTCTGTCTTGTCTTTCTTGTCTTTCTTGTCTTTCTTGTCTTTCTTGTCTTTCTTGTCTTTCTTGTCTTTCTTGTTGCAGGGGATGGCTGTAAGGTTTGTTGGGACATAGCGTTACGTCCAGAGCATACAATCCTCTTTCGCCTTGATGCAGGGTGAACTGAACGGAATCTCCCATCTTTAGATTTCTGCAAGGGTGTCCTCTTGGCAGATGAGCGTTCACATCTCTGCGGTTTACAAATATCCCTTCTTTTATTCCTGGTGCTACAATGAATCCATAGCCGCTTTTCAGATTAAAGTCTTCCACTACGCCATAACACAGGGGTCCTCTAGCCTGGGCTTTGGACTCTCTCAACAAACGCTTCTCCTTTAGGTCTCTGGCGGTGACTGCTCTCTGTTCAGGAGACTGTGGTGCTGGAGCAAACTGTGTTCTTCTGCGCCGTGTCTTGCGGACTGGATCCATGCCTGTGGGCTCCCAGGTGAAGCTCTTAGGCAGCTCTTCTTCTGCAGAGGGGGTCAGGTCCTCCTCATCCCAGCGGGAGTATGGCAGCATTTCCGGCTCTGAGTAGGAGTCTGCTGCGGCTGGCGTCGGAGTTAGCCCTTCTGCCTCCTGGCCTCCTCTCCCCCTTAGTTCTTCCTGGCACTCCTCTGATGGCAGGACTGGGGATGGACTTTCTCCTGCTGGCCCAGGCGGGGGACTCTCTGGTGTAGCTGCAGGGGTTACCTGAATCTCCTCAGGGGTGCATGGGGGGCGCAGGTACAGATCCACCAACCACTGGGGAAACTTGGCCTCCATGTCAGCCCTCATCTGCCAGTATTCTTCCTCCAGCGTGGGCTTCCTATCAGAGACCTCCGGGGACTGGGGAGCAGTGTCAGCTCTGGCCTTACAGGCCGGGGTAAATGCTGAGGTAGTCTTTCCTTGGCGGGCCGCGCCTGGCATGGCGGCGGCCTGGTCTTGGCGGGCCGCGCCTATCATGGCGGCGGCCTGGTCTTGGCGGGCCGCGCCTATCATGGCGGCGGCCTGGTCTGTGCGGGCCGGGCAGGGCATCGCTGCGGCGGCCTGGTCTTGGCGGGCCGCGCCTATCATGGCGGCGGCCTGGTCTGTGCGGGCCGGGCAGGGCATCGCTGCGGCGGCCGGGGCTTGGCGGGCCGAGCAGGGCATCGCTGCGGCGGCCTGGTCTTGGCGGGCCGCGCCTATCATGGCGGCGGCCTGGTCTGTGCGGGCCGGGCAGGGCATCGCTGCAGGGACTGGGGCTTGGTGGGCCGAGCAGGGCATCGCTGCAGCCGCTGGGGCTTGGAGGGCCGCACCTGGCGTGGCTGCGGCCTGCTTCAGCGTCGCCGCACCGGACGCCTCTTCAGGGACCGCGGACGTGGCAGCAGGGGTCGGGGCACTTGCGCGGGCCGGGGCATCATTCGACTCACCCGTTGTTGGTAGCACTGGGGTCTGCGTCGTCGCCGTCCCGCCTGGCACCCGGCATGCAGCTCTCCCTTCATAGGCCCGAACCGCCGCGGTCAGCTCCTGCAGTTCCATCCGTTCCTCCCGAATCTGCTCCACGACCCGGGTCTCCAGCCGGTTGCAAAACTGGGCCAGCTCTCGGTACCACCAGGCAGCGGAGCCTGGTTCTGGGTTCCTGCGGTCAGACGCCATTTCTTCTGCGCCGTCTTCTGCACGGTCTCCCAGCAGTGGACTCTTCGCTGCCTCCTGTAACAAGCTGTCCAGTTTCTGCTCTGCCTCTTTCAGCAGCTCCTCTCCCAGCAGCAGGCTTGTGGCTTCCTTTCTGTTCCGCCGCTTCTCGACGCTTCCACTCTCATAGCTGGCAAGGTCAGAACTCTGCAGGGGATCTCTGGGTAGCCACACCTCTTCGTGGGCGGTAACTTCTTCCAGCGCGGGCTGCTGTTGTTTTTCAGCGCGCTTTTCATGGTGGCAATATGGCGGCGCGTCCAATTTTTCAAGCGGACCGCCTAGGCACATGGTCACCTGTCTGAACAGGTCTAGTCCTTATCCTGTTCGTGACGCCAGATGTGAAGCCCCGCCGGTGCTGTATCGGTGCATACCTTCAGGGACTCCACGTAGCTGGTGCTGGTCACAGGTAGGGAATCTTCAGTTTTGATCGTGACGCCACTCTCAGATTTGCGGTCAGAGGGGACCGCCACTGCAGATTAGGAGGCACCTGGGGCTGATAGTGGGTGCAGTCGGGTGTAGTAGCCTCCTGAGAGTGAGGCAAGCCCCAGGGCCCTTTGTAAAGCTGTAGTACCACAAGTCGCAGAATGACCACACACAGGCAGAGTGTCTTTCAGGGTTTTTACTCACTTCAGGTGGCAGGGTGAGTAACCCGGGCGTAGCTGGGATGAACCAGGTGGGAACCAGGTATCCTTCCGGCTGACTGTATGAGGGTGACTACAAACTCGCCTTCCTTAGCCCTTGGTGGTTTGGGGTGACCCCGACTTTGAGTCCCTATGGGGGTCACCCAGGGAAGATGCTCCAAGCCTCTCTCCCCTTCTTGTTTTGCCGTGTGCTTGTTCCCCGGGCCAGGCCACTCCAGCCTCTTGCCTCCTGTGACCTATGGGCCCTACTTGCGGTTACGTGGCTGCGGCTTTTGGTTGTTGTGGTGTGGGCTGTAAGAGCCCCACACCGGCAGGTTTAGCAGGGAAAGGTGAATCTATCCTCGCTTCGGGATCTGCCGCCCGGTTGGGCCTGGTGCTCTCTAGAAGTCTCCTTACTTCCCACTCCGTGCACTCTCTAGCTGAAGCTGGCTTTCAGGCAGCACTTCTAGTTGACCGTTCTCCCCCGTCTGTAGTCACTGCGCGGGCGCTGTTAGACAGCATCAGCCCCACAGGTCTGCTCCTCACTGAGCCCTCTGGAGTTCTCTCTAACCGACTCACTGGTGGGTTTTTCCATCTCTGCTCTTTCTGCTGACATCTCCTCAGTCCGAGCTCCCAGCTCTAACTAACTCCTCCTATCTCTCTTTCCTTCCCCACTTGTGTCTGCCTACGCCACCTAGCAACCAGACTCTCCACCACACCCCTTGAGAGGAGATGGAGGCTCTCGCCCCCTCCACTATTCCAGTGAAGGCGTAGGCTCTGCCCCCTCCTGGGATCCCCAGGGGTCCTCTCTTAGGTACATGCGTGAGACCTGATCACTATGCGCCTGTGTTCCACACCCCTGTCAGCCTTCTGGATTACCTGTATTGCACTGTCCCCAGCATGGGTGCAGTACTCAGTGGTGCCTGACCAGGTCAGGGGCGCCACACATTTATTTGTAGCTCTGAGAAGTTTATTGTCCCCTTTCCTTAAGAGAAGTAGATTATAACTGAGGAAACTTACCCAAACTAAGAAACATTCTAGGAATCTTAGTCCTGATGTTCCTCGTTTCTCATTGGAGTCAAATGTATTCAAGTATGATGGACACAAAAATTTAAGTTGCAACTTATGAGGCCAACGCATCTCTGAGACTTTGGATACATACTATTTCTGATGTTCCTAATTTTCTCGTTAAAGTCAAATTTGCAGTACGAAGGACAAAATTTACATTCAAACAGATGAAACTAAACCCAACTAGGAGCTTTTGTAAAAATCTTGGTCCAGATGTTGTTGGTAGTCTCGTCATAGACCAATATGAAAGTTTTCAGTATGATGGCCAAAACTCCAAGTAGGAGTCTTTGGAAGCATCTTAGTTCTGATGTTTTTGGTTGTGTCATCATGGACAAGTAAAGTTTTCAGTATGATGGCCACAACCCAAACTTGGAGTCTTGGAAGCATCTTAGCCTTGATGTTCCTGGTTGTCTTGTCATAGCTAAACATGATGATTTTTTTTGTATGATTGACACAACAATGTAAGTTACAACTTGCAAAATGAACCCCAACTAGGAGTTTTTAGAAGTATTATAATCTTGATGTCGTTTATTGTCTCGTTATAAATAAATGTCAAGGTTTTTGGTATGGGAAACACAACAATTTGATGAAAATGACCTTCAATATTACTATACAGGTTTATATACCAAAAGACACTGTAAGAAAATTGATATATTTTCAGGAGAGCAAAAAGAAAGACAAAAAGAGTCATTAAGAATTATGTATATCTGGGGAAGTCCAAAAATAACAGATTCATCTTGGATCCCAAAATTATGGTCCTCAGGAGAGGTAATAGCACCTTTTTCTCCTGTCAGCACCTCTCCGCCCATCTCCAAGCTCACATCTGCTGAACAAATCCCGGGTCCCAGCATCTGAAACCAATAACGTGAAGCTTAATGACATCAGCCGAGAGAGACGGAAAACTGGTAGAAAGGAGCACTGAGTGAATTAACATCTAGTCAATTCAGATTATTACTCACGACGCTAATCGAAAACATCAAAGTAAAAGATCCCATTTATAGGATCTATGGACAGGGACGGCCTGATATTCACTGTACGACAGACGAAAAATAGATTGTAAGATGCCCGTAATAGACTGTAGAGAAACATCAGTGTAATGTATTGTGATGGCATGCAATCTTTAATGTATTCATCGCGGGAATGAACGGTCTGGTAATGTCATCTTAGAAATATCATGTCTTTTCCAGACTGAAACATTTCAGCAAGCTTGGAATTGAATGTAAGTTCGCTAGTTCTCTCTGGTGCATATAGATACATTCTATAAGGCATTATATTGTAAGTAGTGATGAGCGAGCACTACCACGCTCGGGTGCTCGGTACTCGTTAAGCAGTTGGATGCTCGAATTGATTTGGCTCATGTACCCGAGCAAATTGGAAGTCAATGGGGGACTTGGGCATTCTAGAAAAGTGCTCTAGCCCCAACTGACTTCCATTAAATTGTCACACCCATTTGAGCATCTAACTGCTCGCAACGAGTACCGAGTACCCGAGCATTGTAGTGCTCATTGGTCACTAAGGAGTACTTTGCACGTTGCAACATCGCTACTGCGATATCGTCGGGGTCAAATCGAAAGTGACACACATCCAGCACCACTAACGATGTTGCAACGTGTAAAGCCTAGATGCGCCGATAAACGATCGCAAAAGCGTCATAAATCGGCGATCTGTGGAGCGTCGGTCATTTCCATAATGTCGGTACGATGTTGTTCCTGGTTCCTGCGGCAGCACACATCGCTGTGTGTGAAGTCGCAGGAGCGAGGAACATCTCCTACCTGCCTCCACCGGCTATGCGGAAGGAAGGAGGTGGGCGGGATGTTTACGTCCCGCTCACCTTCGCCCCTCCGCTTCTATTGGCCGCCTGCCGTGTGACGTCGCTGTGACGCTGCACGATCCGCCCCCTTAGGAAGGAGGCGGGTCGCCGGCCAGAGCAACGTCGCAGGGCAGGTAAGTGCGTGTGAAGCTGCCGTAGCGATAATGTTCGCTATGGCAGCTATCACAAGATATCGCATGTGTGACGGGGCGGGTACTATCGCGATCGGCATCACTATCATCGGCTAGCGATGTCGCAGCGTGCAAAATACCCCTAATTGTAAGAACTGTATCTTACATGGATTGACCAACACTTGACAACTAGTGATGAGCAAGCGTGCTCGGCACTGCTTGATACTCAATTGAGCATCGGGGTGCTTGGGCACGCTCGTTACCTAGCCGAGTATCACGGGTGAGTACTTGCTCTGCATGACCCTGGAATTGTAGATTCCGGCCAAAATTAGGCACACACACCCCTTTTCCAATTCCCCCTTATCTGCTAATAACCACTCAGACACCAATTTATCTTTGGATAATTTTGGCCATAGCAGCCATTTATTAAACAAATACATAACATGTAATATTTTGCATTGTGGTAAGGTCCTTGAAGCTAAAACCCTGGTGATTCCCATAACCAAGCCATATAACCAAATTGCTCCCAGCCGTTACCCACACTGGCTCAGGAGCACCAAAGTGTAAGGGTTATTCCTTCATTAACCACCAAAAACACCCACGGGGGCCCCGACATACCCCGTCGGGATCCCCCAAAAATCACCAGGTGACCAACCATTCTGCCAATGAGGGGATCCATACCCGGATGGGTTCCCCGAACCAATTTAGAACCAACTTCAAGGACCCACCAAAAACCTGCCACCAGGCCACTATGACCCGATAAACTTCCATATCGCCTCCCACAAAACTTGCAGCCCATTGCGAACTCAAAGTCTGTAGGGAGGGCGGGTGGGACTCTCACTGGTGTCCCAGAGCGGGAAAAGTGCCGCTCCTCCCCCAGCTTCACCTTTTTACTATACCCTGACTTACTCCCCCTCCCCTACCCGTGACATCATGACCTCCACTCCAATCAGTGTCATGCTGGCCTCCACACATGCCCGGGGGGAGGGGGGGGTCAGTGCTCCGGCCATTCTTGACCCTGGAATTGTAGATTCCGGCCAAAATTAGGCACACACACCCCTTTTCCAATTCCCCCTTATCTGCTAATAACCACTCAGACACCAATTTATCTTTGGATAATTTTGGCCATAGCAGCCATTTATTAAACAAATACATAACATGTAATATTTTGCATTGTGGTAAGGTCCTTGAAGCTAAAACCCTGGTGATTCCCATAACCAAGCCATATAACCAAATTGCTCCCAGCCGTTACCCACACTGGCTCAGGAGCACCAAAGTGTAAGGGTTATTCCTTCATTAACCACCAAAAACACCCACGGGGGCCCCGACATACCCCGTCGGGATCCCCCAAAAATCACCAGGTGACCAACCATTCTGCCAATGAGGGGATCCATACCCGGATGGGTTCCCCGAACCAATTTAGAACCAACTTCAAGGACCCACCAAAAACCTGCCACAACGAGGGCACCTTGATAACCTTCAAGTGCCTGAGACCCCCCCTCAATAGCAAAGCTCGCTCAATACCTCCCTGCAATCCAAGTGCCCACAATCAATCCGTACTGCATTCAAATGCACCCCCATCCGCCTACCAAAATTAGCCATCCTCTCGCTCCAGCTCAAAAAGCCGAGCTGCGACTCCCACGTTGCAGCCCCCAAATTTTTTGAGATAACCCTATTAACTTTCCCCCGCACCTTATTCAGCTTCTCCACAGACCATGCTTTCCGCCCAAACCCTTCTTGGAACAATGTCCCACCACACAATTATCACGCCTGGAAAAGACACCCATAACCGCAACAAGTCATGCTTAGTATCTTTATCAAAGTGCGAGAAAGCCGCTCACCCAAATAGGTCCCTCGACGCGTAAAACCAAAATGTCAGGGGGCCTGCCCAAATGAGCATAGTTATGCACCCCCTGCAACACCGTATTCCACCCCATACCCCTGATTCCAACCCATCCGACAGGAGCCCTATCCCTCCGACAAAAATTTAGCTGTCTCCTGTTCCTTCTCGTATCCGCTCTCTATGTTCCCCAGCACACATTAGAATGGCCCAAGATCCAGACCAGGCTGGAAAAACGGGGGGGGGGGGGGGTGTCTGAAAAACAAAGCACTAACAAAAATACCAAGTAGCTCCAATACCACCCCAAAGAATGACACCCCCCCCCCTCCATCAGGACCAGTCCTCCGATCAATTGCCCCTGAAACATTGCGAACCCACGACTTACAACGCTGAGACGTCCATCGACCAATCTGTTTAACTGTCTTAGCAGGGAGACCACACCCAGAGGTTTCCACTGCCGTCCCAAGACGAAAAGAATGCAACGCAAACCTCGCCAACCAGACCCAATGATTTCAAACATGCCCACAAAACACTAATGAACTAATATCTGGACAAAAAGACCCGTCCTCGAGACATAACAATGGGCCATCCAGACTCGGGTGGACCTTTGCAAAGCTCAAACGCACTGCCAATGGCACATACCTGATGCCATAACCTTCCTTAATCGAACCCGCCTGCCCCCACTTTATCCATTTTTGATTTCTGGATCCAAAATTCGATCACCCTGCTCCAAAAATAGGACGTCACTATTACCCAAGCCCCCCGGGGCACGTCACCCTGGGAAATACCAATTCCCAATACACCAAGCCCCGAAAAACCGCCAACGAAAGGCAAACCGCAACAATGATACCTTAATTCCCTACCCAAACATTCCAATAAGCTAAATCACACAGGCCGTCTACCTATGGCCCCTATGCACACCCTTCAACGCCTGAACTACCCAAAAATTTGTTCCCAATCCTGTACACCTCGCAACCAGAAACCAAATGCCAACCCTGTAATCAAATGACTCAACTTCGTGGAAGACCAACCTGTTATCGCCACTCCCCCGATTTCCCACGAACAGTCCTAACTGGGAATCCTCATTCATCATGCCACCACCCAACCACCACTCCCAGGAACCCATGTGGCCTAATACGCCGCCCACGTGGTACCAGTCAAACTGCCCGAATCCGTGGTCTTGCTGCTTGAAGACCACGCTCCAAAGCTGCGCAGGGGACTACAAGCTGCTGCCGTCCGCCACTACCGCAACATCCCGGATACAAGCTCACTAAAACAGGAAAGGAAATCCGCTATTAGGTCCTCTATACCTGGTACCTGAGCTGCTGTGCCCGTATTAATTTCCCAATAAATAAAAACCAACCGCCGCAACACCCGAACAACGTGGGTAAAATATGCCGAGCCGTTATTAATCCCTAGCACGACCCCCATATTGTCCCAGTTGAACCGGATCTACTTATTCCACAACTGGTCACTCCCCAAATGGAGTGCGACCATCATCGGAAAAAATTTCCAATAGCGACACATTCCTTGTCAACCCCTCCGCCAACCAACTTTCTGGTCACCAATCCGCACATCACTGACCCTGAAAAAAAGGCCCCGAAACCTGAGTCACCCGCAGCATCCGTAAACAATTCCTATTTGGAATTAACCACTACCTCATCCTTAAGCAACGAACCACCATTGTCCTGCTCCCCAAAAAATTCTCCCCAAACCAACAAGGCCGCTCAATGTTCCTCCGACAAACTTATGTAGGGGAGAAGAGCAAGCACTCCAGCTGTCGCGCAATCTAGCCGACGTGAAAAACTCGGCCCATTGACCGTACCCGACACGCAAAATTAAGTTTCCCCCAATAGCGATTGAACCTCCTTTAATTGGAACTTCCTCACCCGGCACGCCCTTGCCACCTCAACCTTAAGCGTGGCAACCTGTCGTCAGGAAGCCGAACCTCCCAAAGCACTGAGTCAATTACAATGGCCATAAACTAAATACAGGTGTTTGGCCGAACAGTTCTTCCCCAGGTGCCAAAGGCACCCCAAAGCCTCTCGCTCTCCATTCCATTGCTGCTAGAATTCTTGTGCCTGTGCCGAAACAGCCAAACCCACACACCGACAATTCATCCCGGTAAGGTACCAGTGATGCCAAACCAGAAACATCACGCCCCCCCCCATTCTAAAAAAGCACAAAAGGTTTCAACAAATGTGCACGATACTGCACTACCCATTGGCAAGCAGGGGTCTCCAAAACAATTTCCCTTCCAAAAACAAACTAATAACGAACACAATTTTGGATGAACTGTTAAGAGCCGGACAGCTGCCTCAATATCCATCTACTGCCATCAACATACCCCTCCCACAACTCTTTACCTACTTTTGTAGCCTCATCAAACGACGTATACAACACCTAACGAAGCTCAGCCAGTATACCATCATTCGCTGACCTACCCCTGGGATGACAAATGGTGGATTAGCCGAACTTTACCTGGCTCCTCCTTGGGCCCCCCCCCCTGAATGACGAAACCACAAAATAAGAAAAGGTAGGGGGGGTGACGAACTGTGCCCCCCATTCTCCCCAACGCCACCTCCTTTCCTAACTTTCCACCTACCAGCGCCAAATGCTGATACACCGAGGGAGATTCCAGGTTGTCCCTGGAACTTCAAAAAAACAGGGGAAGGAATCCTGAAACCCTCCCCAAAACCCAACCTCAAACCTCAGCTTTGGCCCTAACAGGATCCCTATTTAGATACGGCAGCATCGCAACTAAGCTCACCGGTGTCTGACCCTTGGACATCCCATGGGATGCTCCGTTACAATAGGTGCGGAGATGTCCAAACAACGACAAGTGGCACTGACTTGCCTTCCCCCTCATTAACTTACCAACACGAACTTGACTTCTAGGACCCTGCCTGTCCGTACTGACCACCGGCACCCCAGCTTCCTGACCGGCCGGGGAACCCTGCCCCGCCCTGAAATGACTGCCCATCTCTGGCTGCCGCCATCACCCGCAACCACAAGCCTGTATCCTTCTGATCCCATCTTATGGATGGACGGGTCGCCATCCTCAGATGACACTGCTCCTCATAACGTATCAGGTCTACCCCCCATAAATCCCTATAGGGCCTCTCCAATCGAGCTCATATAGCAAAACCACTGAAAACTATTCTCTGGCGCCTTTCGCCAATTCCTCATGCCCAAACTGCAACCCCATAAACCTATTAGCATAAGTCTGAGGAATCAAGTGCCATCGCCACTTCTCCCATCTTCCTTCTTGCTATCGTCTTTTCCCCCTTTGTCAAAATAAATTTTTTGCCACCTCCCTACTCCTTTCAGTCTGGAACTGCCCCTAATACTGGGGAAGAGACACTCCCAACTGGACTCACTAGCCGCAATGACGGACAAATTAACCCAAGCCGCCACTGGCGCCGGGGTTTTCCTGGCCCCTAATCCGGTCCCGCAACTGGCGAACGCAACTTCATTTGTGACAACTCCCCACTCAACGCATTCCCCCTAACACCCGCTGGCACCCCCAACCGAACCCCAGCTGACCCGTCACCCCCCCTTTACTGTGTACCTAAACAGCATGTGAAGACAAACAAAACATGTAACCATACTCACCAGGCTGCACAAAGGCATAACCTCGCCAGCCGGACCACCTGTATCCTGATGTCCCTCTTGCCGATCTTGCATGCTTGGCTCCCTCCATCCGACTCTGCTCCATTGCTGTTTTAGCCGCGCGGCCCAGAGGCCCCGCCGGCCGCATATCCTGGACATGACGATCAGTAGCGCCGACCAACAGGGGGAGCTGCATATTATCCTCAGGGCTCTCCAAGCACGGCCCCCCCTGCTCCGCTCCATGTGGCCCCACTCCCAGACAGGGCCTCTGTAGCCGCAGGCCCTGAATGCCAGGCCCGATGTAGTTCCGACCGCAGCCGCCTGGCTCCGCCCACCTCACAGGGATCCATCCGGGATACTATCGCTGCAGGGAGGAGAGGCTCAGGGCGCTCGGCCGGTACATCACCAGAGCGCCCCGCCGCACCGCCGACGTCACTCGCCGACAAGGCAGCAGCAGGCCCCGCCCCCAACTCCAGCGTAGGCCTGCCGACTGCCGCCGGGCCCAGCCGCCCGTCTGAATTCCTCCCAGGCCGGGGCCTGCCGGACCTCGCAGCTCGCGGCGTCCGGCCTGGAGGGTCCCCGGAGGGGGCTTCCGTGGCGACGCTGGGCCCTGGGAGTCAGGTCCGGTGACCGCCTCTCTGCCAGTCCAGACCTCCGGGGGCGCCGCTGTCGCAGGGGTGCCGTCCCTGCCCCCCCCCGGACTCCCACCGAAGATCCTTGCTATCAGGCTCTGTAGCCACCTGGGGGAATGGTCCCAGCAGCAGCTCTCCCACCGCTCCAGGAGCTGATCCCCGGCGTCCATAGCAGGTACAGGGATGGGGACTCTCACTGGTGTCCCAGAGCGGGAAAAGTGCCGCTCCTCCCCCAGCTTCACCTTTTTACTATACCCTGACTTACTCCCCCTCCCCTACCCGTGACATCATGACCTCCACTCCAATCAGTGTCATGCTGGCCTCCACACATGCCCGGGGGGAGGGGAGGGTCAGTGCTCCGGCCATTCTTGTTTTGCGACTGTTAGACAGCCAATAAACATGCAGGGATCAATTACCATACACGGTAGTGCCGCAATTATGTTGGCTAGTGGCATTACTCTGATTTGCTGGCCGCATCACGTCATCAATTCTTATATGAGACATGGGGGCACAATGCTTGGTACACTGTCCTCTGTAAGCAGTTCAGGGAGTGTTGATCTAGGAGTGAAAGCTTAGATTACAGCAGGGTTTGTACACTTGTCCCCTTTAGTACCTTCAATGTGGCACTAATGGGTGTTTTTAGGCTTCTTTAACCAAATAAATAAATAATTAAAAAAATGGCATGTGGTCTACAGTATTTTTGATAACCAGCCAAGGCAAAGCTGGAGAATAAGATTATCAGGCTGGGAATGTCTATGCTTATTTACCCCTCATAGCCTAAAAATAGCAGGCCACAGCTGCCCCAGAATTGGAGCATCACATTAGATGCTCAAATTCTGGCACTTCACCTTGGCTCTTCCTAATGGCCCTGGTGCAGTGGCAATCAGGTAATATCTTGGGGCTTAATGTCAGTTGTGTAATGTCAGCTGGCATCAAGTCCAAGAGTTAGTAATGTAGAGTTGTCTATCAGACACTAACCCTGTAATAAAAAAAAAACACATATACAGGAAAAAATAGTTTATTTGAATAAAGACTCCCCCAGAATATCCCTCGTTCACCAATTTATTATAAAAAATGTTCCAACGAAGTGCCACCGTAGTCCACGTTCCCAAAATGCAGCTCCGGCAACTGTGAATAGCAGTAAAGTACAGCTATTCACTGGCTCCAGGGAATGATGATAAAACCCATCAGTGTCACCGGGTGTCACTGCGCTCAGCATTGAGCCAGCGGCTCTGATGAGAGTTGTCCTCACTATTATCGTGATTATCTGGCAGCATAGTGGCTGCTATTTGGTTTATCTAGCCACATTGACTAATTATCAGCCTCCTGATGAACCAGAGTTGTGGAAACGCGTCGGGCCAGAAGCGGAATTAAGATAAGTAGTTATATACTGTCCCTGCTTATATTGAGGTTCATTGAGAACACTGGTGACCTCCTGAAATTTTAGAAAGGTTTTTGTGAGCCCGGGTATTGCACTTTTATCACTTTATGTAATGCGCACTGCACTTTATCTTTGGTTGTAGGGGTTTACAGGGTAATAGAAGGGACAGCCATCGGTGAGTGGGGGCGCCATATCGTAATATTAGGGTGCCAACCTCCACAGCTAGGTAGGGCACAGGAGGGAGTGGACATTGTAGGGATTTTTTTTTCCCTATTTTTTTTCCCTCTCTCTGCTGTGCACCGGTTTGTTTTATCAATTTAAATTGTGGTTATAGACCTTTTAATAGAATCATTAAATGTTATATTTTAGTTCGGGATCTATGTGTTTGTGTGCCTTATACCTATTAACTAGTATTTATGCATGAGAGTTGTCCTCACTACCCAGTGCCTGTGAATAGCTGTACTTTACTGCAACTCACAATTGCCACAGCTGCATTTGGGGATCGTGGACTATGACAGGACTTCATGGCAACATTGTTGTTAATAAATTGGTGAATGAGGAATAGTTTCTTTATTCAGAAAAACTATTTTTTCCATCTGTGTTTTTTTTTATTACTAGATTAGTAATGGGGTGTCTGATAGACACCTCTCCTTTACTAACCCCTGGGCTTGATGGTAGCTGACATTACACAGCTGACATCAACCCCATTAATATTACTCCGATTGTTACACCAGGGCAATCAGGAAGACCAGGGCAAAGTGCCAGAACTGGCGCATCTAATAAATGCACCAATTCTGGGGTTCCTGAGCGCAGTGTTTTTTTACCTGGGAAGGGCCAAATAACCATGGGTCTTCCCAGCGTGACAATACCAGCCGCTATTAGCTGTCTGATTTACCTTGGCTAGTTATCAAAAATATTTATTAACAAGTACAGTAAACTACACACGCAAGGCACATACATATCCTTCAGATATTAGTGCCTTGCGTGTGCAGTTTACTCTACTTGATAATAAATACATTTTTAAAAAATGGCTTGGTGTCCCCCCTATTTTTTATAACCATCCAAGGTAAAGCACACAGCTGGAAGCTGGTATTATCAGGCCGAGGAAGTCCATACTTACTGGGCCCTTTCCAGCCTAAAAATAGCATCCCACAGGAGCCCTAGGTGGCACATCCATAAGATGAGCCAATTCTGGCACTTTGCCTCGGCTCTTTCTTATTGCCGTGGTGCAGTGGCAATTGGGGTAATGATAATTGAATATAATGTCAGCTACATAATGTCAGCTGGAATCAAGCCCAGGGGTTAATTATGGAAAGGGATCTATCATATACCCCCATTCACAAATGTGTTAAAAAAAAAAGCCATGCAGATCCGAAGTAGTCCATAAGTGGAAACCTGAAAAACATAAAAAGCGAGAAAGAAATTCAAGATAATATCTCTCGTTCATCAATTTATTATTAAAAAAAATAATTCCTGCAGCTCTGACGTAAAACCTACGGGACTTTGTTCTGAGAATGACGCTTCATAGGTCACTCCTGGTCAGACTGTGTTCTGCGATACCCGGCGACTGCGATGTGTGATGAAAACGGCAGTATTATTACTGCTCATCACCACTCTTGAGACAGCTGAGGACTGCTATTTTTAGACTGGGAAGGGCCAAATAACCATGGACCTTCCCAGGCTGTCTGCTGTACATTCATTGGTGTTCAAAATCAGACAAAAAAACCTCCAAGTGAACAATGCATGCAAAAACACATGGAAAAATGCATTGAAAATGCTGCAAAAAATGCCGCAAAACACGCTTTTTTGCAGCTGCGTTTTTCTTGCCAAGAGATGCAGAAATGGTGCAGAAAGTGTTGCATCCAAATAGTTAATACGTACACATACCCTAATAATAATAATAATAATAATAATAATAATAATAACAACAATAATACAGTGACTTGGGAGTAAGAAATGTATCCAGGCATCTTCCCCATGCTGTTCACATTTCATTTGAGGGTTGTTTCCATCCATTTCAATGGTTTTCCTCCATGTAGCCCTGCTGGCACGGTCCTCTGGAAAAATGGTTGAGTTTCTCGTTGACTACCATTGTATCGGTACTTGAGTTAAGCTCGTCAGAGCATCCAACCTGCTCGATTTAAGTATCGATCACTTGAGCTTTTTTGTGCTCATTTATCACTATTGACAACCCCTTATTTAATGCTACACTATCCCAAATAAAATAATAATAATGTACCACCTTGCGCTCGGCCACAGCCGAGCCGCTCGGATCTGGGCTCGTTTCGTGGGTGGCTCGAGCGCCTCCGGACCTGGGGGTCACGTCGCTCTGAAAGGGGTTTGCTGGCGCTACGTGAGGGGTGGTGTTCGGTTGGGATGTTCGCGGCCAGGGCCGCCGTTGTTTGGGGATTTAAGTTTGTGACACCACCCACGGGTTGTGGTGAATGGATGGACACCACCACTGCCGTTGACTAGGCTCCCGGGGACGGTGTTGCGCAGCTTGGTGTTGACCCCTCCATGGGTAGGGGATAATGGTCCCGGTGGCCCGAGGGAGGTGCCAAGGCGAGGGAATGGAGGCATGCTGGCGTGTCGGTGCGGTGCAGCGCGGTGCGCGGCCCGAAGGCACTGTTGTACTCACTATTACAGACATGCTGGAGTCTCTGGTAAACCAAACAAGATGGTGGACGGTGCCCGCAGCCGGCTGCGCTTTTCCCCTTTTCAGGTTGGTGGTTTCCGCCTTTCTCCTGCACCTCACTTTTGGTAGAAATGATGACTCCTATTCCTGAGCAACGGTAGTCCGCTCCCCAGCCTTGTGTGTGCCGGTAGAGCCCGTTTGCCCGCAGACGCTGGCCTGTGGGGTCTCGATGCCTGGGTGGTGGCTTTCTACCCCTATCGTTGGGCTGTTGTCTTCAGTCGTGTTTTAGGTGGGAAAGGACCTAAAGTCCAGTCCTCAATCAGTGGATTCGACTCGGTCCAGTGGTTTCTGGGCCTCGTACTGGGTCTGAGTACCCCTCCTGGTGCTCCGGTTGCCAATCGCTTCCCCGGTTTGGTACCCGGCGGGTCACTACCCGGTCTCTTATGGTTCCACCGGCTGTAATCCCAGGTCCTGCAGGAGGCCACCACAGTCTGCCTCCTTACCACGATCCCGGCACCAGTCAGTGTTGGCGCTGCAGACCTGACACCTCAGGCCTGCTGCACTTGAACTTGACTCCAAACTGGCTCAACTCACTCCCTCACTGTTTCCTGTCTCAAGCTCTCCGGACTCCTAGGTGGGCGTGGCCAACCGCCTGGCCCCGCCCCCTGGTGTGACCATTGAACACTGAGAGAGGTGACAAGGGTTTTGTAGGTTGGCTGCTGTCACCTTATTAAGGGGGGGAGGTGTTTGTGTAAGGGCCTACCTGTGACTACCTGGCTAGTCCAGGGCGTCACAAGAACACTCACTAAAATTCCAGACAAATGATTTTCTAGTGATATCAGTTCTGAATCTCAGAGTGATCAAATGACATTTGTGAGAGTGCTGATATTTCAGCTGTAGTGTCTCCTCCTGTCCACCAGAGGGGTGTCTGCGCAGTCTGGGAGGTGGATTATGTGAGGAGCAAGAGAGAAGAAAAGGGAAGGAGATGAGGAAACAGAGTATGAGAGAACCTGAGGTGTGGTGGCCGCCTTTCTCTGTGCTGGTCTGCGATACTTGGATCGTTAGAGATATCCTGCTGATGTCCCTGCTGCACCTGTGTCCTGTACCTAATGTCCCTTGCCTGGTGACCTAATGTAATGTGGTGTTCTGCTCTATACTCCCCAGGTGTCATGGTGACTTCTGATCCTATTCACACTGCAGAGTTTGATACGCCACCTGGTGCTTTTGAGTTGCTCAGTCAGATCCGGGGCGTCATTCAGTTTTGTGCTCCCTGGTGATGGGTCTATCAGGAGTTAATTTCTGCTGGCCTGTGAACTACTGCTAGGGTCAAAGGACCTATCACAGCTGCCACTGCCCTTTAAAAGATGGATGAACCTGTTCCTCCATGCCGATTATAGCTCTAGCGATACCTGTCATTGTGATCAGCATTTGGTGAACTGCTGAGTGCTATTTGATGTCCTGTGGAAATATCCTTGTTGTTTGTTCATTTCCTACCTGTACTTTATTTCTCCCTGAGCACATATTGTCCTTACCCCTGTGTGCTTCCAGTGAGTTTGTGCTTTCCCATCCCTTTTTTTTTGTGGTTTTGCCATTTGTTTGTTTTTAGATACATCACTCCTGTCTCAGCCCTCCCCAGGGGTGGGGGAGAGGGGATATTAAACTAGAGGTGATCAGGTGTCAGGGCTATACAGGGAGTCCAGGCCTCTTCATCATCTGAATTACCTCTGGAATAAGGGGCAGTTTAGAGTCCCAACCCTGAGGGCCAGTCTAGACGGCCCCATTCCAAGTTACCGTGTCACACACCATGATACCTGAGCCTGATGACCCATGTCATAAAGAATAAAACTTATCCTGACCCGGCTGGTACATTGGATCATCCGCCCACCCTCCCTCATCTTACGATTCACGGGACTGGGTATAGTCTCTCAGGGGTTGCTTAGGGCAAAATCCATAGGAGTAGGGTATAAATGGGCAAAGTCCATAGGGGCAAATGTCAAACAGCAGTTTGGAGCACAGTTCCTGAGAACTGTAAGGGGCAAGTCCTTGTCTGAGGGGTATCCTTCTACAGTCTAGGGGGCTTAAAATCCTCTAAATCCAGTAGAGGGGTCACAACAAGCGCAAAACTTCGTGGGGGAAAGAACAAACCCCCCCCCCCCCCAAAAAAAAAACAGGCCTATTTGACCACTAGGGCAATATCTCCTGCCTTTTAAAATTTTCACCTCATGGCCTCTTCTGGCCAACGTGGCATCCTGCCCAACTGAGGTTCCTGATTTCCAACAGACTGGCCCCAATTGCTTCCTTTATAAAAGGGCTCTGCAACTAGCCCCTTTTTCAACTTGGCCATCAGCGGAACAGACAAGGGTCATCAGACAGGTTAATGTGTCTAGGACCTAGGGGACGGGGCCTGACCCATTTCGATGGCTGGTCCAGGTATTCATTCTAGCCACGGTCCTCTCTGAGAGTTTTGGTGCCGGTACAAAACAGTTGTGCCGTCTGGCCCCGCAGGTGCTTGAACGACACCCTTTCCCTCACATACACGGTTTGTAGGTGAGTGGGGAGGGTATCCCATTTGACCAACGCCCGATTCCCATATATATGGTACCCAGTCTTATCTTCGGCTATAAACCACAAGCCCTGGGTCTGATTAAAGTTGATGACCTTGCTTTGGGCACAGCCATTTTTAAACTCGGCTCACTTCGGCCTGGCCAGCTACTCCCATGCTAAGGCATCGGCCCTCATCCTCTCCTCCAACACATCTAATGTGTCGGCCATTTTCAGGGAGAAACCAGAGACAGGGGGCAGGGGACAGCAACTTATCTGGTTCCAGTGGACTGCAGGGTGAGGTGGGGGTCTGGATGGCTGACTCACTCGGGCAAGTGGGAGGATTTCTTCCTGTGATTCCTCTTCCTCCAAATCTGGCTGGCTCCAGCAGACCAGCTCTAAGAGGGGCATTTCATTGTGATCCTTGTGGTCTTTACCCCTTCCAGCCTTCTCAGTGGGGAATCAGTCCCCGCAGATACCACTTCTACTTGAGGAAGCTTCTCTCCCATCCAGTCCCAGAGCTGGATCCGGACCTCACAGCAGACGAGGCCCAGTGCCCCTATGTTACATATATGGGGGACGCATTGTCCATGCCTGTTTCTGCAGGAACACAACGGTCACCTGTGGCCCCAGGGGTCATCAGCCAGATGATGTTCTCCAGCTCCACCTCATCTTCTCTTCTGCACTCAGGTGATGAGGGCAGCAAGCTGCTACTTCTCCTGAGTCCGACACCAAAATGGCGCCGGCCCACAATGTGACACTATTTTGTAGTTTGCATTCCCCACACTCCACCCTCACTGCTGGACTAACCAAACTCAGATTGCTATAGACAGAGGGTGAGTGGGGAAAGCACTGAAAATTCATGAAGTTTAATAAGCCGGCCAATACTTGACATGGCTGTAATTGGACCGGAAGTGGATGGTTTCTCGGAAAGACGAGCCAGAACTAAGCTAGCATGGCTGATACTGAATTTGAAATTGGCAAACCTTTTCTGAACAATTTCAATTTCTCTACTCATTACCATCTTGACTTTTAAAACACAAGATTGGTAATAAGTAAAAAGTAAAAACTACAAATTATTATTCCACTCTGAAACTGGTTCCTTTCTACTTTGAAAGCGTCACTTTCCTATTTCTAATACTCTTCGAGAGACTGTCACCATTATTCAAATTGCTGCATTCTAAGTAATTGTCTTTGTCGCGGGTGCAGGAGGGGACGCTGCACTCTCCCACTGCTCGGGTCCGGCCGCTGGTGCTGCTGCTCGGTGGTGGCTCGAGCGGTGGGCCGGATCCCGGGGACTCGAGCGGCGCTCTTCGCCCGTGAGTGAAAAGGGGGGGGTTTGGATTGATTGTGGGGATTTATTGTCCGTGACGCCACCCACAGCTGTGGTGATAATGGTGACACCACCGCTGCTCTGGACGGGGATCCCGGGAGCGGTGACAGGGAGCAGCTTTGTTGTTAGTTCTCCCCTCCGTGGGTAGGGGGTTGGTTGTCCCGGGGCCCGGTGATGGGGTAGGGATGGATGGCAGGCGGGTACGGGGCCTGGCAAGGTGCAGGGTCGCAGGGGCAGCGCTGTGCCGCACGGCATGGTGGTACTCACTCAGCCCAATGATGAAGACACAGTTCTCGGTAAAACACTCGGCTGGATGGACGGGTCCCACAGACGGCTGCGGTGTTGTTTCTCCCGGCAGGTTGATGGTGACTGCCTTTCCCTGCACCTAAGTACGGTTGATGGTTCCGATGGGTTCCCACCGGTAACCCGCTGCCCAGCTTGGATATGGGCTGGAGGAGCTCCTCTTTGCCCGCAGGCGCTGACCCTGAGAAACGGTTGCCTTGGCGGTGGCGGTGTCTCCCTCTGTTGGTTGGACTGTTGCCTTCTGTCGGGACTTGACTGTTTGGAAACCCAGGAGGTCCCCTTCACTAACGGATTCGGCAAATTCATGGCGACTCCTAGCCTTGCCGGGGTCCGAAAAGCCCCTGCCAGATGGTGCTGCCTTCTCTTCGTGTACCGGTCCGGTACCGCCGGGCCACCGCCCGTCCACGGCCCTCACGGTAGACTCCAATCGGCCACTCCTGCAGACGGTCACCACAGTTTGCCAACCTCGCTGATCTGTCCGGGCCACACACCCGGACCAACTTCAGGCTGCTCAACTACTACTTCCTTCTGCTCACTTTCACTTCCAAACTCTATCTGCCTGGTTTTCCCGCCTCCAGGACTGTGAACCCTCGGTGGGTGGGACCAACCACCTGGCCCACCCCCTGGTGTGATCATCAGCCCCTGGAGGAAGGCAACAAGGGTTTTGTGTTCTGACTTCAGTGTGCCTGCTGGGAGTGTGGGGTGTGTTGGTGTTGTGGTCTGTGGCCCCTGGCTTGTCCAGGGCGCCACATCTGCCCCTGTTGAACCTTGCTGCATCTGAGTGAGTCTCTACACAATTTTTGACAGGGTGATGACTGATTAAGGGTTATAGGCCACACATGTCAAACTGACTGTGTTGCTGTCACGAGTGTGTCACTGTCTGATGTGATCTCGATGGGATCTGGGATCAGAATGTCACAGCGTATTGTGGATCGCGGATCCACTTTAGGGCCAGCTCATCATCTACCCTGAGTTGGAGCATATTTAATTCCATCAGGTACTGAAGGTGTTAAGGTGCATTTCTATCCTGCAGTGATCTAATAGTTAGTTGTAACTTCAACTGCAGCCACTTCTGCTATAAGTATCCAATCCTCCCTATGTCGGCAATAGCTCATACCTATACTGACTATGTTGAAGGAGCTCATCTTTGCAAAGCTGTGGTGTAATTTCTATTGCAGCTGTGAAGTTTACAATTGAACAAACCAAGGAGTGCTTTTTGTTGTGTCTCTCCCCAACCATTTATCTTACCTTCCTCGTATTGTCTTATTGTAGTGGCGAGACCAGCATTTCCCGAGCCTGCGCAAGTCATTGAGTTTAGGGTCAGCAAATGTCTATGCATGTGATGGCGCACAGGGGAATGGACCCATCTAGGGACGTTAGGGAGTGCAGGGTTTAGCCTGAGGTGAGTGTTAGGTGGTGATCTTGCTCCCCTTTCTGTAGCACAAGGGCCATCTGCTGTATTGTGTACCCTTGTGTGTTGCATTTTTCGTCGGGGGGGCTTTCCCTCCCTCGGTGTGACACTACCCTGGTGGTCCTGCTGTGTTGTAAAGCTAACCGGGAGTTTTCTCGTCCCTGGTCTAATACTTGCAGTCACATTGTGACAGTTGCAGACTGAGATGCTTAGTGGTGTCCCTTCTTGGACATGTAAATGATGTTTGGCTGCCAAAGTCACACATCCAGGATATGATGTCAGTTTGATAATATCCAACAAGATAGAATGGTACTATTGTATGTGCAGAAACAATGGAGATTGGGATTTACATGGTGACTTCATGATCTTCTGTTATTGTGTAGTAGGAAAATCCTCCAAAAAAGTGCAACAAGACATGTCCTATCATCCACCACAACTAAGTCTATATTGTCTACAGAAAATGTCCTATCTAAACAGCACACGGATAATAGTACCATCCCGGAAAACTGGCTCATCAATGAGATGCTAGGAAGCTTGTTATGGAATATTCTGCAAATCCTTGAAACCTGTTCAGTCCTTCTGTCAGTGAAGTAAGACATCCAATGACAACAGATCCCTTCCGAGAAGCAATTGAATTTCCAGGAGCTCTTGTTCTCAGTAATGACGTGCATGGTCCTAAACCAAATATTGAGCTTCTATATTTTCTGTAAAGAGTTTTACCTCTTGCTGAAGATTGAAGCTTATGAAGTTCACAGCTACTTCATTACCCATGAAACCTAGGAAAATCCTGCCCCAACAACTTGTCAACTTCAGTGGAACTGAAATGGATTCTGCGTTAGGAAAGACGATCTCTTCATTCTTCACTCCAAGTAACAGAACAACTGTGAAACAGATTAAAAGAAAACTCCATTCGAAACAGAAAATTGGGTCATGGCAGACGCATAGCTAGGAGTTCAGCTCAGGGGGCAAACATTTGAGTGGGCCCCTAATCAGGTAAGTGTAGTAATAATGTGGCACCCTGGACTAGCCAGGTCGTCACAGGTAACACACACACACACCCACCCCCACTGGACAGCAACATTAGCCAAACATAAAATCCTTGTTGCCTCCCTCCAGGGTCTGATGTCCACACCAGGTGGGGCAGAGCCAAGCGGTTGGCCCCGCCCACCGAGGAGTTCACAGTCCTGGAGGCGGGAAAAGGAGTCAGAAGAGTTGAGAAGTGGAGGAGGTTGAAGTGAGAGGAGTAAAGTGGAAAGTGTCTGGGTTCGTGGCCCAGGCACTGACAACAAGGCTGGCAGACGGTAGTGGCCGTCTGCAGGAGTGGTGAATCAACGCGGAACCGTAGGACCGGGAACGGGCGGTGGCCCGCCGGTACCGACCGGGGAGCGAAGTGAAGCCAGCACACACAGGCAGGGCCATCGGACCCCGACTAGGCTTGGAGTCGCCATCAACAGTCAAATCCGAGTGTGACAGGAACCCCAGGGATTTCCTAACAGCCAAAGACCCATTAGAAGGCAACCGTCCGCACCGTGAGGGTATACAGCTACCGCCTAAGGCTAGAGACCCAAGGGCCAGCGCCTGTGGGCAAACGGGCTCCTCCGGCATCCATACACCGGGGAGCGGACTACGGTTGGGGACCCATCGTAGTCAAACAGTACACAAAGGTGCAGGGAAAGACAGCCGCCATCATCTGTCCGGGGAGAGACACTGCAGCCGGCTGCGGGAACCGTCCATCCAGCCAGTGGTTTACCGAGGACTTTGTGCATCTCTTGCTGAGTGAGTACACCCGTGCCATCCGCCACCGCGCCGCGCTGTCCCTGCAACCCTGCACCTCACCTACCCTGCCTCCCCGTCACACCACCGGGCCCCGGGACCACCGACCCCTACCCACGGAGGGGGAAATCAACATCCCAGCTGCTCCCTACCATCGCTCCCGGGATCCCCGTCACCAGCAGCGGTGGTACCCATCTTTACCACAACCCGTGGTGGCGTCACGAACTAAATCCCCCAAACCAACCACCCTTTTCACTCATGGGCGAGGAGCGCCGCTCGAGTCCCCGGATCCGGCCCACCGCTCGAGCCACCGAGCAGCAGCAGCCGCAGCAGCAGCAGCGTCGGACCTGAGCTTTAGCGAGCGCAGCGGCGGCGTCCTCCCCACCCGCGACAATAACAAGTGAACCCGAACTTTGACGAGTCCACTCATGAAGGGGCCCGGCTTTATTTGCCGGGGAACCCCTGACTGGTCAGCCCGTTTGTGGCTTGCTATGCCCTCTTTTTTCCAAGGTGCATTGTAAAGGGTTAATCATACATTGCATGTTCCCTCCTCCTTGTGTTTTGTTTTTTCCTGTTTCCTAGGTGACCGGGATCCAGATGTGCTGCAGTACTCCTTCCCCTCTCCCCCTTGGGGGTATATGTTTCAGTGCCCGAGGTCCTTCCGGGCTCTTTAATCAGCGATTGAGAGCTGCCCACCCTCCCTCCCCTTTATGTTGCTGTTTGGTGTTGAGGTTAATGGTTGTTTAAAGTCGCAGTGGATGGCGGAAGTCGGCTATGGGAAACATGTGTCGGGAGTCCGGCGGCATAACCCCAGCACTTCCGGTGTTTAGTTTTATGAGCTGCGACCGTACCCTTCCAAAATGGTGGTAGTAAAAGATGAGAGTGGTCTTAAAAAATATTTGGTACTCTCCAATAATGTTATTTGAGTTACTAATTTGGGTCTTTTCTTTGCGTCGGGGGAAAAAGCGGCTTTTGTTTAATGGTGTGGGAAGTCTCCCTATTTACAGCGACTCTTTGTTTCCTATTTTTTGCCAATTTGTTACCCATCTACTTATAGCTTCCCCTAGTCCTTGTTTCTGGAGCGTCAGTATAAGGCTATTATGTGGTACAGTATTAAATGTCCTTGCATAGTCCAGATAAATCCCATCAGCTGCATTACCAATATCCAGGTTTGCACTTACCTCCTCATAGAAACCAAACATGTTGGTTAGACACGATTTATATTTCATGAATCCATGCACGTTATCAGTTATTTTATTCTTGGCAATGTGTTTCTGCATGTCATCCCTAATAATGTCCCTGTCAGGCTACCACTAGGGGGCGCTGGGACTAAGGTATGCAACTACTCCTGAGTGCAATATTTCAGAAGCCCACTAGAGGTCTCAAACACAGTGTATGGATAGTCAAACAGGAATGGTGGAAACCAGGATGTCACGACTGTACAAGGTAGGAAACAAGCCGAAGTCGGATGTCGGGAGAACAAGTGAACACGGGGGAGCGGGTGGAGGACACAGAGCAGGACCGGAATCTGGAGGACACAGAGGTACAGAGGGAAGGTCAGGCAGGACAGATGGAGGATAGAACAGGCAGAAGGGACAGAGGTCAGGCACGGCAGGAGGGACGGAGATCAGGGTCAGAGGTCAGGATGAACGGTAACGGGTAGCAGGGCACGAAACAGAGTACAGAAGAAGAGGACGTGGGCAAGCTGGAAATATCACTCGCAGCGTCACCAAGATATGGCGGCGTGACCCTGGAACAAGGCCAGAGCAAACAGGCCCCTCCCAGAGGCAGGATACATGCATCGGCTCAGAAATGGCTGAGCCGTGCAGGAATCTTGACAGCCCCAAAAAACTTTGCACATTACTGATGTCCGACTTACCGTGATGGAAGTTTTATCAGCTATACCAGGGGTCTCAAACACGCGATCCACGGGCCTCATGTTGCTTCTCGGGCTTCCTCTTGCGGCCCACAGGCCCGTGGACCACGTGATGAACACGGCCAGTGCCGGGAGCAGAAGTAGTCAGCTCTTTATTTAATTTCAATTAATGAACTGCTGGCGCCACGCAGAGCTCTCTGCAGAACTATACCTAAGGCAGCCGCCGGCCAATCACAGGCCCGCAGGTGACATAGTGATATTACGTCACGCGCTGGATTCTAATTGGCAAGAGGCTGCCATTGGTTTAGGGCTGCAGAGAGCTCTGCACAGTGCCAGTGTACCGCCCCTGCCATGACTCGAGGGTCTCCAGACCCAGGGGCTCGGGGTCACCCAAAAATGAAAGGGGCTATTTACAGGAGATTAATGTTTGTGACGCCACCCGTGGTTCGCGGTAAGGGGAGTACCGCCGCTGCCGATGGGACTACCCGGGGGAGATGGAGTGGAGCAGCAAGATGACGTTCCCTCCATGGGTAGGGCAGGCCCCGGGACTCTGGATGGTGGAGGCGTAGAGGAGCGTGGTGCAGGCCAGGCAGGGAGATTCAGGGGAGAGCGTACTCACTCAGGCCGTATGGATGTTAAGCAGTCTCTGACACAGAAGTAAACTAAGTCTCTGGGTGCCGCTGCCGGTTCAGGGGGAGCTCGTCCGGTAATCTGTCCCCATGGGTATTGCTGATGGTTCTGGACCTGCCTCCATGCACTAATTTAGAGTGTTCTGAGTGACCTCTCGGCCTGAAGCTTTCGGGGTCCTGCTCTCTACGGTGCCGACCATTCTCCCAAACTAAGTCTGGCACCCCTCTCTAATACCCTGTGACCAGGTGTCCAACTCCTCCGGTCCCAGATCATTGTCTGCAACCTAGCCAACGTCTCCCAGAGAGCTCCAACTCCCTCCAGCTCCTCACTCTCTGAGAACTACTGTCGCGGGCGGGGAGGAGGGTGTCAGCACACCGCGCTCACCCCTTCTGCTCGGGTCCGGCAGTTGCTCCTGGTGGCTCGAGCTGCGGGCCGGATCCCGGGGTGTCTCGAGCGACACTCCTCGCCCGTGAGTGAAAGGGGGGTGTTTGTTGGGATTATAGTTCGTGACGCCACCCACGGTTGTGGTGATGGCACCACCGCTGCTCAGTGTGGGGGTCCCGGGGATGGTGATGGGAGCAGCCAGGTGTTGTGTTGCCCCTCCGTGGGTAGGGGTTGGTGATCCCGGGGCCCGGTGAAGAGATGTAAAGTGTAGGGCCTGGAGGGCGCAGGGACGCGGGGGCAGCGCTGTGCCTTGCGGCACTGTGGTACTCACTCAGCCTAAGACACGGACACAGTTTGTACGGTAAACCAACGGCTGGTAGGACGGTCCCACAGACGGTTGCACCTGCACTCCCGGTAGGTGACGGTGACGTCTCTCTTCCTTGCACCTGTTTGACTGATGGTAGCGGTGGATTCCCTCCGGTTACCCGCTCCCCGACTGCAATCTGGGCCGGAGGAGCTCTACACTTTGCCCGCAGGCGCTGGCCCTGGGGAAACTGGTGCCTTGGCGGTGGCGGTGTCTCCCCGGTAATGGTCGGGCTGTTGCCGTCAATCGGGACTTTGTTGCTGGGGGATCTGCGTCCCCTTCACTGATGGATTCGGCAAATTGGGCGACTCCTAGCCTTGCCGGGGTCCGAGAGGCCCCTGCCCTGGTGCTGACTGTCCTTCGGAACACTGCTCCAGACCACCGGGCACACAGCCAACGGGGTCCTTCCAGGAACTTCCGAACTGTCCCACTCCGGACAGTCACCGCCGTCGCTGACCTTGCTGTTCTAGCCCTACACACAGCTGGGCTCTCAGGCTCTGCGCACTCTCTGCGCTCTCTCCACTTCTTGCTT
The DNA here is from genome assembly GCF_048569485.1 of Anomaloglossus baeobatrachus. Taxonomy (NCBI): domain Eukaryota; kingdom Metazoa; phylum Chordata; class Amphibia; order Anura; family Aromobatidae; genus Anomaloglossus; species Anomaloglossus baeobatrachus. The sequence continues at coordinate 658,704,755 of NC_134355.1, read as the reverse complement.
TCCTCCTTTTCCACTTTCCTTTCCTTCACTTTCACTTCTTGTTGTTTACTCTAGCCCCTGCCTGGGCTAATCTGCTGTTCACTCAAGCTCCTCCTGAGCTAAACTGCCTGGTAACTTCCTGCCTCCAGAGTTGTGAGCTCCTTGGTGGGCGGAGCCAACCGCCTGGCCCACCCCCTGGTGTGCATCAACAGACTCTTGGAGGGAGGCAACAAGGATTTCTGGTTAGCAGGTGTGCCTACCTGGAGTGTGGGGTGTAGTGGTGTTGTGTCCCGTGTCCCCTGGCTTGCCCAGGGCGACACATTCCCCCTTAGCAAAATGCAGACCGTCCGCGGGCTGCCGTCCTACACCGGTTTTATTTTTCTGTAAAAAGGGGATAACAGGGTTAAACATAACATGCATGACATTTTTAATCAACTCTTCCCAAGACGGGAGGCACATTTTACTTTAAACGTTACAACTGTGTACGGTCACGGTTTCCGCTCTCTCCCACCCAAGCAACCTGGCCCTGATGCTGCCCCTAAAACCCAGGCAGCACCCCTTGACCCACAGTCCAGCACAAGTCACCCGAGCGGGATCTGTCCTTCCCTCCAGAGGGTAGCCACCGGTCCCTTTGGTGGCTGGGCCCTGGCCTGCTCTGCTCAGGGCCCTCCCTCCAACCTGCCTCTCCGGAGGCGGCATTGCGGAAACGGTAACGGTACCCAACATATTTACAAGCCACTAACGTTTGTGGTTGCCCTGCAGAGTTCACGGGCTTGTCCATGGATAGTTCCCATGCATTTTTAAACGGTCCCCACGGGGACAACGGTGCCGGCTCCAGCCGGTTGCAAATCACAGCTGACAATCAGGTGAAAACTCGGTTCAATCAGTGTTTTTCATTTTTCAAACTTTTTCAAACAAGCAACAAAGTGGTGGTCCCAACGGGGACTGTGCAGCGGCACTCCGCTGCCTTTTGCGGCTCAGCAGTCCATTCTCACTCGTGGGGCTCTAGTGCCACCTTCACACGGTGCACCACTCTGGACCCCAATGGTAGCTCGCTGCAGGCGATCTTCTTCCATATTCATGCGGGCATGCACATCCGCTCTACACCCCTCTCGGGTATCGATCTCCCTGCGCAGCTGCTGTTGCCGCCGCTCCCAGCCGGGAGTACTTTCTGTTTGCTCCGGTTCAGCGTGTGTGGGGGACGGACCCAGCCAGAGTCCCTCCGTGTCGGCTACGACCGGCACCTTCAGTAATGAGGGACCCCGCTGTGACATGGCCTCCTCTGCCTCCTGGCAGCTGCATCCCCGCCGTGCCTCCGGTGCATCTTTGCTGACGGGCTCAGCCTTTGGCTTCTTCCATAGAAGCGGTTCAGGGTGGTCATGAGCTTCTGCTGCAGGTCGGTCCGTCGGGGCGGATTGGCAGGGTACCGCTACCGGTGGTGGTGGTAGCGGGCCTAGTGGCGGGGCAGCAGCAGCTAACGTGGGTAGCGGGAGAGGCAGCAGGGTGAACGGGTGTAGGCCGGGCCCCTCAGCCGCAGCGGCCGATCCCTCGGGAATACAGGGACGTGGGTCTCTTACCCGTTCCTCCCAATCTTCCTCCACCTCGCATCTCCGCATAGCAGCCACCGCTTCCACCATGTCGGCCTCCCACTCCTCCAGGAGGAGCTGCATGCGGACCTGCAGACGGCTGCTTAGCTGGGCGGTCCGGACTTCCACCCACGCCGCCATGCCGGGCGCGGGGACCACGGTGTTGTTGGTCGGACTCAGCATCTTTAGCAGCGGCCTCTTCCAGGAACCAATAAATGGCCGCAGGGTCCTGGCGTCCCTGCTTCCACAGCCGCGCTCACATGCGGCCAGCCGCCATTGCGTCCCCCTTAGCTCTTTTCCGGCCCCTCCTCTCTCGGGGCGGAGTTTTGGCCTTCGCGCCTCTACTGCTCGAGAAGACGCTCGAGCGGGAACTTTTCGCGCCAAAGATGGCGGCTTCTGAAATTTTTCTGCCGGATACCTCCGGCGGTAACAAGGCGCACCTCTACCTGACGGCAGAGCGGTAAGATCCTGTTCGTGACGCCAAGTTGTCGCGGGCGGGGAGGAGGGTGTCAGCACACCGCGCTCACCCCTTCTGCTCGGGTCCGGCAGTTGCTCCTGGTGGCTCGAGCTGCGGGCCGGATCCCGGGGTGTCTCGAGCGACACTCCTCGCCCGTGAGTGAAAGGGGGGTGTTTGTTGGGATTATAGTTCGTGACGCCACCCACGGTTGTGGTGATGGCACCACCGCTGCTCAGTGTGGGGGTCCCGGGGATGGTGATGGGAGCAGCCAGGTGTTGTGTTGCCCCTCCGTGGGTAGGGGTTGGTGATCCCGGGGCCCGGTGAAGAGATGTAAAGTGTAGGGCCTGGAGGGCGCAGGGACGCGGGGGCAGCGCTGTGCCTTGCGGCACTGTGGTACTCACTCAGCCTAAGACACGGACACAGTTTGTACGGTAAACCAACGGCTGGTAGGACGGTCCCACAGACGGTTGCACCTGCACTCCCGGTAGGTGACGGTGACGTCTCTCTTCCTTGCACCTGTTTGACTGATGGTAGCGGTGGATTCCCTCCGGTTACCCGCTCCCCGACTGCAATCTGGGCCGGAGGAGCTCTACACTTTGCCCGCAGGCGCTGGCCCTGGGGAAACTGGTGCCTTGGCGGTGGCGGTGTCTCCCCGGTAATGGTCGGGCTGTTGCCGTCAATTGGGACTTTGTTGCTGGGGGATCTGCGTCCCCTTCACTGACGGATTCGGCAAATTGGGCGACTCCTAGCCTTGCCGGGGTCTGAGAGGCCCCTGCCCTGGTGCTGACTGTCCTTCGGAACACTGCTCCAGACCACCGGGCACACAGCCAACGGGGTCCTTCCAGGAACTTCCGAACTGTCCCACTCCGGACAGTCACCGCCGTCGCTGACCTTGCTGTTCTAGCCCTACACACAGCTGGGCTCTCAGGCTCTGCGCACTCTCTGCGCTCTCTCCACTTCTTGCTTTCCTCCTTTTCCACTTTCCTTTCCTTCACTTTCACTTCTTGTTGTTTACTCTAGCCCCTGCCTGGGCTAATCTGCTGTTCACTCAAGCTCCTCCTGAGCTAAACTGCCTGGTAACTTCCTGCCTCCAGAGTTGTGAGCTCCTTGGTGGGCGGAGCCAACCGCCTGGCCCACCCCCTGGTGTGCATCAACAGACTCTTGGAGGGAGGCAACAAGGATTTCTGGTTAGCAGGTGTGCCTACCTGGAGTGTGGGGTGTAGTGGTGTTGTGTCCCGTGTCCCCTGGCTTGCCCAGGGCGACACACTACCACTCGACTCAACTCAGCCCCTCCCACCAGTCTGCCTGACCCCTAGGCGGGTGGCCCTTTTCCAGCTAGACCACCCACTGGTGTGCCTGACAAGGTGTGGTGTGAGATGTGGCTAGGATTTGAATGCTGATGGAGCAATACCAAAGGTTAGGATCCCAGAACCATGGGGGGTTGAGCTCTGCACCAAAAGAGAAAGGAGTGCAGTACCCTGTGACACCCTGACTAGTTCAGGGGCGTCACACTAGCAGTTCATTCAATTGAAATAAAGCGGTGACTACTGCAGGCACCGGCCGCAATTGTCACAGGCCTCCAGGCAGGAAGAAGCAGAGAAGAGTACGCTGAGGGAACAGAGGACAGATGAGAAGAATGTTTTTTTTATGTGTATATGAAGAACTGCATATAAGGGGAAATTACTACAGGATGGGACATTACTATAAGATGGGGACAAGGATGTGGACATTGCTACAAGAAGGGAATTGGATGGGGACATTACTACAAGATGAGGACAAGGATGGGCACATTAATACACGATAGGGACCAGGATAGTGACATTACTACAAGAGAGGGACTAGAATGGGGACATTACTACAAGAAGGGGACAAGGATGGTGACATTACTACAAGAAGGGGACAAGGATGATGACATTACTACAAGAGAGGGACCAGGATAATAATAATAATAATTATTATTTTTATTTCTATAGCGCCAACATATTCCGCAGCGCTTTACAATTCAGAGGGGACTTGTACAGACAATATGAGACAATACAAAATAAAATTAAGATACCAGGAGGAGTGAGGGCCCTGCTCGTAAGCTTACAGTCTATGAGGAAATAGGGGAGGCACAAAAGGTGAATGGGGGAGAAAAGCTTGTTATATATGGTCCAGCCATCGATTTAATAGGGTATTCAAAACAATCTGCATGAACCTGTCATCGGCCAGAATTTATACAGGTACAGGGGACAAGAATTGGAAGTAATTTTTTTTTTTTAGGAAGGACAGAAAGGGACTAGATTAGATCGGGGCGGTGAGGTGATAGGCTAGTCTAAAGAAATGCGTTTTTAGGGCCCGCTTAAAGGTGTGGGTGTTGGGAATTAGTCGGATTGCTCTTGATAGTGTGTTCCAGAGCATAGGCGCAGCTCGTGAGAAATCTTGAAGACGGGAGGGGAAGGTTCGAATTGTTGAGGATGTCAGTCTTAAGTCATTAGCAGAGCGGAGGGCACGGGTGGGGAGATAGACAGAAATGAGGGAGGAGATGTAGGGTGGTGCAGAACCGTGAGTGAGAGTGATAAGTTTCTGTTGGATTCTGTAGCGGATGGGCAACCAGTGCAATGACTGGCAAAGAGCAGAGGCATCAGTGAAGCGGTTGCAGAGGAAAATGATCCTGGCTGCGGCATTCATGGATGGGGACATTACTACAAGAAGGGGACCGGCATGGGGCACATTACTACAAGATGTTGACAAGGATGGGCCACATTACTACAAGAAGGGTACCAGGATGGCCATATTACTACAAGAAGGGGACCAGGATGGGGCACATTACAATAGGATGGAGACAAGCATGGGGCACATGACTACAAGATGAGGACCCCATGGGAAAATTACCACAAGATGTTGGGCAAAATCAATGTATGATGCTAATTGTAAAACCATATTACTTACAAAAAGGGGAAAACAAGGAAAGTTCTTTTTACCATTAAAAATGCTTTATATTTACAGTATATATATATATATATATATATATATATATATATGTATATATATGAAGATATACATATATATCAACTAAAATAAACAAAACAAAGCCGTACTATAGCCCATATGATGAATACCATTTTAAAAAATAAAAAAAAAGACGAGCGAAAGATTAAAGAAAGTCATCCTAAGGTATAAAGAAAAAAATATATGGTATTACTTTGTCCTGCAAAGAATGTGGCCCTCGAAATTTTTTTTTCTTTGTGCGGCCCATATACCCAGCCAAGTTTGAGACCTCAGAGCTATACTATATGCTGCTGCTGTACAATACACAGACTTGTTTTGGTCCCATCCATCCACTCAGCCAAAATGGACAACACAAAATTAGGTGGATGAGAGAGAAAAGGTGCAAGACACAAGAAGAATAGTGTAAGGTATCAGACTTGCAGATTTATAGGAACTTTAGACCTCCAAGTGACCAGAAGAAAACAATCCAAATTCTAAGAAAAAAATATTGTGAGTCAATAGAGACCAACAATCTATATAAAATCATACAGCGTTTGGGCTTTTAGGAGAATATGGTTTGACTATTGTAGACAGGATCTGTTTATGATCATTTAGATGAAGTGTGACGCTCCGACCTTCATTTCATATCAGTTTGCCGATCATCTCGATATCATGCAGGCAGATCGCTTCATGTTTCCTATGAACCATATCAATTACTGGATAGTGTGAGAGGATAGCCCATTCCTGAGCTCCAAAGGGAGCAGAGCAGATGTTCCAGACTCATCGCTTGGCATGTAGAAGCTGTTCATGATGTCTAGGAGTAGAGGCTTCTTGGCGAGCAGGAAACTCCTGTGACCTCGTGGCCCCCTGATGTATTATTTTCCCATACATACACGCCTATACGGGTTTTCAAGAACAAGTATTGTTATGTCTTAGGTTTTCTAAAACAATTACATTTACATGAATTGAAGCTGATGCTATTATCTTGCACATTCCACATCTAGATTTAAAAATATTTAAGGGGATTGTCCAGTTGATAAAACCTATTTTCACATGCCTTTTTAGAGAGTTTTAGACAGCATCCCCAATTTGAGACACACATCAGTTATCCAGAAAGTAGAATGGCTATACAGCATGTCTCTCTCTCTCTGGAGGACCCATTTCAATGGCCACAATGCAATACTTCATGTCTACGGTAGTGGCGCTACAGGGGAAAGAAACCAAAACCTGCAGACAACCAAAATCTTCAGCGTGGCAAGTGAACGCGGCCTGGTTTTCCCACAGCATATCTTCCATTGCCCGCACATGCTCAGGGCCAAGAGACTTCACATTCGCCTCCATTTATTCTATGGTTCATCCACTCCATTCCAGAGGCAGCACATCTTCTGTCCCCACAGAGACCTTTAGGGTCCACACTGCATCTTCCACCAGGGACTAGGTTACTGCCTTCGGGCTCACTACCTCAACTTTATATAGGTATACCAGGGCCAGTTCTGTCCTCAGCGACAAGATGGCTTCTCGGAGACCTATATTCAGGGTCCTAACTGGGACCTGTCCTTGCTGGAGCTAACGTGCGGGCCATCTTAATTTACTGACCTATTCTCCCCGTAACCGCAACTCGATGAGCACTTCCATTACTTCGAGGAATGGAGATTCCTTGAGGAATGGAGATTTGCTGGAGATCCCAGTGGTGCAAGGGACAATGATTAACCTTCCAGTTAATAAAACAGAGATGATAAAGACAACTCTTTTAAGTAAATATTGTAAACAAGAGGAAGATATAGACATGTCCTCCTAATAACATTTAGAGGTTGGAGGTAGGCCACCGCCAGAGGAGTCTGGGAGCAGTTCTCTCATAGAGTACACAACGAGTACCCAGACGAACCAAGCATTTCCGTGACTGCGAGAGTAGAGTGAGACACGGTAGCTTTCATACTAACTATTCTTCATCCAACAGTCCTCTGACATATATGGCTTTATGGCAGGACATGATGAATCCTCCAAAAAGAGAGATGTTTTAATAGCCAATCTTCACTACCTTAATTAATAGGATATATGCTTCCAAATTATTGGGAACCTTAAGCGGGCTTTACACGCTGCGACATCGCTAATGCGGAGTCGTTGGGGTCACGGAATTCGTGACGCACATCCGGCCGCATTAGCGATGCCGTTGCGTGTGACACCGATAAGCGATTTTGCATCGTTGCAAAAACGTGCAAAATCGCTAATCGGCGACATGGGGGTCCATTCTCAAATCTCGTTACTGCAGCAGTAACGAGGTTGTTCCTCGTTCCTGCGGCAGCACACATCGCTGCGTGTGACGCCGCAGTAACGAGGAAGCTCCCCTTACCTTCCTCCCGGCCGCTATGAGGAAGCAAGGAGGTGGGCGGGATGTTACGTCCCGCTCAGCTCCGCCCCTCCGCTGCTATTGGGCGGCGGTTCAGTGACGTCGCTGTGACGCCGCACGGACCGCCCCCTTAGAAAGGAGGCGGTTCGCCCGTCACAGCGACGTCGCCGGACAGGTATGTATGTGTGACGGCTGTTGTGCGACAAGGGCAGCGATTTGCCCGTGTCGCGCAACAGATGGGGGCGGGTACCCACACTAGCGATATCGGGACCGATATCGCAGTGTGTAAAGTAGCCTTTAGTGGCAGGCCCGACTACTATTCATTGAGATTTCTCATTTTCACAGCTCTAGAAAATAGGACAGCTATACTGATCAATCAGCTGAGGTTAGAAATGGGCTATGGGTCAACCAAAGTGAGGGTCCAAATTATGACAGTGACCTTTGGATCCCACACCGTTCTACTAAACCAAACTTAGATCAAGTGAAGATGCTTCGGTGAAGCCATTTGTGGTGGTATGGACCTGTCACATGGAGTTTTGCACCAACTATGCTGACTGTCATGATGCCATTGGATTCAGTTCAGATTGTAGATTCTGACACCCCAACCGATGGTTTCTCTGGTGTCTGGGATCAACATAGGCAGACTCTGGTGTTGACCTGCTGTGTGATGATTCATAGGCAGGCTAGCAAGAGTTAATCTCCTTGCTCCTAGTCTCCTTGCTCCTTTAATCGCATGTTGTGGGTAGACCTATCACATCTGCTCCCCTCCTATTTATACTGTTGGAATCCTTCTAACCATTCCAGCTATAGTTTATTCTCTGTTAGTATATGAGGTGTGATGTCCCAGACTGTCTCTGGTGAAAGTAATGTTTAGTTGTGCTTTTTGCTTGGTGCAGTTGTGGAGTTTGCCTCTGTTGTTTTGTAGCTACCTTTCTGCTCTTGTTTTCCTCCTGAATATTTTATTGTGTTATCCTGTGTGTGTTCATGCTGTGTGACAGAGTTTAGCTTTTTTCCTTGTCTGTCTTTTTCTGTAATTTTAACACACTCCTGTCCCATAGCTCCCTGGGGCTAGGGGAGAGGGAATTAGATCAGGACATGTCAGGAGCAGATCCAAAAAGGAGACTCAGACTTATCCACCATTAGGAAAATCCCTGAGCATAGGGACAGCATAGGGCCCCCTATCTTGAGAGACAACTTAGGAGCCCTGCTTCCTCGCTATCCCAAAGTCATCTTGACAGGACCTTTCGTAAGAATGCTCATTCCCAAACATGGCAGCAATCATCAAAAGAATCATCAAACACTGATTGGGTCTTTTTGTGCAGCCTAAAAAGGAATAATTGTCAACAGTATGTCATCCTGAGTAAGGTGAGGATGTGGTGCTCATAATATGCGGACCCAGCAATCATTATTAGGATCACTTAAGGCCCCATTACACGCAGCGATATCGCTAGCGATATCGCTTGCGAGCGTACCCGCCCCCGTCGTTTGGGCGTCACGGGCAAATCGCTGCCCGTGGCGCACAATATCGTTAGGAGCCGTCACATGGACTTACCAGCCTAGCGACGTCGCTGTGGCCGACAAACCGCCTCCTTTCTAAGGGGGCGGTTCGTTCGGCGTCACAGCGGCGTCACTAAGCGGCCACCCAATAGAAGCGGAGGAGCGGAGATGAGCGGGCCGAACATCCAGCCCACCTCCTTACTTTCGCATTGCCGGCAGCCACAGGTAAGCTGTTGTTTGTCGTTCCCGGGGTGTCACACGTAGCAATGTGTGCTGCCTCGGGAATGACAAACAACCTGCATCCTCCACAATCAACGATTTTTTGAAAAGGAACGACGTGTCAACGATGGACGATAAGGTGAGTATTTTTCATCGTTAACGCTCGCTCATTGGTGTCACACGCAACGGCGTCGCTAACGATGCCAGATGTGCGTCACGGAATCCGTGACCCCAGCGATATATCGTTAGATAGGTCGTTGCGTGTAACGGGGCCTTTAGTCCTCATACAGTTTTCATCAAACTGTGTAAAATGTATTATGGAGCCGAGATACTGCTTCGCAATGTTAGTGTTATGATAGTCACTACTCATGGGCTAGCAATGAGGTGAGGTAGTCAAGAGGTCCGGGATCAGATACCAGTAGGGCTAGCAATAAACCAAGGGGTGAGACAAAGGCATTATTACAAAATGTGATGGAATAACCGGAGATCGGGGCTCCTAAAATTGGCCCTGAGGCAAGGGGGGCCCTAGCTGTCCTAATCCAAGAGATACATTTGATGGTGATGATGTCTGGGCCCCCTTCCTTGCCTTACTCCTGTACAGCCCTGATCTAATACCCCCTCTCCCTCATTCAAGGGAAGGACCAGGGCAAGACTGGTAGAACCCACAGGTAAGGACAAACAGGAGAATCCAAAACTTGATCACACCGCATGCTCACACAGAAGTATTATACAACAAGAGATAAGGAGAAAAATAAGACCAGGGAGTAAAAAACGATACAACCAGAGAACTCCACAACAACTGCAGCACAAAGCACTACAATCACCAGCAGGACTGGGATACAACAGCACATGGACGGGTGTAGTTAAAGGTATAGTCGGCATAGGAAGACAGGCTCCTTCATCTTAAAAAGGCGGGGAGTGACTGTGATAGGTCTCCCAGAACATGTGATCCAAGAGGTAACCAACAGGCGGCTAGCAGGATTTAACTTCTGCAAGCCCGATCACTAATGAGAACACAGCTGGTTGATGCCCGAGTCTTTCTGTGTAACTCAGAAACACCAAAGAAGGCATAGTGAGGAGCGGCAGACTGTAGTGTGCACAGTGTTAGACACCATCATGACACTCGGCAAGTTAAGAGCAATCACCTTGTGACAGCTGTAGTCTGGTCATGGTCCAAGGTCAAAATTCCAAGAAAGTAGCAGATCTAGACAAATGCGTTAGGCAAATGGATTGTTAGAAGCAAAACAACACTTCAGACTGCGCACAGGATCCACAGGAATGCAGACACCACTGAGCTAAAGCTATGACTGGCAGTAATGGAAGGTAGAGAGGCAATTAAATAGCTAGGTAATCATTTCAGCAGGAGGCACATGGAGGAAACCTCACACGCCCTACCTCTGATTGGATGGCTGAGCTATCAATAAGCATGCTGACAGCTCATCATGCACCTACCTCTGATTGGATGGCTGACCTGTCTATCACCATACTGAAAGCTCAGCACACCACTGCCCAAGATTGGATAGCTGAACTGTCACTCACTGTGTCCATACACACCAGAAGGAGGAATCGTGACAGTTGGTAGGGGGAGATAGTTGCAGCTATACAAGATAGTGTTTGGAGCTAAGTGGATGGGTTTGTGAATTAGACAAGTTATTGAGAAGCAATTTGCTAGTCTAAAGGATAACCAAAAAGGATGGAGAACCTAAGAGAGCCTATGGGTAGTTGGCGACTATGTAAATTACCATAAGGAGAAGGATACAGGTATATGCTAGAAGCTGGAAATGTGTATCCTTAGAGAAAGTGCATTAACTGTAAGACCTTGGGAGTTCCACCTAGAGAATTCAGAGGGCGTGTGAACTTGACAGAGACACTGGATTATTGTGGGCAGAGAAACATATTAGGCACTCTCTGTTTCAGTGGAAGTGTATAATGAAGACTGTTAATTGAAGGCCTATACTCTACATCATACATTTGAGACCAGAGATGGGCCTGCAATTGACTCAACTACAATACTCGTAGTTGTCATTGCTCCGACTCCTGCAGGATTCGACTGGAACCAAATGTTGTTTGTGACAGAATTGAAGAAACAAACACAATTTCAATGTCAAGTTGAAGTTAAGCGACGTTCTAATAATGATCCAAGTCAAGTGATAAACTAAAGAGATAGTGTCCCAGTGCCAAAGACTACTTAGACTTTAGACTACTTAGTTGCCAAGGAGAAACATCTGGAAGCACACAGTGCTGAGTGATTTATTTGTTTGTATGTACACAGCATTGGATGGTCAGAAAATTGCTCAATGAACAGAAGTGGTCTGGTGGTTGCAAGAACCCATGGAGGTGCTCGGCTATCACTTGCAAAAATGCACATGTTGGGTGGTCAACAAGGAGTTTGGCCATTGTAGACAAGTAGCTGGTGCAACCATGTAAATAATAACTGAGAAGGCAGACTGTAGCAGAAGATCCAAATCCAAAGTGGCTCCAGAAGAATTGTGCAAAAGTTGCTCGCTGTCTTGGGAGAAACCCGCCCCTCTAGGGTAGTGATCTCTAACCTTCCTCATCTCGAGAGCCACATTAAACTCAGAGAAGTTGGCGAACCAAATCCAGAGCTCTCCCTAATAATTACATTCAGCTCCTGACTCCTCTACAGTTGTGATACCCTGAGCCCCCATTTATTGGTATGACAGCCAAAGCTTCTCCATAAAAATCACACCAAGGCCAAATGCTTGCATCTAGGGGTTCCCATCTTACCCTTATTTTGTATTTTTGCATCAAGAATTCCCACCACACTATCGCATCCTGCTTCACGCACCCCCTCAATCTGACAGTATCATCCTTTGTCCAAGTTAACATCTACTTAAGGTATCTCTCCAACACAAAAGCCTTGTATACACATTCAGATTTGCTCTTCTGTGAGGGCTTCTTACAAAAGTTATCATCAGGACACTAGCTCATCACAGCTGTTTCTTAGACCTGGTGCTAATGCACTAAGCTGGCAGAAAACCGCGAGCCACATATCGTGGGACCATGAGCCACATGTAGCTCCATAAGTCACAGTTTAGGAGTTAGGTGCTTTCCTTCAGGCCTTGGTAAGAGACAACTACGGTATATTCAAAGAAAGTTTTCAGTTCTACATCTGTCCAAGTACAAGTTTCCTCCAAGGGTGTAACCACCAAGTATCCTGTTGTGATGCTAGTCACTACTTATGGATAGTATAGACCAGCGTTTCCCAAACTCCAATCCTCATGGCCCCCAACAGTTCGGGTTTTCAGGATTTCCTTAGTATAGCACAGGTGATATCTTGTCAATGATTCCATCACCTGTTCAATATTAAGGAATCTTGAAAACACAACCTGTTGGGGACCGTGAGGACTGGAGTTTGAGAAACACTGGTATAGACGGAAGGGTAGTCAGGCAATCTGGAGTCAGGTAACAGGAGGACACGTCAGGACACAGAAAGTAAGCAGAAGTGCAGTCAGGTCACAGGCCGTGAGTCAGAATACCAGAAGAGTACGTATAGATTCAGGGAGCATACAGAGACGAGGTCAGGTAACAGTCCGAGGTCAGAAGCCAGGAGGAAATGACAAGAACAGGGAGCGGGCAGAGAGGAGTCAAATAACAGTCAGGGGTCAGAAAACAAAGATCAGAGCACAAGCACAAACACAAGCCAAGAACACAACTGCAGAACCAGAGACTACAACTGGCGAGGTGTAGTAATGAAGCAGAGCAATTACCAGGAAGGTGGAAACCTGAGTAAAGCCACCTCCCAGAACCTACATGTACAACCTGTCAGCTTATGCTCAATCACAGCAGAGCATCTCCAAATATGCAAGATGCTCCGCACAAAGGAAACATGTCACTGCCGGCTCTGTGGTTCAGGAAGGCGCGGCAGAGCATCACCTATGTGCAAGATGCTCTGCACAGAGGAATAATGTCACTGCAGGCTCCGTAATTCAGGAAGGCGCAGCCAGGCATCACCTGTGTGCAAGATGCTCTGCACGGAGGAATCGTGACACATGTGCCTTCTAGTGATAGTAACCACCAGGCTTGCTGTGCCTCGCTGTAAGTTCAAAAACTGTATCTAGGCATTATTTAACATCTGAGTTCTTCCATATTCTTCAACTTTATTCTCTTTTGAATAACCATTTACAAATGATAGTGGCTTGTCAGATTAATAGGTGTTTCGGCCCTAACCTCAGATGATGTATTTGCCGAATGATTAGCATTAGAGTAGGACGTATATCTAGGACGCTCGTGTTGGCGGTTACATGATATTATCTCCTGTTTATGGATGTGTTTCATGCGTTAATAAATCACATTAATGCTAGTGCTAAATTAGCGGTGTAGAGGTTAACAATAAAGTCAACCACACAGTAACCGCAGGACATCTCCTATCTGAACATTAGCAATAATTAATTATTTGGCTGCTGTGGTTTGGCATCGGTTTAGGGCTGCAATATTGATAGAGAGAGGAAAGTGTCTGCAGCGCTGAAGTCCTCGCAGTCATAATGAAATTAAACAGATGTCCGGTGTAGTCATCATTGGAAACCCTCGAAGATCTGTAGGAAATGAACTTTTCTGTTTAAGTTCGGGATAAATGAAAAACAAGATCTTCAGTTTCTTTCCCTATGAACAAAAACTAAATGGAACCTTGCTTTATTTCTTAAACCCAATATTGTTTTAGTATCTGATATTTCAGAGGGATAAGCCCAGAATATCTTTTTATTATTTACTCAAAGTGGGAGTGTGACGCCCTGGCAAAACTAGGTTGTCACAGAGACTGCACAAATCTTCCAGGTGCAGGACTCCATCCTTCTTGGCATACCAACCAAACCCACACCCAGGTACACAACACCAGCCAGCAAAGCCTAGTCACCCCCATGACAATAGGGACACACCAGTGGGCGGGGCCAAGCGGATGGTGACGCCCACCTAGGGGTCCTGAGGTGTTCTGGGAGGGATCAAGACAGTAGAAGTTGAGTACTGACAGAGGAAGTGAGAGGAGTGTGAAGGGACAGGTTAGTCAGGGGTTGGAGCCTCTGGACTACCGTACTACTGACTAGGTGGCAGTTGGCAGACAGGGCCACAGGAGACGGAGATCCGGTCGCAGAAGACCTTAAGTGGACCGGAGCAGGGTTGTAGCCCGCCGGTGCCGACAGCGGGAATCCGGTCCGGAGGCCGTGCACAGTCGGGGTACCTGGATCATAGGGCGAGGACTGCTTTAAGTCCCTTGTAAATTAGCCAGCAGGGGACAAGATTCCACATCTTGTCCCATCAGCAAGCCCAGAGAGCGAGACGGAAGCCCAACGAGGGGGATAGGGCGTCTGCAAGTGCCTGCTAAGATCCCACGGGTCAGTTCTCGCGGGCCACAGCTCCCAACATATAGAATCACCGGGAGTGGAATTCCCAGTTTCAAGTGGAGTAGTCAACCTGAAGACGCAAACACTAAGTGCAGGAGGAAGGGACCCCTGTTTGCTGTACTAGGGTGTGGGACCCGAATACATACGCCGGAGGTCATCGGTCACTGGCAATTTGGTTTACCATTGGACTCTGTGTGAATTTCTCTGGAAGTGAGTACACCATTACCACCTGGTCCAGCCCTGCAGAACACGCTCCGCAGCATTCCTTCCTTCCTTCCCGCATACCTGGGCCCCGGGACAACACCTCCCCTACCCGTGGAGGGGATACCATTCTGCTGCCCTGCTCCATCAGCCCCGGGCGTCCCATACCAAGGCAGCGGCGGTGTCACCATCCATCACCGCAACCCACGGGTGGCGTCACTGAAAAACTCTTCCCCTGTAAATACCCCCTTTTTATTGTTATGGGCGACGGGCCAGCTGCCACTCTAGCCCCAGGCACGATCCCGGATGCCAGCGCCGCGGGTAGTCTTCCCTGACGTGGTAAGTCACCCCCTGCCCGCGACAGGAGCTCCATAACGGCAAGACTCCTTGTATAGAACGGATCATAACTCCCTCTTGTTTCGATAGATTTCATCCTACTCCTCAAAAAAGACCCATATGTCAAAACTTGGGAGTGTAACTGACCTTCATGCTTTCTAAGATTCATAGAAATATGCTATCGTCCAAATATAAATAAAGATAGAATAGAAACATGCTGCCGCCCCAACCTTAAAAATAAAAAAAGTTTACAGTGCGTGAAATTTCCATGGTCTCAATTAATTCTACACAAATGAATAGAATTTGTATATTACCACTGCATCTTACAAATGAACATGGAATTTTGCTGCAGAGTAATGGGTCAAATCGGGTCAAAATAATGGAAGGAAAAAGTGGAGGTCACAAATTAGAGACTTTGAGGATTTCTGAATATCAATTGTAAGAAAAAGTTTAAAGTGGTTTGAGGTCTGGATTTGGTCATAAATCTCAGATCAGTGTTGGGGCTCAGATCTGAGAACTCCTTCTAATCAGAGTTTGAGCCTAGTGTCATTATTAGGGCAGGGCGGACCCGCACTGAAAAAGTCTGGATCCGCACAGTTTCAAAGTTGCCCGGCTGTTTAATCTGGATCTCGAAAAATGTAAAAAAAAATAAAGGAAAATAAAGAAAATAAGAATGAAGCGAGTGTTTCACACTTACCAAGGCTCCGGCCCAGTTTTACGCAGCTCCGCGCTGCTGTACGCTGCTCTTGTCGCGGGCGGGGAGGAGGGTGTCAGCACACCGCGCTCACCCCTTCTGCTCGGGTCCGGCAGTTGCTCCTGGTGGCTCGAGCTGCGGGCCGGATCCCGGGGTGTCTCGAGCGACACTCCTCGCCCGTGAGTGAAAGGGGGTTGTTTGTTGGGATTATAGTTCGTGACGCCACCCACGGTTGTGGTGATTGCACCACCGCTGCTTTGGATGGGGAACCCGGGGATGGTGATGGGAGCAGCCAGGTGTTGTGTTGCCCCTCCGTGGGTAGGGGTTGGTGATCCCGGGGCCCGGTGAAGAGATGTAAAGTGTAGGGCCTGGAGGGCGCAGGGACGCGGGGGCAGCGCTGTGCCTTGCGGCACTGTGGTACTCACTCAGCCTGAGACTTGGACACAGTTTGTACGGTAAACCAAACGGCTGGTAGGACGGTCCCACAGACGGCTGCACCTGCACTCCCGGTAGGTGACGGTGATGTCTCTCCTCCTTGCACCTGTGTTGTCTGATGGTATCGGTGGATTCCCTCCGGTTACCCGCTCCCCGACTGCAATCTGGGCCGGAGGAGCTCTACACTTTGCCCGCAGGCGCTGGCCCTGGGGAAACTGGTGCCTTGGCGGTGGCGGTGTCTCCCCGGTAATGGTCGGGCTGTTGCCGTCAATCGGGACTTTGTTGCTGGGGGATCTGCGTCCCCTTCACTGACGGATTCGGCAAATTGGGCGACTCCTAGCCTTGCCGGGGTCCGAGAGGCCCCTGCCCTGGTGCTGACTGTCCTTCGGAACACTGCTCCAGACCACCGGGCACACAGCCAACGGGGTCCTTTCAGGAACTTCCGAACCGTCCCACTCCGGACAGTCACCGCCGTCGCTGACCTTGCTGTTCTAGCCCTACACACAGCTGGGCTCTCAGGCTTTGCACTCTCTGCGCTCTCTCCACTTCTTGCTTTCCTCCTTTTCCACTTTCCTTTCCTTACTTTCACTTCTTGTTGTTTACTCTAGCCCTCAGCTAGACTGCACTCTTCCCCTGCCTGGGGCTATCTGCCTGGTTACTTCCTGCCTCCAGAGTTGTGAGCTCCTTGGTGGGCGGAGCCAACCGCCTGGCCCACCCCCTGGTGTGCATCAACAGACTCTTGGAGGGAGGCAACAAGGATTTCTGGTTAGCAGATGTGCCTACCTGGAGTGTGGGGTGTAGTGGTGTTGTTATCTGTGTCCCCTGGCTTGCCCAGGGCGACACATTCCCCCTTAGCAAAATGCAGACCGTCCGCGGGCTGCCGTCCTACACCGGTTTTATTTTTCTGTAAAAAGGGGATAACAGGGTTAAACATAACATCAATACATTTTTAATAAACTCTTCCCAAGACGGGAGGCACATTTACTTTTAACGTTACAACGGTGTACGGTCACGGTTTCCGCTCTCTCCCACCCAAGCAACCTGGCCCTGATGCTGCCCCTAAAGCCCAGGCAGCACCCCTTGACCCACAGTCCAGCACAAGTCACCCGAGCGGGATCTGTCCTTCCCTCCAGAGGGTAGCCACCGGTCCCTTTGGCGGCTGGGCCCTGGCCTGCTCTGCTCAGGGCCCTCCCTCCAACCTGCCTCTCCGGAGGCGGCACTGCGGAAACGGTAACGGTACCCAACATATTTACAAGCCACTAACGTTTGTGGTTGCCCTGCAGAGTTCACGGGCTTGTCCATGGCTAGTTCCCATGCATTTTTAAACTTTGAACGGTCCCCACGGGGACAACGGTGCCGGATCC
Source organism: Anomaloglossus baeobatrachus (assembly GCF_048569485.1). Lineage (NCBI taxonomy): Eukaryota > Metazoa > Chordata > Amphibia > Anura > Aromobatidae > Anomaloglossus > Anomaloglossus baeobatrachus. The sequence goes on along the minus strand of NC_134355.1, from coordinate 658,687,313 downwards.
TGCCGGTTGTTAATCACAAAGCAAATCTGGTGAAAACTCGGATGATCATTTTCTTCTTATCATTTTTCAAAACTTTCAACAAACTTAACTTCAGTGGTGGTCCCAACGGGGGACGGTGCAACGGGCATCCGCTGCCCTACTCCGGTCCTGCTGCTGCTTCATCCGAGGGAGGGGGTGCAGAGCTCACCTTGCTCTCCGGGCTGCCCTTCCGCTTTACATCCAGGGCAAACCACCCCCTCTCTCCGCAGTGCCGGGTGTAACGCACCATATCCCCTGATAATAGATTGCGGCCAGGATGCTCTTCGGGCAGGTGAGCATGCACATCCCGCCGGGCTACAAACACCTCGGCCTCCAGGCCCGGTTCGTATATGAACCCGTAGCCCCGGCGGATATCAAACCGCCTCACCTGCCCCTCGTAGAACGGGCCCCGGACACGGAAGGTCGCTTGCCGCAGGTTCGCCTTTTCCCGGATGGCTCGGGCTACCAGCTCGGCTTTCCTCCGCTCCCTCTCCGCGATCTCCAGGCCCAGCTTGGTTGGCTCCCTGTCCCAGTATGGCTCCGGCGCGCGGGTTGAGCCCCGCGGGACATCCAGTACGTTACCCACTGTCAGGAAGGTGGGCGGCGTATCCCGCGGTGTCATGGCCTTAGGCGCTGCCTTGCAGCAACAACCCGGCGCCACCTCAGCCGAGGTGTGGGGGATGGGCACAGGGGCTTTCCGCAGTTGGGCCTTCGGCTCGGAGCGAGTCATCGGCTCCGGCTCGGGGAACTGCTCGGGGACTGTCTCTGGCACAATCTTCGGGGCCTTCCATGGCAATGCCTCCGGTTTGCTTCGGGCTCCGGCTACAGGTCGGTCCGCTGGGGCGGACGGGCTGGGTATCGCTACCGGTTGCGGTGGCAGCGGGCCTAGTGGCGGGGTCACGGCCTCCGAGACGGGTGGCGAGGGAGGCAACGGGGGGAGAGGGCTTGGACCGGGTCCCTCAGCCGCAGCGACCGGTCCCTCCGGGACATAGGGGCGTGGGTCACTCACCCTCCCTTCCTCCGCTTCCTCCTCGCGTCTCCGCACGGCTGCCAAAACGTCCGCCATGTCGGTCTCCCACTCCTCCAGGAGGAGCTGCATCTTGACCTGCAGCCTTAGATGGAGCTGCGCGGTCCGGATCTCCACCCACGCTGCGGTTCCCGGTGCGGGGGCCACGGTGTTTCGGGACGGCATCCACATGGTGTCTTTGCTGTTTGCTTCCAGGAACGGTTTTCTGGCAAGGTCCTGGCGTCCTTGCTTTTATAGCGGCGACTACATGCCGCCAGCCGCCATCGCGTCCCCCTTAGCTCTTTCCGGCCCCTCCTCTCTCGGGGCGGGGTTTTGGCCTTCGCGCCTCTACTGCTCGAGAAGACGCTCGAGCGGGAACTTTTCGCGCTAAAGATGGCGGCTTCTGAAATTTTTCTGCCGGATACCTCCGGCGGTAACAAGGCGCACCTCTACCTGACGGCAGAGCGGTAAGATCCTGTTCGTGACGCCAAGTTGTCGCGGGCGGGGAGGAGGGTGTCAGCACACCGCGCTCACCCCTTCTGCTCGGGTCCGGCAGTTGCTCCTGGTGGCTCGAGCTGCGGGCCGGATCCCGGGGTGTCTCGAGCGACACTCCTCGCCCGTGAGTGAAAGGGGGTTGTTTGTTGGGATTATAGTTCGTGACGCCACCCACGGTTGTGGTGATTGCACCACCGCTGCTTTGGATGGGGAACCCGGGGATGGTGATGGGAGCAGCCAGGTGTTGTGTTGCCCCTCCGTGGGTAGGGGTTGGTGATCCCGGGGCCCGGTGAAGAGATGTAAAGTGTAGGGCCTGGAGGGCGCAGGGACGCGGGGGCAGCGCTGTGCCTTGCGGCACTGTGGTACTCACTCAGCCTGAGACTTGGACACAGTTTGTACGGTAAACCAAACGGCTGGTAGGACGGTCCCACAGACGGCTGCACCTGCACTCCCGGTAGGTGACGGTGATGTCTCTCCTCCTTGCACCTGTGTTGTCTGATGGTATCGGTGGATTCCCTCCGGTTACCCGCTCCCCGACTGCAATCTGGGCCGGAGGAGCTCTACACTTTGCCCGCAGGCGCTGGCCCTGGGGAAACTGGTGCCTTGGCGGTGGCGGTGTCTCCCCGGTAATGGTCGGGCTGTTGCCGTCAATCGGGACTTTGTTGCTGGGGGATCTGCGTCCCCTTCACTGACGGATTCGGCAAATTGGGCGACTCCTAGCCTTGCCGGGGTCCGAGAGGCCCCTGCCCTGGTGCTGACTGTCCTTCGGAACACTGCTCCAGACCACCGGGCACACAGCCAACGGGGTCCTTCCAGGAACTTCCGAACCGTCCCACTCCGGACAGTCACCGCCGTCGCTGACCTTGCTGTTCTAGCCCTACACACAGCTGGGCTCTCAGGCTTTGCACTCTCTGCGCTCTCTCCACTTCTTGCTTTCCTCCTTTTCCACTTTCCTTTCCTTACTTTCACTTCTTGTTGTTTACTCTAGCCCTCAGCTAGACTGCACTCTTCCCCTGCCCGGGGCTATCTGCCTGGTTACTTCCTGCCTCCAGAGTTGTGAGCTCCTTGGTGGGCGGAGCCAACCGCCTGGCCCACCCCCTGTTGTGCATCAACAGACTCTTGGAGGGAGGCAACAAGGATTTCTGGTTAGCAGATGTGCCTACCTGGAGTGTGGGGTGTAGTGGTGTTGTTATCTGTGTCCCCTGGCTTGCCCAGGGCGACACACTCCCGTGCTGCTGCACGCTGCTCCTTTGGCCTCCCTGTGCCACTCTTTTCATATGCACGGCTTGTGTGAACCGTGAGTGCTCTTCACAGACGCGAGATTGTGAGCGAGCTCACAGTCTCATGCAAGCGCACCTATATTTTCAGCTCAGCCCGCAATGGGGCAGAGCGAAGTGCGCCTGCGTGAGCGGGGAATGACTGCACAGGCGTGAGATTCAGCACAGTATGTGAATAATGACAGAGGCATCAGGCGTCATCAAACGAGGATGACAAACAGCAGCAGGAGGGGGGAACAGGAGCAAAAAAAGAGAACGCCCATTTGACCAGAACAAGTAATTTGCATATGTGGCGATCAGATTTTATAAAGTTATAAAGTCGAGCTGTGAGGAGCTCAGAAGAAGCTGGGAGTTGTAGCTCCCAAGGGAGAAGCAGACTAGGTCGCAGACGGTGGTCTTGACCTAGAGGAGTCGGACCCCCATTCGCAGAGGATGGAGGCTAGGTACCTGGGACCTGTCTTGGAGGACGGTCAGCAGCCTGGGCCACAAAGGACACTCTAAAAATACTGTGCCAGGAGGCAGGTCATGGACCACCAGGCAGTGCTGCAGGGGACGAGACCCGGACGAGCTCCTCCAAGAGGGCAGCAGCACCCAAAGACTTGGTTTACCCTGTTGTCAGCGTCTGCTTTATTGCTGAGTGAGTACCTGATTATCCCCTGCAACCAGCAAGCCTGCACTCCCCCCTGCACCCCATATCACCATCCAGAGTCCCGGGGCCTTTCCCTACCCGTGGAGGGTAACGTCATCTTGCTGCATCACTCCATCACCCTGGGTACTCCCAACGGCAGCGGCGGTACTCCCTATTACCACACACCACGGGTGGAGTCGCGAACTATATATATATATCTCCCCTGTAAATACCCCCTTCTTTATTTGGGTGCGATCCTTATCCCCCGGGTCCGGAGACCCTCGAACCATGAGCAGTGACATCCAGATCCGAGCTGTCGGGGCGTTACATTACATAGTATATAAACTCCAAATCATGGAAATTGGAATACCAAGTAGAAAGTTGTAGAATCACGGGATGGATAGACATGTTGCTGATATGAAGGTGATAAAACATTGAAACAAAATTTTCCAAACATCTTGTTTTATTCAGTGTCAATGAGGTCAGTAATAGTCATCTGAGGAAGGTTCTCCACCCTAAATGCACTTCAGTAAATCATCAAGGTCCACTGCTGGCAGCTCCCTGAGCAATTGCTGACCAATGATATCCCAGATATGCTGAAAGGGAGACTAGTCCGGAGATGATGCAGCCATGGGAGCACGTTTAGGCCATGCAGGCTGCTCACAATAGCTTTAGCAACATGCGGTTTGGTGCTGTCGTGTTGAAAAACGGCTCCTGAGACACTTTGGATAAATGGTAGCACCAATGAACGAACAATTAAATCAATCTGATGCTTAGCTGTTTGTGTACTGGGAACAAAGACTAGAGGGATTTGGCTACTGTATATTATGCTACCTCAGACAATAATTCCAAGACTAGGACCAATGTGATGTTTCCTTCCAATGGTTTTGCCCATGTAATCTCCACACCAATATCTTTGCATCCAAGACAGAAGCAGGAGTCATTGCATTAGAGGATAGATCTGCATGCCAGCCTGCGTTCCCTTTCACATTAGTATTGCGAGGTCAATTGAACAACTACATCTAGACATCTGGCTCAAGACCCAATGCCATGCAAACGCCTTCTGATGGTTTGTGTATGCACTGAAGACTTTGGAATGTAACGTCTAATTTCCCATGCAATGCAAAATGGATCATTCATGGAACCAGTAGTATGGCCTTGTGACCAAAGTGACCCTAGAGCCGTTTTTAAACTCAAGAACCTCAGGTCACATATTGCTCATACTGCTGGGAGCAGTCTGCATAGCCTAAACGTGCTACCTTGGCCTGCAGCATCTCCAGACTTGTCTTCCATCAAGCATATCTGGGGCATCATTGATCTGCAGTTACAAAAGCAGCTGCCAGCAGTGGATTTTGATGATTTGCCCAAGAGCATTCAATGGGGCAGAACGTTTCTCAGGCGCATATTAATAACCTCAATAATAGCAGTCAAACGGCGTAAGTGGCTGGATTTCTGCACATGGTGCTCAGACTCCAGACTGAATAAATTGAGATGTTTTGAAAATTTTGCTTTCATTTTTTTCACATTTGCATATCATTACCATATCTATCCATTCTGTGATTTCATAATTCCACCACTTTACGTTCCTGGTGTTGTTAATTTCATTGTTGAGGAGTGTATATTTACACACAGGAGCGTGTAACTTGTTGTCAATGACTGGTCTTTTATATTAAAAAGAAAGACGCGATCATATAGACTGATTCTCAGGCGCTCGATAGAATAACCTTTGGCCTATGAGTTTGTTACTTTTCTTGTATAGACCACGGATAATGTGTAAAGACGTTTATTGAGAATGGCAGATACGATAATGTTTCTGGTTCCTGCAAGCTTTCCTAGAGAGCGAGGTATGGATATACAGTGAGGGATATATAAACATGTAGATTATGTCCAGGAACAAAAACTACATGAGTACAGGGCAAGAACAATGCAGCGTTATAGGAAACTTCTCGGCTAGTATTAACCATTTAAGAATGGAGCCATTTCTGTCCTTGAAGGTAATCTGTGAGCAGGTTTTTGCTATGTAATCTGAGAGTAGCATGCTGTAGGAGTTGAGACCCTGCTGTATCACTTACTGGACTGTGTAATTCTGTTCTGTTTAAAAAAAATTCAGTGTTTAATCAGCAGGAGATTATCACTATGTGACTAGCTGTTGCATGCTTTATGGTCCAACAGGTCTTCCATCTTACTAAAATATTAATATTACAAGTTCTCCTCCCTACTAATATCTAAGTATTAAAGGTTCTCCTCCATACTAATCCATAAGTGTGGAGACACGGGGCTCAGTGGGTGCTCTTGTCCGCTGGCCCAGCCGCCTTTAGAAAGACAGCGTTGCTCAGGGCTCATCCCAACTGAATGCATGACCTCCTTAACCGTGGGTGGAACACTACTCAGACAACACAGGGTGAGGGAATCACAATATTAAGACTTTATTGGATCCCCAAACAATTAACGGCACATGGCACATAACCAGCAAAACACAAATGTAACAGGCAACAGATTCTCACCCTTCCGCTGGCTCACCAGGGATTTAGAATGTCCGTTAATGTCCGTCAGGGCTAATTACTCCAATCCAGCACCACCCCGCTTTTGGCGGGCACCCACCAAGAATGGAATAATGCCAGATTTAGGAAGCTGGCTGAGGTCCGCAAAGTCTGTAGTCAGATGACTGGGTTGTCCCAAGCTGGGTTTCCTCCTTAACCCTAGAACGCTCAAGCAATTCAATCTACCATAGAAAACAAATGACCTAGCAGGCCTGCGAGGCCCCAGGTATGCGTTCTAGGGTCAAGTAGTCTCTGGTATGATGTTATAATCCTGGCAGCCGGAGTCGAAATCCCTAGACTGCGGTTATGATCTCCAATTGGAATCGAAGTCCCTAGATTGAAGCCATGTAGCCAAATGGTCCTCTAGTCGGAGCCAAAGTCCCTAGACCGAGTCCACAAGGCATCCTAGTTATGATCCCCTAGCCAGCTCCTAAGAGCTTAGACTGGATCCATCAGCATCCATCAACAACTGGTGACTTAAGGAAGTCCCCTTTTTATATCCATAGCCTTCCCTTTGGATATACTGTGCCCTTATCGGATTGGTTGTACAAGGTTGCTTCTCTTATTGGATGAATTTCAAGCTGCATGGATGATGTTCATTTAAATGATGTGGATAGAAAGACTGAGGATATCTACATGAAGTCTGCAAGTCACAGACTAGACAATGGCTACTGAGGTAATTTACATTAGATTAGCAATACACAACTACATTACAAAGAATTCTCAGAGGGTCTGGTCCCAAACAATAGTTTAGCAAACACGAGTTAACACACAGAAGAACAATACGTCTGGCTGAATTTTAAGAAACTTTAACCTATGCTAGGCATTGGGTGTCCATGTCGTCACAATAAGTATTACAAGTTCTCCTATTTTTCTCTGTTCAGCTGCTTATTGTTCTCTTGTCTTTCCTTTGCCTTTCACTTCCTCATTTTGTCTTCCCTATCATATCTTGGGAGGGGCTATTTAGACTCGTTATGCACATTGTGTTATCTTAGGGTGGAAACATCCGCCGTCAGGCAGGGTCAAATCGGGATCAGATTTAGGACTTCTTCTAGTCTGAATAGAGACCTGTGAATTTCAGGGCTTACAGTACATCTCTCCTGTTGGTCCATCCCCATGTGAGTGGTAGAGCTCAGTTATAACAAATTTGTAAGTATTTTACACTATAGTTCAAAAGTTTGGGGTCACGCAGACAATTTTGTCTTTTCCATGAAAAATCATACTTTTTATTTACAAATGAATTGCTTAATGAATAGAAAATATCGTCCAGACATTGACGAGGTTAGAAATAATGATTTTTACTTGAAATAATAATTTTCTCTTTCTCCTTTGCTTTCGGCACAGAATGCTCCTTTGCAGCATTTCCAGCTTTGCAGACCTTTGGCATTCTAGTTGTTAATTTGCGGAATTAATCTGGAGATATTTCACCCCATGCTTCCCCCCTCCCACAAGTTGGATTGGCTTGATGGGCACTTTTTGGTACCACACGGTCAAGCTGCTCCCACATCAGCTCAATAGGGTTGAGATCTGGTGACTGGGCTGCCCCTCCATTACAGATAGAATACCAGCTGCCGGCTTCTTCCCTAAATAGTTCATGCATAATTTGGAGGTCTGCTTTGGGTCATTGTTCTGTTGTAGGATGACATTGGCTTCAATCAAGTGCTGTCCACAGGGTATGGCATGGCGTTGCAAAATAGAGTGATAGCCTTCCTTATTCAAATTCCCTTTTACCTTGTACAAATCTGCCACTTTACCAGCATCAATGCAACCCCAGACCATCACATTACCTCCACCATGCTTGACAGAAGGCGTCAGGCACTCTTCTAGCATCTTTACAGTTGTTCTGTGTCTCACAAATGTTCTTCTCTGTGATCCAAACACCTCAAACTTCATTTCATCTGTCCATAACACTTTTTTCCAATCTTCCTCTGTCCAATGTCTGTGTTCTTTTGTCCATATTAATCTTTTTCTTTTATTAGCCAGTCTCAGATATGGCTTTTTCTTTGCCACTCTGCCCTGAAGGCCGGCATCCCGGAGTCGCCTCTTCACTGTAGACGTTGACACTGGTGTTTTGCGGGTACTATTTAATGAAGCTGCCAGTTGAGGACCTGTGAGGCATTGATTTATCACACTAGAGGCTCTAATGCAGTTGTCTTGTTGCTCAGTTGTGCAGTGCGGTCTCCCACTTCTCTTACTACTTTGGTTATAGCCTGTTTGTGCTCTCCTCTGAAGGGAGTAATAAACACCATTGTCGGAAATCTTCAGTTTCTTGGCAATTTCTCTCATGGAATATCCTTCATTTCTAAGAACAAGAATAGGCTGTCAAATTTCACATGATCGTTCTCTTTTTTTGGCCATTTTGAGAGTCTAATGGAACCAACAAATGTAATGCTCCAGATTCTCAACTAGCTCAAAGGAAGGTCAGTTTTATAGCTTCTCTAATTAGCAAAACTGTTTTCAGCTGTGCTAACATACTTGCACAATGGTTTTCAAGGGATTTCTAAACATCCATTAGCCTTCTAACACAGTTAGCAAACACAATGTACCATTAGAACACTGGAGTGGTGGTTGTTGGAAATGGGCCTCTATACACCTATGCATATATTGCATTCAAAACCAGACGTTTGCAGCCAGAATAGTCATTTACCACATTAACAATGTATAGAGGGGATTTCTGTTAAATTTAATGTTAGCATAACTGAAAAAAACTTTTCTTTCATAAATAAGGAAATATCTAAGTGACCCTAAACTTTTGAACTGCAGTGTATGTTCTCTTCCTTACTAATATATAAGTATTACAAGTTCAAATACTTACTAATATATAGATATTTCAGGTCCTCCCTCTTACTAATATATAAGTATTACAGATTCTCATTCTTACTAATATATATGTATTACAGGTTCCCCTCCTTACTAATATATAAGTATAACAGAATCTCCTCCTTACTAATATACAAGTATTACAGGTTCTCCTCCTTTCTAATATACAAGTATTACAGGTTCTCCTCCTTTCTAATATACAAGTATTACAGGTTCTCCTCCTTTCTAATATACAAGTATTACAGGTTCTCCTCCTTTCTAATATACAAGTATTACAGGTTCTCTTCCTTTCTAACATATAAATATAACAGAATCTCCTCCTTTCTAACATATAAGTATAACAGAATCTCCTCCTTACTAATATATAAGTATTACAGGTTCTCCTCCTTACTAATATACAAGTATTATAGGTTCTCCTCCTCACTAGTATATAAGTATTACAGGTTCTCCTCCTTACTAGTATATAAGTATTACAGGTTCTCCTCCTTACTTATATACAAGTATTACAGGTTCTCCTCTTTTCTAACATATAAGTATAACATAATCTCCTTCTTACTAATATATAAGTATTACAGGTTCTCCTCCTTACTAATATATAGAAGTATTACAGGTTCTCCTCCTTTCTAATATACAAGTATTACAGGTTCTTCTTTCTAATATACAAGTATGACAGGTTCTCCTCCTTACTAATATATAGAAGTATTACAGGTTCTCCTCTTTTCTAACATATAAGTATAACATAATCTCCTTCTTTCTAATATATAAGTATTACAGGTTCTCCTCCTTACTAATATATAGAAGTATTACAGGTTCTCCTCCTCTCTAATATACAAGTATTACAGGTTCTCCTCCTTACTAATATACAAGTATTACAGGTTCTCCTCTTTTCTAATATACAAGTATTACAGGTTCTCCTCCTCTCTAATATACAAGTATTACAGGTTCTCCTCTTTTCTAATATACAAGTATTACAGGTTCTCCTCCTCTCTAATATATAAGTATTACAAGTTCAAATACTTACTAATATATAGATATTTCAGGTCCTCCCTCTTACTAATATATAAGTATTACAGATTCTCATTCTTACTAATATATATGTATTACAGGTTCCCCTCCTTACTAATATATAAGTATAACAGAATCTCCTCCTTACTAATATACAAGTATTACAGGTTCTCCTCCTTTCTAATATACAAGTATTACAGGTTCTCCTCTTTTCTAATATACAAGTATTACAGGTTCTCCTCCTCTCTAATATACAAGTATTACAGGTTCTCCTCTTTTCTAATATACAAGTATTACAGGTTCTCCTCCTCTCTAATATATAAGTATTACAAGTTCAAATACTTACTAATATATAGATATTTCAGGTCCTCCCTCTTACTAATATATAAGTATTACAGATTCTCATTCTTACTAATATATATGTATTACAGGTTCCCCTCCTTACTAATATATAAGTATAACAGAATCTCCTCCTTACTAATATACAAGTATTACAGGTTCTCCTCCTTTCTAATATACAAGTATTACAGGTTCTCCTCCTTTCTAATATACAAGTATTACAGGTTCTCCTCCTTTCTAATATACAAGTATTACAGGTTCTCCTCCTTTCTAATATACAAGTATTACAGGTTCTCTTCCTTTCTAACATATAAGTATAACAGAATCTCCTCCTTTCTAACATATAAGTATAACAGAATCTCCTCCTTACTAATATATAAGTATTACAGGTTCTCCTCCTTACTAATATACAAGTATTATAGGTTCTCCTCCTCACTAGTATATAAGTATTACAGGTTCTCCTCCTTACTAGTATATAAGTATTACAGGTTCTCCTCCTTACTTATATACAAGTATTACAGGTTCTCCTCTTTTCTAACATATAAGTATAACATAATCTCCTTCTTACTAATATATAAGTATTACAGGTTCTCCTCCTTACTAATATATAGAAGTATTACAGGTTCTCCTCCTTTCTAATATACAAGTATTACAGGTTCTTCTTTCTAATATACAAGTATGACAGGTTCTCCTCCTTACTAATATATAGAAGTATTACAGGTTCTCCTCTTTTCTAACATATAAGTATAACATAATCTCCTTCTTTCTAATATATAAGTATTACAGGTTCTCCTCCTTACTAATATATAGAAGTATTACAGGTTCTCCTCCTCTCTAATATACAAGTATTACAGGTTCTCCTCCTTACTAATATACAAGTATTACAGGTTCTCCTCTTTTCTAATATACAAGTATTACAGGTTCTCCTCCTCTCTAATATACAAGTATTACAGGTTCTCCTCTTTTCTAATATACAAGTATTACAGGTTCTCCTCCTCTCTAATATATAAGTATTACAAGTTCAAATACTTACTAATATATAGATATTTCAGGTCCTCCCTCTTACTAATATATAAGTATTACAGATTCTCATTCTTACTAATATATATGTATTACAGGTTCCCCTCCTTACTAATATATAAGTATAACAGAATCTCCTCCTTACTAATATACAAGTATTACAGGTTCTCCTCCTTTCTAATATACAAGTATTACAGGTTCTCCTCCTTTCTAATATACAAGTATTACAGGTTCTCCTCCTTTCTAATATACAAGTATTACAGGTTCTCCTCCTTTCTAATATACAAGTATTACAGGTTCTCTTCCTTTCTAACATATAAGTATAACAGAATCTCCTCCTTTCTAACATATAAGTATAACAGAATCTCCTCCTTTCTAACATATAAGTATAACAGAATCTCCTCCTTACTAATATATAAGTATTACAGGTTCTCCTCCTTACTAATATACAAGTATTATAGGTTCTCCTCCTCACTAGTATATAAGTATTACAGGTTCTCCTCCTTACTAGTATATAAGTATTACAGGTTCTCCTCCTTACTTATATACAAGTATTACAGGTTCTCCTCTTTTCTAACATATAAGTATAACATAATCTCCTTCTTACTAATATATAAGTATTACAGGTTCTCCTCCTTACTAATATATAGAAGTATTACAGGTTCTCCTCCTTTCTAATATACAAGTATTACAGGTTCTTCTTTCTAATATACAAGTATGACAGGTTCTCCTCCTCTCTAATATACAAGTATTACAGGTTCTCCTCCTTACTAATATACAAGTATTACAGGTTCTCCTCTTTTCTAATATACAAGTATTACAGGTTCTCCTCCTCTCTAATATACAAGTATTACAGGTTCTCCTCCTTTCTAATATACAAGTATTGCAGGTTCTCCTCCTCTCTAATATACAAGTATTACAGGTTCTCCTCCTTTCTAACATATACAGTTAGGTCCAGAAATATTTGGACAGTGACACAAGTTTTGTTATTTTAGCTGTTTACAAAAACATGTTCAGAAATACAATTATATATATAATATGGGCTGAAAGTGCACACTCCCAGCTGCAATATGAGAGTTTTCACATCCAAATCGGAGAAAGGGTTTAGGAATCATAGCTCTGTAATGCATAGCCTCCTCTTTTTCAAGGGACCAAAAGTAATTGGACAAGGTTCTCTAAGGGCTGCAATTAACTCTGAAGGCGTCTCCCTCGTTAACCTGTAATCAATGAAGTAGTTAAAAGGTCTGGGGTTGATTACAGGTGTGTGGTTTTGCATTTGGAAGCTGTTGCTGTGACCAGACAACATGCGGTCTAAGGAACTCTCAATTGAGGTGAAGCAGAACATCCTGAGGCTGAAAAAAAAGAAAAAATCCATCAGAGAGATAGCAGACATGCTTGGAGTAGCAAAATCAACAGTCGGGTACATTCTGAGAAAAAAGGAATTGACTGGTGAGCTTGGGAACTCAAAAAGGCCTGGGCGTCCACGGATGACAACAGTGGTGGATGATCGCCGCATACTTTCTTTGGTGAAAAAGAACCCGTTCACAACATCAACTGAAGTCCAGAACACTCTCAGTGAAGTAGGTGTATCTGTCTCTAAGTCAACAGTAAAGAGAAGACTCCATGAAAGTAAATACAAAGGGTTCACACCTAGATGCAAACCATTCATCAATTCCAAAAATAGACAGGCCAGAGTTAAATTTGCTGAAAAACACCTCATGAAGCCAGCTCAGTTCTGGAAAAGTATTCTATGGACAGATGAGACAAAGATCAACCTGTACCAGAATGATGGGAAGAAAAAAGTTTGGAGAAGAAAGGGAACGGCACATGATCCAAGGCACACCACATCCTCTGTAAAACATGGTGGAGGCAACGTTATGGCATGGGCATGCATGGCTTTCAATGGCACTGGGTCACTTGTGTTTATTGATGACATAACAGCAGACAAGAGTAGCCGGATGAATTCTGAAGTTTACCGGGATATACTTTCAGCCCAGATTCAGCCAAATGCCGCAAAGTTGATCGGACGGCGCTTCATAGTACAGATGGACAATGACCCCAAGCATACAGCCAAAGCTACCCAGGAGTTCATGAGTGCAAAAAAGTGGAACATTCTGCAATGGCCAAGTCAATCACCAGATCTTAACCCAATTGAGCATGCATTTCACTTGCTCAAATCCAGACTTAAGACGGAAAGACCCACAAACAAGCAAGACCTGAAGGCTGCGGCTGTAAAGGCCTGGCAAAGCATTAAGAAGGAGGAAACCCAGCGTTTGGTGATGTCCATGGGTTCTAGACTTAAGGCAGTGATTGCCTCCAAAGGATTCGCAACAAAATATTGAAAATAAAAATATTTTGTTTGGGTTTGGTTTATTTGTCCAATTACTTTTGACCTCCTAAAATGTGGAGTGTTTGCAAAGAAATGTGTACAATTCCTACAATTTCTATCAGATATTTTTGTTCAAACCTTCAAATTAAACGTTACAATCTGCACTTGAATTCTGTTGTAGAGATTTCATTTCAAATCCAATGTGGTGGCATGCAGAGCCCAACTCGCGAAAATTGTGTCACTGTCCAAATATTTCTGGACCTAACTGTAAGTATAACAGAATCTCCTCCTTACTAATATATAAGTATTACAGGTTCTCCTCCTCTCTAATATACAAGTATTACAGGTTCTCCTCCTTACTAATATACAAGTATTACAGGTTCTACTCTTTTCTAATATACAAGTATTACAGGTTCTCCTCCTCTCTAATATACAAGTATTACAGGTTCTCCTCCTTTCTAATATACAAGTATTGCAGGTTCTCCTCCTCTCTAATATACAAGTATTACAGGTTCTCCTCCTTTCTAACATATAAGTATAACAGAATCTCCTCCTTACTAATATATAAGTATTACAGGTTCTCCTCCTTGCTAATATACAAGTATTACAGGTTCTCCGCCTTTCTAATATACAAGTATTACAGGTTCTCCTCCTTTCTAATATACAAGTATTACAGGTTCTCCTCCTTACTAGTATATAAGTATTACAGGTTCTCCTCCTTACTAATATACAAGTATTACAGGTTCTCCTCTTTACTAACATATAAATATAACAGCATCTCCTCCTTACTAATATATAAGTATTACAGGTTCTCCTCCTTTCTAATATACAAGTATTACAGGTTCTCCTCCTTACTAATATACAAGTATTACAGGTTCTCCTCTTTACTAATATATAAGTATTACAGGTTCTCCTACTTTCTAGTATATAAGTATTACAGCATTTCCTCCTTCCTAGTATATAAGTATTACAGCATTTCTTCCTCACTAGTATATAAGTATTACAGCATTTCCTCCTCACTAATATTTAAGTATCTGGTGGCCACAGACTAATGATGTGGCTGCTGTGCCAGGATCCTGTGATCCCCATATCTCTATGGGAAAAATATCAAGTCTCTTCACTCCAATATATGGTGGTCCTGAATGGTGGAGACCCCCATCTTTTTAATCAAATTAGTAGGAACTAATAGAGTAGTTAATAATGGGGTTTCTAAAACTAACCCCCCGCCCTCCATAGTAAATTATCTGCCTCTGAGGATTCTTAACATTTTATATTTCAAGGGAAAAGGAAAAACATTCATAATATTAAAACCAATCTTGGTAAATGAAACTTCCCTGGTGTTTTTGACTTGGTAACGACTTTGGTAAAGTAGTTTAATAGAAAGTAATAAAAGAATATCAAGTGTTGGATGGACAAGAAAGGGAAAGACGTTCTGGTAGATATTAATACGAGTGGCTACTATTTCACACTCGCTTCGCGAGCGTCTGTAATAATAGTAGAAGCTGTCGTGTCACGTAAGATTTATTTTATTTTAACATTACAAAGTCGGCTTTGTTCCTGGGCAGGATAGCGAGCATCTCAGCGTAGCCTCCAGCATCGGAATGGCGCTTCACATGTGCTTCCCATTTTGTATCCTGAAAAGTGATCGTCATAGCAACAGAACTTTGGGAAGAAATGTTTCAGGGTTGAAGAGATAATGTCCCGGAAAATGGAAATTATTGTCAAGGTGAATTGACCTTATCTAATGACACAACATTCGTGTCAAACCAGCTGACTCATGGGAAAACAATTTTTAAGGTACATATAGTGTATCAGAAAAGTCTGTACACCCCTCAATTTTTTCTAAATATTTTATTCTATGTTTTCATGGGACAACACTGAAGATCTGACCCTGTGATACAATGTACAGTGTCAGTGTGCAGCTTGTGTAATAGTGTAAATTTGGTGTCCTGTAAATAACTCAACACACAGCCATTAATGTCTAAACTGCTGGCAACAAAAGTGAGTACACCCCTAAGTGAAAATGACCAATTTGTGCCCAATTAGCAATTTTGCCTCCCTGGTGTCATGTGACTCATTAGTGCTACAAGGTATCAGGTGTGAATGGGGAGCAGGTGTGTTACGTTTGGTGTTATCGCTCACACACTCTCTCATACTGGTCACTGGAAGTTCAACATGGCTCCTCATGGCCCTGAGGATCTGAACAAAAGAATTGTTGCTTTATATAACAATGGACTAGGCTATAAGAACATTGTCAACACTCTGAAACTGAGTTGTAGCAAGGTGGCCAAGACCATACAGCGGTTTAACAAGACAGGTTCCAATCAGACAAGCCCTCATCATGGTCGACTAAAGAAGTTGAGTGCTCATACTCAGCTTCATATCCAGAGGTCCGCCTGTCAGTGCTCAGATGATACGCCGCACATTGCATTACATTTATCTGCATGGCTGTCATCCCAGCAGAAAGCATCTTCTAAAGATGATGCACGAGAAATCTTACAAATAGTTTACTGAAGACAAGCAGACTACTTTGATTACTGAAATCATGTCTTATGGTCTGATGAGGCCAAGATAAACTTATTTGATTCAGAGAGTGTCAAGCGTGTGTGGTGGCAACCAGCTGAGGAGAATAAAGACGTGTATCCTGCTTACAGTCAGGCATGGTGGTGGAGTGTCATAGTTTGGGGCTGCATGAGTGCTGATGGCGGAGGGGGCTACAGTTCATTAAGGGAACCATGAATGTCAACATATACTGTGACATACTGAAGCAGAGCAAGATCTCCTCCCTTTGGAAACTGGGCCTCAGGGCAGTATTCTAACATAATAACGACCCCAAACACACCTCCAAGATGACCACTGTCTTGCTAAAGAAACTGATTTGGCACATCTGTGGGGCCTCCTCAAATGAAAGTTGAAGGAGCACAAGGTCTCTAACATCTACTAGCTCCATGATGTCATCATGGATGATGGAAGAAGATCCAGCGGCTCCTGTGAAGCTCTAGTGACCTTCATGACCAAGAGAGTTAAGGCAGTGCTTGAAAACAAAACATTGGCAACAAAAAATATTGACAGTTTGAGCATAATTTGTCAATTTTCACTTAGGAGTGTACTCCCTTTTGTTGCCAGCGGTTTAGACATTAATGGCCGTGTGTTGAGTTATTTAGATGGCACCAGATTTACACTGTTATACAAGCTGCACACTGACACTGTACATTGTATCAATGTCTCATATTTTCAGTGCTGTCCCATGAAAAGATATAAAAAAAATATTTATTAAAATGTGAGGGGTCCTCACTTTTGTGATATGCTGTATGCCCTTATCCTTGGCCCCTTCCTGGTATATATGTTCCCTGTTATCTCCATAATGGATAAAAACAAACAAAAAAACATTCTATTCCCCTTCCTCATCATGCAGCGTTCTCCTCTATAGCCGATTGGTGACCGGCAACTGACGTTGCGTGCCTGCTATGGCAAAGAATGACTTCTCTGTCATGCGCCGCTAGTCAAGGGCATGTTGACCAACGTCAGCTGCCGGCCTCTGTTTGGTTGACATCTCTAGATTTTTTTCCCTGTAGAAATAAGCAACCAAGCTAAGCAACCAAAGTGAAAAAAAAATTATGCTTACCATCCTGGCATTTCTGTAGCGATCAATTATGAAACTAACAGGAGTCAAGGGAGGAAGCTAGGTGTGCGGATACACATCGGAACAATTGCAGTAGAGGAAACTGGTTATTTCTGAAAGGGATGTCACACTCACCGGATGTAGCAAGTGTGGCGAGGTGCGTTCAGACGTACGTGTATCTGATGTACAACAAAAAAAAACACAAAAAGGGGGGCACCAGGGACACACAAACAACGGGAGGCCCTGAAACTAGTGAGATGGTTAGGTGGGCATCTCCTAACCTCACCTGCAACTGTTCCTTCTCTCTTCACCAGTCTGTATACATTCTCCATAACTGTCGTCGAACAGGAACCTGGGACTCTCGGAAGACCCGATAGTAACCCTGACTAGTGAGGGGCAGGTGGGGTTCACTAGACCTCACCACTGTACTAATAACACACCAGGGAAATAAAGACAAACGGGGAAAATTAACAAACAAAATGATATAGCCGGAGCACAGGAACTTGACTTGCAGAACCTTCCTCAAAGGCAACTAGGACACTAATGACTTTGTATCTTCAGCAGGGAATGCTGGGATACACCACTATTTAAAGCTGAAGGGCGTGACTACTTAGTAAGTGCAGCTGATCAATCAGCAAGGGACTGCTTTGGAAAAGCTGGAATAGCAAAAAACGGCACTTAACCACTTCACTGCCAAGAGAAATTAAACCCATTTAAATGAAGAGAGCCAGATGAGAGGCTCAAGTCCAAAGGTTGTCACTGGTCTCAGCATGCAGGGAGACAATCATATCAAGGGAACCGCTAATTCCAGACTGCAGAATAGTATCTTCCAGAAGGGCAATGATGAATCACAGAAGTGACTAAATTGATTCCAGCATGACCATGGTTAATATCAGCTTTGTAATAACATACTGTATAGGCAATTATCAATACGCTTGAAGAGATGCTTTACTTTGACTGTAAAAAACAGGTGTAAATAGTTGCAAGAATTTAGAAACTTGCAAAGAATTTGGTGTGGACAACACTTAAGCAAACTGGACTAAGTTTGGAATAACTTGTGATTGGAGCACAGAATTCAGAGGAAGCTGAGCAGATGCTGTACACCAGGCTGCAACTGAACCAATCAAAGTACCAGCGAACTACTGACAAATATAAGGCATCTATGGACAATGCTACTTGAGGAGTTGATGTCAGAAGAGTCTGCCGGGCCATATGTGATACACTGCATGGACTGCAGTAAAGGGAGGCAGCCACAGAAGGAGGCAGGCCCTGGCACTGATGCCGAAACTGGTGAATAACACATTCATAACATACTAAAAAATAATAAGAATTGAAATATTATTTTATGGCAAAATATCCAAGCCCTAGTGGCTAGTGTTAAGGCCCCGTTACACGCAACGACATATCTAACGATATATCGCCAGGGTCACGGATTCCGTGATGCACATCCGGCATCGTTAGCGACGTCGTTGCATGTGACACCAACAAATGGCCGTTAACGATCAAAAATACTCACCTTATCGTTGATCATTGACACGTCGTTTATTTTCACAAAAATCGTTGATTTGTCGTTCCTGCGGCAGCACACATCGCTATGTGTGACACCTTGGGAACGACGAACAACAGCTTACCTGTGTCCTCCGGCAATGAGGAAGGAAGGAGGTGGGCGGGATGTTACGGCCGCTCATCTCCGCCTCTCCGCTTCTATTGGGCGGCCACTTAGTGACGCCGCTGTGACGCCGCACGAACCGCCCCCTCAGAAAGGAGACGGTTTGCCGGAAACAGCGACATCGCTAGGCAGGTAAGTCCGTGTGACGGCTCCTAACAATTTTGTGCACCTCGGGCAGCGATTTGCCCGTGACGCACAAACGACGAGGGCGGGTGCTTTCACCAGTGACATCGCTAGCGGTATCACTGCATGTAAAGCCCCCTTTAGGCTATGAACAACAACAGGGAGCCTCGGATTGATTTCATTATGAAACCCAACCCTCCCCATTATTGTGCAGACCCATTGTATAATTTTGATTTTCTAATTTTAATTGTTTGGGGGTTTTCTTCTATTTTTTATTGTTATTTTTATTGTTAACTTAACACCTTGTTTTAAATTGTTTTTAAAACTGTAACCCTTTATCATGTCCACATTGTAAAACTGTATTGAAAGAGCTAACCTTCCTAAAGTTTCTTTTTTTTTAAATTTTTTTTAAACACTTTTTTTCATTTTTTGTCTACATCTATTTGTTTCAGACACGTCAAGGCAATTGATGCTGATTCCTCCATCTTAAGATATCTCCTTGACTAAATGTATTTATCAGGAAAGAAGCCCCGCGGTCAGATTCATTGCTAGTTCCTTACAATAGCATCGTAAATTATAGAAACACATGTTCTCCCTTTGTATTGTGTGGATTTATTCCCTCTGATTTACTAACATATTGAAAATATTGTAAAAAATTATTCCATGGAGAGATGACAACCTCAGTGATTCAGACTCCATAAGAGAAGACATAAATAACACTCACAATCGTTTTGTTGGAGCGCGAGGCTGAGAACAATGTTATGGTAGAAATCAATGAACACCTGACAAAGTATTTATGTTGCATTTTTACATTTCTTTTTTTCCAAGTAACAGGACTTTTGAGAAAAAAGTATTATGTACCATTTTTTGTTATCTTTTTTTCTTATGTGTTGTAAATTTTTCCTTTTATTTACTTGTGGATTATATTGGTACTATTTTTATACTACATGGAGAGTAACAATGCTAAACTGAATACCACCGTCCTATTTTCCTAGGGTGCATACATAAATTATATAGTGACTCATACCAGTCCAAGTCATACTTGGTAGTTTTAAGTTAGGAGGTTTCTTGAATTATACTAATTATTCTGTTTGCAATTTGGATTCTGGGCCTGGAGGTGGAAGGAGCTGCTGGAGTCTTTGCTCTTAGTATCAGTGTAGTCTGAAGTACTTGTGCCTGACTGCAACCTAGCTGTTGGAGTCAGTCTGTTGTTGGTCCCCCCCCCCGTTTGTCTTATCTTCTCTTGGTGTGTTGTTTTAGTGCAACGCTGGGACTAGCGTTCCTTATCTTCCCACTCACTAGCCAGGGCTTACTGCAGGGTCTCTCAGGGCTTCAGGTTCCGGGTTGGCGACAGGTGAGGAACCTGTATAGGCACTGCCTAGAAGTGCAGAGTACAGCAGCAGGTAAGTGTTTGAGGTGTCCATCTTCCCTCTCATTAGCATCAGGGACCACCATTGTTAATGTGTCCCCGATGTACCTCTTGTTTGTCTTGTTAAAATCCATGCCAGACCTTCCCTAAGTCTGCATCATGACAGTTATTGAGTCAATTCTTCTACACTGATATGCCAGTTATGCCTGGACTCTGACATACTGTACTTTGATTTTACTGCTCTCATTTTCTCACTCCCTTTCTTTATCACTCTATCTCTTAATCTTACATCCTTTGCATATCCAACCACTGATTTACCAACATATTTCTACTAGTAAAATAAGCATGAAAATATGCAAGTTTGCAACTGACTTGCTTTTTCTATCTGCTTTTATAAGCTTTTATCTAACATAGTGTACTGTTTGTTTCCAAGTAGCTTGGCCACTGGTGTCTTCCCAGACCCTGGCCATTAGTACACAGTAGTTACATTGCAAAAGTGGAGTCAAATCCCAGTAAACTGTCTACAACCCATTGATTTCTATACAGCAATTAGCTGCTCACCTCCCATCTCTTCCCTCTGAGCTCCTGACCAACCTGCTCTTATCAGTACCGTGATTGTTGAATCTCACCTCCTTACACACACACACACACCCTGCATCACAGCTCTTAGGGTACCGTCTGACTAAATGACGTACCAGCAATTCCGACCACGATATGACCTGGTCAGGATCGCTGGTGCATTGCTACATGGTCGCTGGTGAGCTGTCAATCAGACAGATCTCACCAGCGACCAGTGACCAGCCCCCAGCCAGCAGCAATACGTGGAAGCGATTCTGCGCTTGGTAACTAAGGTAAATATCGGGTAACCAAGCAAAATGCTTAGCTTGGTTACCCGATATTTACCTTTGGTTACCAGTGCACCCCGCCTAGCGCTGGCTCCCTGCACTCGTAGCCAGAGTACACATTGGGTTAATAAGCAAACCGCTTTACTTATCTACCCGATGTGTACTCTGGCTACGCATGCAGGGAGCCGGCACTGGCATCCTGAGAGCGGCGTACGCTCGTAACCAAGGTAAATATCAGGTAACCAAGCAAAACACTTCACTTGGTTACCCAATGTGTACCTTGGTTACCAGCGTCCGCAGCTTCCAGACGCCGGCTCCCTGCTCCCTGCACATTCAGATCGTTGCTCTCTTGCTGTCAAACACAGTGATGTGTGCTTCACAGCGGGAGAGCAACGTCCAAAAAATGAAGCAGCAGTGTGTGTAACGAGCAACTATCTCACAGCAGGAGCCAGATCACTGCTCAGTGTCACACACAGCGAGATTATTAATGAGGTCACTGCTGCGTCACAAAAAACGTGACTCAGCAGCGATCTCGCTAGCGGTCTTGCTATGTGAGAAGTACCCCTTAGTGTACTGAGCCTCCTGCTTATTCAAATGGCCTGTTATCTCTATATTCAGATACAGTAATAACAGTGTAGACTCCAGAGGAAACCACTGATGACTGACTAGATTACAGCAGAACGTGTTTGAAGCTTCATAATTCTACTATTACTATAGCTCTGCTACTCACCACAACTGTCACTCAAGGATGAGAGCCCGCCTTGCCAGACACCAGGAAGTAAGGAGACTGTACAATTGTGAGCTGGTCAAGAGGCAACTTGACAACACTCTTTTAAGTAGTGGTTCTTAATTTGGACCCCTTTTAAAAAGAAACAAACAAACAAAAAAAAACAAAGCTAGGCACAACAACATAATTTGCCTTTGTCAATGGAGGTGTCATGCTAGGTACGGGGAAGTAGCAAGCGAATGGCAAGAGGAAAGGGATGGGAAACTCTGTGTCTAGGGAAGGGGGAGATAGTGACCCCTGACCAAACCTACTGCTGGGCCCTGGCTTCCCTCACCGTCCTACATAGGTTCCACACTTATGTGCCAAGTTAGATACCTGACCCTAGGCAGACCCTGATCTGTTCCCTTGGTAGGGAGTGGATGGGATGAGCTCTTCGTCAACCCCACTAGGATCTAAAAGACACACAGTGACAACAAACAAGGAAAAACAACCAACAACTTATCTTCGGTTGACTCAGGGAAAGGAACTGTAATTGTGGTGCCCCTGAGGCTTCAATCACCACAAAGTATTGCACTTTATTTTAGGTGCGATATTCACCTCGGGTAAGGAGGGGGTTAATCACCGGTGTTCCACATTTCACACTTACATAAAGCTCAGGAGCCTTCTCCCAGGGGGGAAGGCTGAGAGTAGGCATGAGGGGTGGCCATCATTAGTCATGGGACTTCCCCTGGTCACTGAAGCCAGCCACCTGGGGAGTGGGTTCCACTTGGGGTAGAAGTAGGAGCACACTAGGGATAGTGTAACTTAAACATATAAACTTAACATATTTTCTGGCAGAGATGGAGGACAATCAACCAAGGGAAATCCTTGCCTTCATTTGGAAGATAAATATAAACCAAAATTCCATCACAGGATATGCGGAGAAATTCTTTGACACATTCCTGAGAGTTTTGTTCTTTTAAAAATTCCATGCAAACTTCTCCAGTACCCAAAATGCTCACCGCGGCATTTTTGATTTTCTGCATGATTGGCTTCAATCTTTTTTAATACAAGCACTAGTCAGTCTACCCAGGACGCTAGTTCTGGGACATGACACCACCATCACCTCTTTCTTCTCTTCGCGGACCTCTCAGCCCAGGTGCCTCACAGCGGGAAGGGTAACTCTGGAAAAGGACTTTCTTCTTCTTTCCAACACCGGTGACTGCTTCTAACTTATCCGTGGTTGATGGAGCCCATGACAGCGGGTGACCAGTACTATCCGGGCGAGTGGCACAGCACAAAGAGAGGGTAGAGTAAAGACACCTGGAACTGCAGCAATTGACTCTGACTCTTGATTACCGGCACCACCGCTCCGCGCCTCGGCGCTCAAACGCCATCACTACTCCCATCATCCTCCCCGTGGCGTGCTCCACCTGTGGGGAGTGATACTATCTCTGGCTGCTACTGCCATCCATCCCAGAGGACAGCGACAGCTGCGGTGGCTAAATCCTTGGCCGCATACCACAGGCGGCATCACAACATTCATCCTACTACTACTCCCACCATCTTCCCTCCTTATTGGTGTACACCTTGGGGTACAAAGCCAGGCAGGCCACCACGACATCCCAGATCATTACACCAGCCCGGTGACGAGAAATGCAGATACGAGACACCCCTGTGCCTCACAACCCCCTGCCCCCTGGGTGCTACACAATAACCACCAAGATTCTCCAGATGTATGAAAACCGACTGTTTGCACTTGAGGACTTGATAAAGGCACCTGAAATATCACCAGCACTGAATAATAGCAAGTGAAGGTATATAAGGAAACAAGATACTAATGACAAGCAGCTGACAGGCTGTGGATCTCCGCAGGGTCCTAAAGGAAAAGGATGAAAATCAAGCAGAAACGATAGAAGGTCAGGGAGCAGTTTGTGTAGCCAAATGCAGGAACCTTAAATGCATTTTAGGGACTCCCTCTGAATACAATAGACTGTATGTAAGCCTAGTTTCACACATCCGGGTTTTCGCCGGTTTGGCGGATGCGGCGCACGCCAGTACAGTGGCAGCGCGACAAGCTCCGGTCACATGCTGTCATGTGACCGGAGCATGTAACCAGGAAGTAACAGCGCTGTCATTGTACTGTATACACTGTACGGGAGTGCGCCGCATCCGCCAAACCGGCGAAAAGCCAGATGTGTGAAACTGGGCTTACACTTATTTTGTCCTAAGTTGGTACTGCCAGAGAAATGAACACTTGCTATAACTGATCACAAACTCTTAGGCACTGTTCACATGATAAATAAACACCAAAAAACTGAGCTGTAACAAAAAAAACAGTAAACATGCAACATTACAAGCATGTAAATGGCAGCCTCTAGACAAGAAAAAACAAAGAGAAAAATTGTATTAAAAATACCCTGAATAATCATGAATAAAATGCAAGTGCTTAATAACAAGGTACTTATGCGGGCGTCACATGAGACGATCTATCGTGTGATATGTCGTCGGGGTCACGGTTTTCGTGACGCACATCCGGCATCGTTTGCGACGTCGTTTCGTGTGACACCTATGAGCGTCTCGGAACGATCGCAAATTGGTTATAAATCGTCTATCGTTTACACGTCATTTATTTTTAAAAAATCGTTTATTCTTATTTGCGCCGGTTGTTCATGAACTGCAGCTTACCTGCGGCCGCCGGCAATGCTGAAGGAAGAAGGTGGGCGGTATGTTTACGTCCCGCTCATCTCCGCCCCTCCGCTTCTATTGGCCGGCCGCTGTGTGATGTCGCTGTGACGCCGAACGTCCCACCCCCTTCAGGAAGTGGATGTTCGCAGCCCACAGCGACGTCGCTCAACAGGTTAGTACGTGTGACGGGGGTTAAACGACTTTGTGCGCAACGGGCATCTAATTGCCCATGATGCACAAACGACGGGGGCGGGTACGATCGCGCGATAGATTGTATTGTGTTACGCCCAAATTAGTATATACACTTTTGCAAAAACGTAAGAAGCCATCCCACCTTGTCACGGTGTACCCATCTGGGACGGTCCCTAATCAACTAAAGTTAAAAACATATATACAGTCCAGACCAAAAGTTTGGACACATCTCATTCAAAGAGTTTTCTTTATTTTCATGACTCTAAAAATTGTAGATTCACATTGAAGGCATCAAAACTATGAATTAACACATGTGGAATGAAATACTTAACAAAAAAGTGTGAAACAACTGAAAATATGTTTGTGCGACGCAGAAAAGGTGAACGGATGGACTCTACATGCCTGATTCCCACCGTGAAGCATGGAGGAGGAGGTGTGATGGTGTGGGGGTGCTTTGCTGGTGACACTGTTGGGGATTTATTCAAAATTGAAGGCGTACAGAACCAGCATGCCTACCACAGCATCTTGCAGCGGCATGCTATTCCATCCGGTTTGCGTTTAGTTGGACCATCATTTATTTTTCAACAGGACAATGACCCCAAACACACCTCCAGGCTGTGTAAGGGCTATGTGACTAAGGAGGAGAGTGATGGGATGCTATGCCAGATGACCTGGCCTCCATAGTCACCAGACCTGAACCCAATCGAGATGGTTTGGGGTGAGCTGGACCGCAGAGTGAAGGCAAAAGGGCCAACAAGTGCTAAGCATCTCTGGGAACTACTTCAAGACTGTTGGAAGACCATTTCCGGTGACTACCTCTTGAAGGTCATCAAGAGAATGCCAAGAGTGTGCAAAGCAGTAATCAAAGCAAAAGGTGGCTACTTTGAAGAACCTAGAATATAAGACATATTTTCAGTTGTTTCACACTTTTTTGTTAAGTATTTCATTCCACATGTGTTAATTCATAGTTTTGATGCCTTCAAAGTGAATCTACAATTTTCAGAGTCATGAAAATAAAGAAAACTCTTTGAATGAGGTATGTCCAAACTTTTGGTCTATACTGTACCTGACTTGTGTCTATCAAAAACTCCAATGTGAATAGTAACAAGAGGTCAGCTGGGTCCCAGACTAAATACACAGCAAAGTGCAAAGCAAATGGTTGTTCAGCCTCAGTATAATGGTTTTAACTTTAGTTGGTTAGGGACTGTCTCAGATGGGTACACCGTGACGAGGTGGGATGGCTTCTTACGTTTTTGCAAAAATGTATATACTAAGTACCCTGTTATTAAGCACTTGCATTTTATTTATTATTATTCAGGGTATTTTTCATACAATTTTTCTCTTTGGTTTTTACTGTTCACATGATGCATTCTTGATGCATTATTTTGGCCATGATTTTTTGAAAGTGCAGTAGAATCGCCACATATTATGTTCTCGGAACATTTAGGCAAAAAGACACAATGCAAATGTATTGTGAGAACACGGCTTTAGGCTGCATACAAACATTGTGGCCACGTTGCATTTCTACTGTGATCGCAACAAAAAAAGAAAAAAAGTAACACAGCCGCAAAGCGTTAACGCATCGTGACAGCGATCACCCTATAGTGC
This sequence comes from Anomaloglossus baeobatrachus, assembly GCF_048569485.1. Lineage (NCBI taxonomy): Eukaryota > Metazoa > Chordata > Amphibia > Anura > Aromobatidae > Anomaloglossus > Anomaloglossus baeobatrachus. The sequence continues at coordinate 658,661,014 of NC_134355.1, read as the reverse complement.
GCTATTGATAAGTGTCAAATGAGTACAACCCCTTTAAAATAGGGCAAAATTTGAAGGATTCTTTACCGCTACACATATGGGTATATAAAAAGTCTTCCTCTATTTTATAGTAGAATTCATATACTGTATATTATTTCAGTTGAGTCAATAACTTATCTGAAGTCTCTCCTAATAATGGATTCTTTCAGACGTTACAATAGACAATAACAATGAATGTACCAGGAATACATTAACATTGGCTTTGAGTTAAAGGAAATAAACATCAAGTTTAACTTTATGAAAATTAATCCACGTCAAATGCTCTGTTTACCGAGATATTGGCACAAGGTACTTTACAAGAATACACAAAAAGTGTTGGAATTTAATGTATGTTATTTTTTCCCCCAACATATTTCAAACATCCTGGTTAAAAAGGTTCTAGCTCCAGGCAAAAAAATATCTTAAGAATGTACAGCTGCCAAGGAAACAAGACGTATGAACGTGACATGGTCAAATTCCATTTATTTATTCTGAATGTTTAAAGGGGATGAGAACTTTCAGCCGCCAATCAGAAGAAATAAATATTTTGCCGATCCAAGTCTTCTTCAACATTGGATTTATCTCAGAATATTACTGTGATGCTGTGATATTGTGGGTTGTGTATCTTTTTGTGTAGGTTCATATTTTTGGCATATTGTTCTGTTCATTCTATGTATTATTTGTCCTGTTTGCAGGTTAATAACCTCCTGCAGTGCTTCTGTCCCTAGGTGGAGGGGAGGGGGGCCTGGAATCCACCCAAACTCTCTGCTTACTGTATCTGTGTATTTCACAGTCTTTTCTCCACCACATGTACCTGTATTCAGTCTGGCTGAGAAGGACAAGAGACAAGCAGGAAGATTCATCCTCTGGGGGAGAAGCTGAGAATGCCACTCCAAGGCAGTCCCCGAGTTCGCAGCAGCTAACCCGAACGACGGCAGACAGAGCCAAGTTGGAACTACTGGCTAGAGACAGGACTGGCAGAAAATGAGACTGAGTCGGAGCCACAAGCTGGAGTCTAGACTGGTAATGATCAAGGTGGGATGAGAACTGCAGGCTAGAGTCTTGTACTGGCAACAGGCAAGATGGAGTTGGAGCCACTGGCTTGAGTCTGGACTGGCAACAGACAAGACGAAGTCGAAGTCACAGACTGGAGTCTCGACTGGAAGCAGGCAAGTTAGAATTAGAGCCACACTCCGGAGTCTTGTTCAAGTACGTAGAACGGGTTCTGGGTGAAAGGACTGGTACTGGTAAAGGAAGGAGTACGGGTACAGTAACAGGCACTGGCAAGGTCACAGGTACTCAGACACAGGAACAAGGAACTGACAAAGTAACTAGTACACACAGCACATACAGGACAGACTAGTTACTAATATTGCTCAGGTACCTCTCTACAGGGGAGAGTGCCTTAAATACCTAGTGCCTCTCAGCCATAGGCTGGGAACACTTCCAGAGTGTGCACGCTAGACATTTACGAAGCTGGGAGCGCACACATAACCTAAGCGCACGGCAATGAGACCTACACGACATGCATAGGCTTAGGGAGCCAGGGACCGGAACATAAGATAAGACAGCCTTGGCAGTGAGTGCACGACCGTCCCTACCAGGAGGGAGAAGCATGGCAGTGCAATACACCGGTGTTACACACATCATTGGCAATTTAACCAAGAAAGAAGTTGTTCTTTTATCTTTGCACAACTCTAACTATGCAACTTGGTTTGCCAAAAAGTGTCATGCAGGTTTTCTTGCCTCATGTAGTTCCTCCAAGAACTTTCTAGGGGGTCCTGGGATTTTTAACTGTGGAGTGAGGAAAAAGATAACCTCTGTAAATGTTAAAGGTGCTTTTCACGCTGCGACATCGCTAGCAATTGCTAGCGATGTCACGAGCGATAGCACCCACCCCCGTCGTTCGTGCGACATGTGGTGATCGCTGCCGTAGCAAACAATATCGCTACGGCAGCGCCACATGCACATACCTGTTCAGTGACGTCTCTGTGGCCGCCGAACAATCCCTCCTTCAAGGGGGAGGTGCGTTAGGCGTCACAGCGACGTCACAGCGGCGTCACTAAACGGCCGCCCAATAGAAGAGGAGGGGAGGAGATGAGTGGCCGGAACATGCCGCCCACCTCCTTCCTTCCTCCTTTCTGGTGGACACAGGTAAGGAGATGTTCATTGTTCCTGCGGTGTCACACAAAGCGATGTGTGGTGCCGCAGGAACGACGAAAAACCTGCGGACTGAAACACCAGCGACATTATGATTAGGAGCGACGTGTCAACAATCAACGATTTTTGCCGTTTTTGCGATTGTTGCTCCTAGCTGTCACATCCTGTGATGTCGCTAACGACGCCGGATGTGCGTCACAAACACCGTGACCCCGACGATATATTGTTACCAATGTTGCAGCGTGTAAAGCACCCTTTACTCCTGGTTCCCTACTATACAACAAGTTTCAACCCCAAAATTGGGTCTTCATCAGGAACCTGAAGAAGTGTAGGTTGCCTTTTTTAATCCATGATTGATACGACACTTTTTTTGGGCTTCTGCCAAACTCTTATCTGAATGGCTCTAAGTGAATGAATATTCGAGAAGAGATCATCTTGACCTCTTGGTCACTGCTTGTTTGCCTGACAATTTGTACTGAGGGAACTGGTAAATTCCAATAAAAAGTTTTAATTTTTTTTTACATTTTGCAAAATTTTTTTTTAGGAGTTGCAGATTTTGTGGTGGATACATGGGTAATTGAGAGCAGATTGTGGATTTTGACTTCCGTGTTTAAAATCCTCAACATAATTTGACGTTCAAATCTGTATCATGGGAAAATGGAATACAGCAGCGTATGGATGAGGTTTGTTAAATTTAGTGCTTCTGTAATGCACAAAATCCGGAGAGAAAATCTGCAGTTTATGCAATGTGTGTGAACACCCCCTTGAATGAATGCCCACCTTCCAATACCAATAAAAAATATCTTTAGACATTATAATGAAGACATTATTTGCATATTTAAATTCCCAGAAGAGTATTACATGGCCTAAAAGGTTTATTACGCTGGCTTGGCACTCTCCGCAAGGAGAAAAGTTCCTTCTTAGACAGTCACTCAGAGGCTTCTCTCCTAGCCAAATCAGATCTCCTGCTTTGCACTAAGGAGGAGAAACACCCTGAAACATGTGTCTACAAATGGAGTTTCAGGTTTGGCTTTGTATCCTAAGCCATGTGGCAAGGTTTGTTAAAGAGTCGATGTTAATTTTTACGATTTCTACATGCAATAGGTCATGCCACAGATAAAGTAATTTTCCTTCTGAAGATTCTATATGCATATTTAAATTTCCACAGGAGTATTGCATGGCCTCAAAGTCTCACTGCATCAGCTTAGCACTCTCCACGCAGAAGAAACATTTTCTCTTAGACCCCCAGTCAGAGGCCTCTCACCAAGCCAAATCAGTCTCCTGCTTTGCACTGAGGGGGGTCAACACCCTGAAACATGTGTCTACAAATGGAGTTTCTGGTTTGGCTTTGTATCCTAAGTCATATGGCAAGGCTCGTTAAAGAGTCAATGTTAACTTTTAGGATTTTTACTCGAATAGGTGGTACCAGAGATGATCTCCTGTTCCTTCTGAAGATACTATATGCATATTTAAATTCCCAAAGGAGTATTGCATGGCCTATAAGTTTCAATATGCTGACTTGGCACTCTTCGCAAGGAGAAACGTTCCATCTTAGACAGTCACTCAGAGGTCTCTCCCAAGCCAAATCAGATCTCCTGCTTTGCACTGAGGAGGGGCAATACTCTAAAACATGTGTCTACAAATGGAGCTTCTGGTTTGGCTTTGTATCCTAAGTCATGTGATAAAGCTTGTTAAATGGTCGATGCTGACTTTTAGGATTTCTACATCCAATAGGTGGTTCCAAGGTTAAAGTCCTCTTACTTGTGAAGATACTAAAGATAGTCCTTGCACTCGCCGCAAGGATAATTGTTCCCTCTTAGACAGTCACTCAGAGGCCTCTTACCTAGCCAAATCAGTCTCCTGCTTTTCACTGAGGGGGGTGAACACTCTAAAACATGTGTCTAAAAATGAAGTTGCTGGTTTGGCTTTGTATCCTAAGTCATGTGAGAAGACTCATTAAAGGGTTGATGTTGACTTATAGGATTTCTACATCCAATAGGTGGTACCAGAGAGAAAGTCTTCTTCCTTCTGAACAGGCAACTTGCATATTCTCCATTCCTGTTATTTTCTGTTTTTACACAAATTGCAATCTTCACCTGACTGGTTTGTTGCTTTGATTAAAATACATTTTAAATAAAAACTTTGAGATATAATAATATATTTAATCTAAACGTTATAATTTTTATTTTACTTTCCTTTAAATTATTCCACCAAAGAGGATGTAATACAAAACACCACAGATAAACTAACCACAGCAACAGGTGGAAAATAAAGCACATTTCATCAGCTCGCTACCATTCCAGAGAAGAATCTGTCCACAAGTCTTTAAATAATCAAAAGTGGGTTTCCGTCAGGCTTGTAAAATAGCAGAAAATAATAAACATTGACCACAGAGCGCAGCCACCCGAACGGGGGAACTTCTGCTGTGTCATCTTTCCACTACAGACCTCGGCCGGGATGAAACCTGCTCTGGAAGAAATTCTGTTCATCCTCTTGGGAACCTTACCGCACATGTGATACCCGAGCAGGAAATTGGAGGAGTATAATTATAGTTTTGTTATATATAGGCAGTGACAAATTGAAAACATCTCAAAAAAGACTTTTCCAGCCACAGACTATCACTTTCCTTTAAGATTTTTCCGTATTGTCTTCTGGCATTTTGTACTTCCATGAATATTTATGATGGATATATACCTTATGTGAAGCCTAAGTTGACTTAAAACATGTTAAATTATGGAAAAATCTAAGACTGGTTTCATTTTGGACCATGATGGAGTCTCTTAGAAGGTCCTGGTCAAGTTCAAGAGATCTTTTCACATCTTCGGTTTTGGTTGTCGGTCGATGGATGGTTATTGTCATGAAAAATATTAAAATCCCTTATACCCAAACCAAAGCTAGCACAGAGATGCCTGTGGCTGCCCCTCTCCTTGGTATTATGGCAACCTTATCTGATCAACTATTGGAATGGGGTATTTACGGCCCGTAGGGATGTATGTAGCTCAGGGAGAATGTGCAAAGAAAGACATATCTTTGTTCTCCTAGGTAAAAAAGTTATGAACCAAGATTTCAAGTGCCATGTTAATATCAGAGATAGGAAAATTATACTGTTGGAAGTGACAAACGCAAAGCACCGTTTTGCTTCCCTGGGTGATCGTTGCTATCTCAACAAATGGATATTGGCCAATAAAATCATGCCACATATGTTATATTTCATATCCATGTGAATGTAAAATCAGGATAGAAAATATGATGCTAATATCCCTCACCTATAAATCCCAAGGGCAAAGTTAAGCTGAAACCTAAAATGTCTTAATTTTCTGAAGCTCTGGTCATATCCCACAAGACATCCTCATATGAAGTCATAGAGGGGAGGGTTAACTGCACGTGAGGTTACACATACGTTAGGGACCCCAAAAATAGAGATTACCTTGACGTGGTTTTGGGCTCTTTTGCATTGATCAATATAATGTCTAAAAATCTCTTATATTCCTATTATTCATAGCAGTTATGCATATTCCATTTTCAAGTTTTTTTAATTTTTCAGATAGTTCATTGTATTTTTCATTCTAGTATTCCCATAGCAGTTCTCCTTTTCATTATTTCCCCATACATTGTGACTAGTATGTAACTCTTTACCTTATTGTATAGCTATATGTTTTTGCGTTTTGCACCTTATTCACACCATTGAAGTTCCAGACGTATATTCTTTAACACTAGAACTACTGAGGTAGTCATTTTGACTACTTCGCACTATGTATTTCTATATAGGTGTCACGAGTCCAGTAGTTCTAGTGTTAAATAGAGGGAAGGATAACCTGAGGTCATAAAAGTCAGCTCCCAAATTTTTACTTTGCTCAGATAAGCTATGGTGCTGTCCATTTGTATTCTCAGAGATCCTCCCTCCATAAACCTGGAAGTCATATCTGTGGCACAAGTTTACTAAGTTTCATGTTTATACCTTTTATTTTTATGTAATTGTGTATATAGTATTGTATTGTTCCCTTTTGTAAAATCTCGTATATTTTTATAAACACTGCCTATTCTTTTGGATTAAATATATAAAATTTAATAGCTTCATTCCTCTTGCTCTAAATCACGAACCTGAATTCGCCTTATGCTCTCTATCGGGTGTCCAATCTACATATATTCATGGCAGTCATTATTTTGCTTGCGTTATTGTGGGGCTTGGCAGTGATGGTATTGGAGGTAAATGTATAAATTCCATATATCCTGACGATAAGGGGGCACCGCTGAGCTGTTCTGTGACAAATTCATGAACACAGGTGGGATGTCTGTGTCACTTCCCCCCAGCTATTTATGACAGTGATATCTTTGGCTGCTGTTTTGGGGGGTTGTTTTTTATTACACTGGTCAGGAGCAAGATAAAGCAGCAAGCAAAGGCTGTTTGGGTCTTTATTATGACTTCTGCACACAGTTAAAGGTGCTTTACACGCTGCAACATCCCTAGCAATTGCAAGCAATGTTGCGCGCGATAGCACCCGCCGCCGTGTGTGCGATATTGTGTGATTGCTGCCATAGCGAACATTATCGCTACGGCAGTGTCACACGCACATACCTGGTCAGCAACGTCGCTCTGGCTGGCGAACCGCCTCCTTTTTAAGGGGCGTCACAGCGACGTCACACGGCAGCCGTCCAATAGCAGAGGAGGGGCGGAGATGAGAGGCCGGAACATGCCGCCCACCTCCTTCCTTCCTCATTACCGGTGGACGCAGGTAAGGAGATGTTCGTCGTTCCTGCGGTGTCACACATAGCGATGTGTGCTGCCGCAGGAACGACGAACAACATCGTACCTGCAGCAGCAATGATATTAAGGAAAGGAGCGACGTGTCAATGATCAACAATTTTTGGCTTTTTTTGATCATTGATTGTCGCTAGTAGGTTTTACACGCTGCGAAGTCGCTAACGGCGCCGGATGTGCGTCACTAACGACGTGACCCTGACGATATATCGCTAGCGATGTCGCAACGTGTAAATCCCCCTTTACTCTACAGGATCTACCTCCATATATCCACAGATGTTCTTCACTAAAGGCTCTGCTTGGAACGTAGAATACCCTCATACCTATACAATCTACTAGAACATGCCATAATACCAGAAGAACTACTTAGATTTAGTAAGGGCCCATACACTTGTAGCTGTGCCATTGCATGGAGATGTGACGTGACCATTGGAGTAAATGCTTTAAGTCCTCCATACACGTGAGATTAAACCCAACTATTTCAGTGGGTGACTGATCTCATGTGCATAGGAGTTTTTCAACTTGTTGACTGTTTTAAAGACAGGTGTCCAATAATTTTTGAGAATATGCCACTGAGGGATGAATATGGCAATTATTTTCTCCTATCTCCTCTATGAAAACCAATTATATGAGTGGAAAAGAAGTTATACAGATTCACTTGGCCATCTGCTGTTCTGAATACTCTGCTGTCCTGGTCCTTGCTGACCCACATACTGTCCATTTCTGCTGCTATCTCAATATACAGTTAGGTCCAGAAATATTTGGACAGTGACACAATTTTCGCGAGTTGGGCTCTGCATGCCACCACATTGGATTTGAAATGAAACCTCTACAACAGAATTCAAGTGCAGATTGTAACGTTTAATTTGAAGGTTTGAACAAAAATATCTGATAGAAATTGTAGGAATTGTGCACATTTCTTTACAAACACTCCACATTTTAGGAGGTCAAAAGTAATTGGACAAATAAACCAAACCCAAACAAAATATTTTTATTTTCAATATTTTGTTGCGAATCCTTTGGAGGCAATCACTGCCTTAAGTCTGGAACCCATGGACATCACCAAACGCTGGGTTTCCTCCTTCTTAATGCTTTGCCAGGCCTTTACAGCCGCAGCCTTCAAGTCTTGCTTGTTTGTGGGTCTTTCCGTCTTAAGTCTGGATTTGAGCAAGTGAAATGCATGCTCAATTGGGTTAAGCTCTGGTGATTGACTTGGCCATTGCAGAATGTTCCACTTTTTTGCACTCATGAACTCCTGGGTAGCTTTGGCTGTATGCTTGGGGTCATTGTCCATCTGTACTATGAAGCGCCGTCCGATCAACTTTGCGGCATTTGGCTGAATCTGGGCTGAAAGTATATCCCGGTACACTTCAGAATTCATCCGGCTACTCTTGTCTGCTGTTATGTCATCAATAAACACAAGTGACCCAGTGCCATTGAAAGTCATGCATGCCCATGCCATCACGTTGCCTCCACAATGTTTTACAGAGGATGTGGTGTGCCTTGGATCATGTGCCGTTCCCTTTCTTCTCCAAACTTTTTTCTTCCCATCATTCTGGTACAGGTTGATCTTTGTCTCATCTGTCCATAGAATAGTTTTCCAGAACTGAGCTGGCTTCATGAGGTGTTTTTCAGCAAATTTAACTCTGGCCTGTCTATTTTTGGAATTGATGAATGGTTTGCATCTAGATGTGAACCCTTTGTATTTACTTTCATGGAGTCTTCTCTTTACTGTTGACTTAGAGACAGATACACCTACTTCACTGAGAGAGTTCTGGACTTCAGTTGATGTTGTGAATGGGTTCTTCTTCACCAAAGAAAGTATGCGGCGATCATCCACCACTGTTGTCATCCATGGACGCCCAGGCCTTTTTGAGTTCCCAAGCTCACCAGTCAATTCCTTTTTTCTCACAATGTACCCGACTGTTGATTTTGCTACTCCAAGCATGTCTGCTATCTCTCTGATGGATTTTTTCTTTTTTTTCAGCCTCAGGATGTTCTGCTTCACCTCAATTGAGAGTTCCTTAGACCGCATGTTGTCTGGTCACAGCAACAGCTTCCAAATGCAAAACCACACACCTGTAATCAACCCCAGACCTTTTAACTACTTCATTGATTACAGGTTAACGAGGGAGACGCCTTCAGAGTTAATTGCGGCCCTTAGAGTCCCTTGTCCAATTACTTTTGGTCCCTTGAAAAAGAGGAGGCTATGCATTACAGAGCTATGATTCCTAAACCCTTTCTCCGATTTGGATGGGAAAACTCTCATATTGCAGCTGGGAGTGTGCACTTTCAGCCCATATTATATATATAATTGTATTTCTGAACATGTTTTTGTAAACAGCTAAAATAACAAAACTTGTGTCACTGTCCAAATATTTCTGGACCTAACTGTATGTCTAAAGGTACTATTGACATGAATTTCTCATCAGATGTCGATAACAACCCAACCAATCCACACAGGCAAAGAAATCAAAGTAATGTGTAATATTAAGAAATACCACATGAAGAATGAAAGATTTAAAAAGCCATGGAAAATTATGTCACCAGCTGAAATCTATCAGTAGTTAAAAAACAATCCTGCCACTCAGTGAAAAATAATATCATCTGGTTCAAATGATGGCCTATAAATAGTTTACAGTATCAGGGTACCACACAAGAAACATCTCATGATGGGTAAAACCAGTGAGCTATCTCAATGTTATTGGTTACAGAAGAATTTCTAAACTACTGAAGGTTCCAGTGAGCACAGTTGGGGACATTATCTAGAAGTGGAAGGAACATATTTTCACCATAAACTGGCCACGACTAGTTGCTCCCCGCAAGATTTCAAGACTGGAGTGAAAATAATAAAAAGCCAAGAACCACCTGTTAAAAAACCTGGAATTAGCAGACACAATAGTTTAAAACAAAGCCATAAGTAATGTACTCAACCTCCAGGCCTGTATTCACCATCACCATGCAAGACTCTATTGCTGAGCAAAAAGCATGTTCAAGTGGATTTAAGGGTGCTTTACATGCTGCGACATCGCTAACAATTGCTAGCGATGTTGTGCGCGATAGCACCCACCCCCGTTGTATGTGCGATATTGTGTGATCGCTGCCATAGCGAATATTATCGCTACGGCAGCATCACACACACATACCTGCTCACCGACGTCACTGTGGCCGGCGAACCGCCTCCTTTCTAAGGGGGCGGTTCGTTCAGCGTCACAGCGACGTCACAGCAGTGTCACTGAACCGCCGCCCAATAGAAAAGGAGGGGAGGAGATGAGCGACCGGAACATGTCGTCCACCTCCTTCATTCCTCATTGCCGGTGGACAGAGGTAAGGTGATGGTTGTCGCTTCTGCGGTATCACACACAGCGATGTGTGGTGCCGCAGAAGCGACAAACCACATCGCTACTGTGCAGAAAACGATATTTGGTTTCAGAACGACCTCTCCGCGGCAAACGATTTTGACCTCTTTTGCGATCGTTTAAGGTTGCTCGTACGTGTCACACGCTGCGATCTTGCTAAGGACGCCGGATGTGCGTCACAAACACTGTGACCCCGACGATAAATCACTAGCGATGTTGTAGCGTGTAAAGTACCCTTTAAAGTTTGCTCAACAACATTAAGACAAGCCCATGAAATACTAGGAGAATATAGTCTGGTCACATAAGATCAAAATTGAACTCTTTGGGTGCCTTAATACAGTACATGCCATGTTTGGAGAACTAAATGCACTGCATATCACCCTCAAAACACCTTTCAACAGTGAAGTTTGGAGGTGAGAACATTAGCACAACACTGGCAGATTATGACAATTTATAAAGAAACGTGGCTACAGCATAACTTGTAAATGAAAAAAAAGCCAGCACTATACATTACATCAGACTACAGTTCAGCAGCGACCCTCTGGTGTGAACAGGTAACGGAAATCTGGTATCTGATGCTGCGACAACACACAAACTGAACAAGAGGCCTGGAGGTGAAAAATGTCATCCCTGTGTGTGAACTCTTCCTCTGTTCAAAAAACCAACAGCAGACAGGTTGGCACCGTATTCCAATTACAAATTTTGGGGGTTTTGTGACAGGTGTAGCTTCTACAGTTATGGGAGACACCTTTTCAATATTGTGATCCTGAGGGGAATGACATGCATATTCTTGCTTTGCTGTGTGATCTGTGTATAAGCCCGAAATTAATATCTGCCAGATAGATGGGGTTGTATATGCAATGTTTAATATCTATGGAAAGCTAAAATAAGGGTGAGACCTATGTCATTAATCTTTTCCTGATGGGACCACCAAGAGGGCAGATATCCTCAAGATCGAGGATCCCATACTTTTTGGCAACCGAGCTGCATCCCATTGATGAGCCCCCATCTGAGGGCACCACATGGAGGTATGTGGGAGTGACGGATATATAATAAATACAAATTCTGAATGATGGTCCTTGTTCTCTCTGGAAGATACAGCTCGCTGTAGCATTGTTCCATACGTCAATAGGAGAGCTTCACTCAATAATAGAAATATATAATCGCTGCAACCACAGGTCTAGTATTTTTCATTTGTTTAATTCCCCCCTTTGTAATATCTTTCGTATATTTTTATAAACATTGTCTACTTTTCAGATTAAATATATAAAATTTATTAGCTTTGTTCCTCTTGCTCTATACCGCCTCCCTGAAGCCTCATGAGGCCAAATGTTATCAGTAGCAGATGGAGCTAAATACGGGGCAAACCTGCAATAAAACCTGTTAGAGGCTGAATAATAGTTGAGACTGGGGCGTAGGTTCACCTTCCATCAGGGCAATAACCCTAAATATCCTGCCAGAGCTACAATGAAGGGTTTATATCAAATCATATTCATGTGTGTGGCCTAAATCCCATAAAGTATCTGTGGCAAGACTTGAAAATTGAATTATTTAGAAAACCATCTATCATTTCCTTAATACTTCACAAAAACATGCTACGTTGTGTTGGTATATCACATAAAATCACCCCAAAAAAACATTTAAAGTGCAACTACCAATTATTTGATAAATGTATAGTACATATGAAAATAAGCATCTTTGCAATATATCGCCATTATCCTGCTCCCCAAGCTACAGGCAGTGCTCCATTTATCTCTTAGGCTAATAACCTCTATTCATAGAGGGATCGCATTCTCAAATCTAAAAGCCTGGAAGCTTTTTACCCAGTATTCTATAAGAGTAATATTAACAACCCCTGCCTAGAAAGTTAGTTTTCACCTGCTATACCCATATACCAATTACATGACCCAACCTAAGACTGACCTTGAAAAAGGCTGGGTGTAGGCGAAACGTTGGTCTTGTTTGGTCTTGGGCCACCATCATTGAAAAATAAAAAAGTTATTTTTCTACATTTTTGAACATTTGTGACTTATATGGAGTGCCAGGTTCAGTCTATTTATTGGAATATATCTTGTCAGACAACTTTGCTCGTTTCTCTGCCAGAATTGATCAGTTATTATTATAATTCTCAGTTCTAAGGTAAAATCTGTATTCAGTGAAGACTTTCCTATTAATAAGATAGGAAATGGCAGTTAGTACTGATGAGATTCTATGAAGATAGAAGAGGGAGGAGCTAGAGGCAAAAGGAGGAGCTATATACAGAGAGAGGAGCTTGAGGCAAAGGGAGGAGTTACAGGCAGGAGGGGCGGAAGTTAGAGCTAGAGGCAGAAGGAGGAGCTAGAGGCAGAGGAAGGAGTTAGAGGCAGGAGGAGCGGAAGTTAGAGCTAGAGGCAGAAGGAGGAGCTAGAGGCAGAGGAAGGAGTTAGAGGCAGGAGGAGCGGAAGTTAGAGCTAGAGGCAGGAGGAGCTAGAGGCAAAGGGAGGAGTTAGAGGCAGGAGGAGCGGAAGTTAGAGCTAGAGGCAGGAGGAGCTAGAGGCAAAGGGAGGAGTTAGAGGCAGGAGGAGCGGAAGTTAGAGCTAGAGGCAGAAGGAGGAGCTAGAGGCAAAGGGAGGAGTTAGAGGCAGGAGGAGCCGGAAGTAGAGGCAGAGGGAGGAGCTAAAGGCAGAGAGCCGCACTCCTACTCCCTTTTCTTTCTACATAGAATCTCATCAGTACCAACTGCCATCTCCTATCTCAGTAATGAGAAAGTCTTCACTGAATACAGATTTTACCTCTGAATTGTGAATTTGGATAATAACTGATTAATTGTGGCAGAAAAAGAAGCAGATTTGTCTGATAAGATACATTACAAAGTTATTGATTTCATGTGAAGCTATTGATTTAAGAAATAAAAATTCAAATGGCTGTTATGCTTTATGCTTATGGGTGTAATATGAAAAAATTCACTTGTGAATACTTTTTCAAGCCGTTGTGTATCTGTCACACTAGGTATGGGGGAGTACCAAGCGAATGATAAAAGGTAAAGGAAACCCTGTGTCTAAGGAAGGGGAGATGGTGACCCCTGACCAAACCTACCACTGAGCCCTAGAGTCCCTCACCACCCTAGATAGGTTCTGCACCAATGCGCTGAGTCGGATACCTGACCCTAGGATGACCTTAGAGCTGGGTCTTAGCTAGGGAATGGACAGGATGAGCTCTAAAGAGTGCTTTACATGCTGAAACATCGCTAGCGATTGCTAGAGATGTCGCAAGCAATGGCACCCGCCCCCATCGTTCATGCGACATGTGAGGATCGCTGACGTAGCGAACAATATCGCTACGGCAGCGTCACACGCACATACCTGTTCAGCGACATCGCTGTTGCTGCAGAACAATCGGGGGAGGTGCGTTCGGCATCACAGCGGCATCACAAAACGGCCGCCCAATAGAAGAGGAGGGGAGGAGATGAGCGGCCGGAACATGCCACCCACCTCCTTCCTTCCTCTTTTCCGATGGACGCAGGTAGGATGATGTTCGTCGTCCCTGCGGTGTCACACACAGCAATGTGTGGTGCCGCAGGAACGACGAACAACCTGTGGAATGAAACACCAACGACATTATGATTTAGAGCGACGTGTCAACGATCAACGATTTTTGACGTTTTTGCTATTGTTGATCGTCGTTTCTGTCACATGCTGCGATGTCGCTAACGACACCGGATGTGCGTCACAAACACCGTGACCCTGACGATATATCATTAGCGATGTCGCAGCGTGTAAAGCACCCTTAAGACACAGGGAGCACATACATGGAGAAAGCACATGAACAACTTATTTCCAGATGTCTCAAGAAGAAGTTCAGCAAAGAGCAGCAACAATCCTACAGATGAGTTCCAGCTCCCTGCTTGCATCCAGAGCTTGTGAAGGAACTGATTATCATCAGAAAAAGTTCAGTGAAAATTAGAGTATTTAAACTCAAAGGGAAATACAGATGATGAGCAGCTAAGGGGAAGAGGAGCTCCGCAGGGTCTTAAAGGGAAAAGGATGAAAACCCAGCAGAGGAAATACCTAGAACACTAAATACTAACAGCATGAATAATAGCAAGTGAGGGAGCATTTTGTGCAGCCAAACACTGTGACCTTCTATTGTGAGACACCACAGGACTGTCACCTGTGACACACCCATGACAGTAACCTTTACACTCATTTTTGGTTTGCTGTTTGAATGTAGAGTACACATAGTGTGAAGATTGTAAATCTATGTGGATATCCAATATTTCATTTCTACCTAAGCAACCAAAATAGTGGACGCTCTGTTTAAATGCTGCTGTTAGAGATTGACTGGTTTTGGAAGATAGGAGCTGTGGAGGAGAAGCGCACTAAGGTCTTACCAAATAACAATTAGGTAAATAATAGTGAGAAACTCACCTAGAGTAATTGTGCTAGTCACAACCCCTATATCAGCGAAATATACAGGCGAACAGCTGCAGCCTCGAGTGGAGTAGAGTAGATTCAGAGGAGGAACCGGGTATTCAGCCGCGCTATCAACACACCGGAATGTAATATTATTTTATGTCTTTATTTTTTTATGGGCAGGTCAACGCGTTTCAGTGGTCGCAGCCACTTTATCAGGACAGCAGCCCCCTTCATCAGGACAGCAGGCAAAAACATAATCTCGCAAGATTTGAAAGGTGGGCAATCCTGTGACGCTGATGGAGTGTTTATATCTATCAGCTTATCCTGTTGAGATCAGACCATTTATGTTTTTGCCTGCTGTCCTGATGAAGGGGGCTGCGACCCCTGAAACGCGTTGACCTGTGCATAAAAGGATAAAGACATAAAATAACATTACATTCCGGTGTGGTGATAGCGCGGCTGAATACCCGGTTCCTCCTCTGAATCTACTCAGAGATTGACTGGTTAACAGCTGTGATCAGAGCTCTGGGTGCTGCTGCTTGAGACAGATGCTATCGGGCCACCGCTATACTTGCACACCTCAGCGTGGTCATAGTGGTGTGTAGATTTGCGCTAATGGATTAAAGAGCTTTGCCCCAAAACGTAGGATATTAGATAAATCGGAATACCCTCCAAAAGCCACCAGTCCTCTCAAAGAGAAGAAGTAAAGTACAACCTTTCATCCAGTCACTCCTTCGGTTCTGCACTGATGAGGAGTATAAAAACCTCCAGAACTTCAATTCACTGATAATATTGGTAGACAAGGATGAAGGACTTCTCATCGTGCTGTGGGCTGAGGTAATTGCTGGGTTAAATTCTTCCCATAAACAAAAATATTAGATGTAAATGAAGAACCATAATCCTTGACCAGTGGTTCTGCTCCATTAGAGCCCTTTTGGACCTCTCATATTAGTTGTGGTATGGAGGCTGCCATCATTGATAAAAGTAACTTATACAGACAAATTTAGGACCCTTAGGTTCCCCTTCCTGAAATGCGCTGTATTGACTGTGGATGATTAGAGAGGTTACATAATCATTTTGTAGCATAAGAATTGTTAACCTTTTTTCCTGCACGAATACCGTGTCCCATGGATCTGGGGGACGCTTAGCACATATAGGCAGGTCCCTCGCATAATACAAATAAGGGGCCTTTATGTAGGTCCCATGGGATGACTACTAGGTGGAAAGGGAGAGCTCAGTGTGAAATACTAGAGCCCCTAACAGCAGTATTGCCTGTATTGCTCTATTAATTGCCCTGTGAGTAAGTGACTTAGCTGAACCCCCAATATATGATAATCTATAGGATTCAAATATCAAAATAAAGCTATGGAAGTATAGGGTTTACAATGGCTAAGGTCAAAAATAACATGAATGTGCCATGCCTAGCCCTTACAGTGGCCTCCATTGCTCTCCACCAGTGGTCCTAATTCCTGACTCTTTTTGTCACGGTCGTCTTCCTGCTGTTTGACAGCCGTAGGACTGGAGCCTCCCATCTCCATCTTGACACTTCAATTAAATGAGGTTTCCTTTCCTTTGGCATCTCATGAGTTAATTTCAGTTTTGTTGCCAGCGGTTCAGGCAGGGCAGGTCAGTTGTAGCTGCTTTGGGCCCCTGCCCATTTATGTTAAATACTGGAGCCTTCCCAGCAGACCTGGCTGGTGTTAGAATCATTTCTACTTTGGCCAGCCTGGTGGAAGGAACTGCTGACGTTTTGTCCTGTGCCCATCCACCTGCTAATATAGAGTCCGTCGTCTGCTACGGTGACGTTTGGTGTTTAGTATCCCTCTATTTATTCCCTCATCTGTCTTTCCTTTTCCTCTGTATTTATTAGCTCAGTGGCCAGTCTAGTAAACTCGTCGGCCTACTCACTAGACAGGCTGAGTTTAGGGCCAGCTGAGGGACGTAGGTATCCTGCTCGCCGATAGATAGAACCTGTATAGGGACACTAGAGAGCTCAGGAGTCAGCTTGAGGTGAGTGCAGGAGGTGCCCCCTCAACCTTTTCCCTAGCGTCAGGGACCTCCGTTACATCATGAACCCGGTGTTTCTACCTTTTTTTGTTCTTTGGCAGTGCGTCATTTCCCATTGGTCTGATCGTGTATGTCATGGGTTATGTACGGACATCTTCTACTCCATTTGTGACACTTTGTTTCCATCCAGCTGGGGCTTCTAGTGTTTCCACCAATAAAGTTCTGAGTTCAAGTAGTGTTCTACTCTGCAGTCACCTTCTAGACTCTGATCAACACATCTGCCCTGCAACTGAGACTTCAGGAGGCTAGAAATCAGTAAGCACATGCAGTCCAGAAAGCAGCAGAAGAGCTACCATGCACCAAGGATCCTCCTTCCAACCAATGTTCTACCAAACCAGGTTCTCTAAAGGGTAGAGTTGAGCGCGGTTCGTGGTTCGTGGTTCTCCAGTTCTAGGCTCGAGTGATTTTGGGGCATGTTCTAGATCGAACTAGAACTCGAGCTTTTTGCAAAAGCTCGATAGTTCTAGAAACGTTCGAGAACGGTTCTAGCAGCAAAAAAACAGCTAATTCCTAGCTGGCTTTCCGCTGTAATAGTGTAAGTCACTCTGTGAATCACACTATTATGACATTTCAGTGTATAGTGTGCGTGAACAGCGCCTTCAGATCACTGCTGTTTCTATAATGGCGTTCGCCATTTTTTTTTTTTTTTTTCTTGTCTTCCTTCCCTAAGCGCGCGCGTCTTGTGGGGCGGGCCAGCATGTCAGCCAATCCCAGACACACACACAGCTAAGTGGACTTTTAGCCAGAGAAGCAACGGCATGTGTGATAGGATGTCCATGTCACATGTCCCTGCATTATAAAAACGGACATTTTCCTCCAGGACGCCATTATCTCTTCTGCGTCTTTGGTGTCAGACATCACTGTCGCAGCTCCGTCTTGAGTCCTATCGCCGATACAGCTGTATGCGCTGCATACACAGCGTTAGACAGCTTAGGGAGAGCACTTTCTAGCAGTCCTTTTAAGGGCTCAAACCGGCAGGGTCAGAGTTAAGGTGACAGGTCCTGAAAACAGCGCCAGCGTCTGTGTAGCCCAGGTCAGGGATTTCCTCGCTGCATTTCCCTATTAGGAGGGATAGAAAGGCAGGCTTCCATTCCTCTACCCAGAGCCCCACAATCCTGCCACTGTACCCTCCTGTCCTCTGCACACTCCAACTCATAACTAAGCCATTATACTAGCAAACACTCAGTGTACCTAGTGGCATCCTAAACGTGGCTATTGGACTTTTGTCTATTCACACTATTGGAAAGATATTTGCAGCACGTCTGCCTGCATTGCACACTCCACCTTTTTTTAACTAAGCCATTATACTAGCAAACACTCAGTGTACCTAGTGGCATCCTAAACGTGGCTATTGGACTTTTGTCTATACACAATATTGTAAAGATATTTGCAGCACGTCTGCCTGCATTGCACACTCCACCTTTTTTTAACTCAGCCATTATACTAGCAAACAGTCAGTGTACCTAGTGGCATCCTAAACGTGGCTATTGAACTTTTGTCTACTCAAACTAGTGGAAAGATATTTGCAGCATGTCTGCCTGCATTGCACACTCCAACTCATTATAACTAAGCCATTATACTAGCAAACAGTCAGTGTACCTAGTGGCATCCTAAACGTGGCTATTGGACTTTTGTCTATTCAAACTATTGTAAAGATATTTGCAGCACGTCTGCCTGCATTGCACACTCCACCTTTTTTTAACTCAGCCATTATACTAGCAAACAGTCAGTGTACCTAGTGGCATCCTAAACGTGGCTATTGAACTTTTGTCTACTCAAACTAGTGGAAAGATATTTGCAGCATGTCTGCCTGCATTGCACACTCCAACTCATTATAACTAAGCCATTATACTAGCAAACAGTCAGTGTACCTAGTGGCATCCTAAACGTGGCTATTGGACTTTTGTCTATTCAAACTATTGTAAAGATATTTGCAGCACGTCTGCCTGCATTGCACACTCCACCTTTTTTTAACTAAGCCATTATACTAGCAAACAGTCAGTGTACCTAGTGGCATCCTAAACGTGGCTATTGTACTTTTGTCTATTCAAACTATTGTAAAGATATTTGCAGCACGTCTGCCTGCATTGCACACTCCACCTTTTTTTAACTCAGCCATTATACTAGCAAACACTCAGTGTACCTAGTGGCATCCTAAACGTGGCTATTGGACTTTTGTCTACTCAAACTAGTGGAAAGATATTTGCAGCACGTCTGCCTGCATTGCACACTCCACCTTTTTTTAACTCAGCCATTATACTAGCAAACACTCAGTGTACCTAGTGGCATCCTAAACGTGGCTATTGGACTTTTGTCTATTCACACTATTGTAAAGATATTTGCAGCACGTCTGCCTGCATTGCACACTCCACCTTTTTTTAACTAAGCCATTATACTAGCAAACAGTCAGTGTACCTAGTGGCATCCTAAACGTGGCTATTGGACTTTTGTCTACTCAAACTAGTGGAAAGATATTTGCAGCACGTCTGCCTGCATTGCACACTCCAACTCATTATAACTAAGCCATTATATTAGCAAACAGTCAGTGTACCTAGTGGCATCCTAAACGTGGCTATTGGACTTCTGTATAGTCCCACTAGTGCAAATCTATGTGCAGCACCTCTGCATGACACCCTCCTGCTCTGTTTTTAATGAGCTATAATGATAGCAAAAAATACTGCCATTTAGTGGCATCATAGAACTGGCTGTTGTATTCCATTAGTGCCCCACTGGTGACAAGCTATTTCTAGCACCTCTACATGACACCCTCATGCACATTTTGCTACGCTAATGTTATAGCAAACTCATGGAATTCATTGCTGCATTTCATAATTCGGAGGGATAGAAAGTCAGGCTTCCTTTAGCTTTTCCTTCTGTTCATAGACAGCATCTCCAAGAGCAATTTCCCCTCCACGTCTAAGTGTGGAGAGGCAGCTAGTGCGCATGCGTGTGCTGATTTACCCCAGCTGCAGCCTAATTACAGTGTTTCGCCTAGTGAGTATGCTCAGCCTGACTGTGTTATTCCTGACGCTAAGTCTTCATTTCGGGATACAGCGCATGCTCCCACACTAAGGGGTGCTTCACACACAGCGAGCTCGCTGCCGAGATCGCTGCTGAGTCACGCTTTTTGTGACGCAGCAGTGACCTCATTAGCGATCTCGCTGTGTGTGACACTGAGCAGCGATCTGGCCCCTGCTGCGAGATCGCTGCTCGTTACACACAGCCCTGGTTCGTTTTCTTCAAAGCCGCTCTCCCGCTGTGACACACAGATCGCTGTGTGTGACAGCGAGAGAGCGACAAATGAAGCGAGCAGGGAGCAGGAGCCGGCGTCTGACAGCTGAGGTAAGCTTGTAACCAAGATAAACATCGGGTAACCAAGGTGGTTACCCGATATTTACCTTAGTTACCAGCCTCCGCAGCTCTCACGCTGCCTGTGCTGCCGGCTCCGGCTCTCTGCACATGTAGCTGCTGTACACATCGGGTTAATTAACCCGATGTGTATAGCAGCTAGGAGAGCAAGGAGCCAGCGCTAAGCAGTGTGCGCGGCTCCTTGCTCTCTGCACATGTAGCTGCATTACACATCGGGTTAATTAACCCGATGTGTACAGCAGCTAGGAGAGCAAGGAGCCAGCGCTCAGTGTGCGCGGCTCCCTGCTCTCTGCACACAACGCTGGTAACTAATGTAAACATCGGGTAACCATACCCGATGTTTACCTTAGTTACCAGTCTCCGCAGCTTCCAGTCAGCGGCTCCGTGCAAGCGCAGCGTCGCTTGCACGTCGCTGCTGGCTGGGGGCTGTTCAGTGGTCGCTGGTGAGATCTGCCTGTTTGACAGCTCACCAGCGACCATGTAGCGATGCAGCAGCGATCCTGACCAGGTCAGATCGCTGGTCGGATCGCTGCTGCATCGCTAAGTGTGAAGGTACCCTTAGTGTGAAAAGCCTCTTTGCACAGGTACTTGCATTCCGTGCCGGGTCTAAGTCCTGTTTTGTGCCTAGACACCATGCTAAAGCTGATAGTCTTTTTTCAGAGACTGTATTTCATGCTACTGAGCATGCTCAGGCACTTACTGCATCAGAGACTAGGTACGGTAATGAACTCTTGGGCCCTGCCCCTGATGTGGGGGTCCCATATAGACCACAGGGCATCAGCTGTCCTCCCAAATGGCTTGCAGAGGCCCACCCCTATGACTTGTCACCGCATTATTGATGGTCAGACGATGACTGGTGAGGTGTTTGGGTCATGGCAGCCATGAGGTCATCATTGAAGTTGCGGTTCCAAATAGGACGCTAGTTATGCCACTCATGACGTGTCACTTTACTTTTGTCTCCAGGAGGTGCATTGTGGTTCACCCTGGTTTGGGGCGGACCCAGGTTATAAAAGGGGCTGGAGCCAACAAGGAGGTGCGCAGTCTTCTATTATGCTACGAAAGAGCACACCTCCATGTGTTGAACCCATTGCGGCTTTAGGCCAGAGGTAGGCAGGGATAGGGTGGTGGATGCAGGCCACCACCACAGTTGGTAACGCAGAACGGTTAAGACCAGCTCCTGTCCTACCAGTCCTGCTTGTGCAGCCCAGTGGCATTAACAGGCCTGCTGCTGCTGATGCGCCTGCTGTCCACAGGTGTGCCCCTACGCACACGGTCAGCGTACTCAATGGCCCCTGTGTGGTTAACAGGGAGTTCCTGGGCTGGGTGGGCATGTGGACCCTGTGACGCTAACAGGGCTCCCAGTCTCCAGATCCGAATGGCGTCTAACTCGGTTCAGGATACTATTAGTTTCATAGCCACACAGCTCTGTATCCTCCACCAAACCTTCCAGTTGCCAAACTCTCCTTTTCCAACTGGGAGCATGGTGGACACTGACTGCTGATGGGGATATATACCTTTCTCTTTCTTTTCTTATTAATTTTCGTTATATAGCGGTAACATAGTATATACCACTTTATCCAAATCTGCCAGTCCCACTGTAACAGATGGTGTTTCTTCAGCAAATGTTACTGTTGCTTAACCACCAAATCCACGGGCCAAAACTTATTTCCCCTTTCCAACACACCTGTTCCCCTTTCCACCAGCATCTGTCCTTTTTCAACTCATTTTGGTATATGAACAAAAGTGCAACTCTGCAGGGACATCGTACTCAACGCCATCTCAGCACAGCAGCCAGCCCTCGGTCCCTCAGATGTGGACAAGTAAAAGACCATTTCCTCCTATCCATGACAAAGCGTTGAGATTCACTCTGTGCAGCACTGGTGTTTAGTGGGAAAGTAGATCTAAGATTGCGTACCACATTCTGCAGATACTCCTGTATACGTGCGTCCATTTCTATGGCACGAATTATTTTGCCAAATTTTGTCTTGTACCGGGGATGTAACTGTGTGGCAACCCAGTATTCTGGATTACTTTGAATTCATACAATCCGAGGGTCATGTTGTAGGTAGTGCAGCAAGAAGCCGCTGATGTGTCTTGTGCATCCAGGAGGACCAAGTCCTTGGTGTGTTGGTGGCAGAGAGGTGAGAATCGTGCCTCCTTCCTCTGCCCTCTCCCCACAACCTCGCACAACCGAAATGTGAGCAAGCTCTCACTCATCTGCTGAGTCTTCCATGCCCATCGCAAGTTCGTCCTCCATTTCTTCATTGGCTCCTGCACCTTCCTCAACACTTTTTGCTGATACTGTGCGCCCTTGTTAATCACTCTCCCTCACCATGACTGCCGCCTAGGTGCCGCTGACCATCTGGACCTCGTAGATCTTGTTATCCCTTCCGCATATGACTCCTCCTGTACTTCCTCCCCTTCCTCTTGTCCCAACACCTGACTCCGAATAATAATTACAGTGCGCTCCATCATGTAGATGACCAGAATTGTCATGCTGAGAATGGCATTGCCAGTGCTAAACATCTTCGTCGACATTTGTAAACTGTGTAGCAGGGTGCATAGGTCCTTGATCTGACACCACTCCAGCAGCGTGATCTGCACCATCTCTGGATCAAGTTATCCCAGGCTATATGTCATAACGTATTGCAGCAGGGTTCGGCGGTGCTGCCACAAACGCTGCAACATGTGCAGATTCAAATTCCTGCGTGTGGGCACATCGCATTTCAGGCGTTTAACCAGCAGACCTAAAGACTTCTGTTGCGACGAAAGTTGTTGAGCTGCTGTGTGCGCACGATGGAAGTGAGCACATAGCGAGCGTGCACGCTGCACAAGGCCATGTAGGCCGTGATGGTGTTTTAAAAATTGATGGAGAATTAGGTTCAACACGTGAGCCATACAAGGCACGTGTGTCACATTGCCATGCTGATGGCCCGCAGCCAGGTTTGCATCATTGCCGCACACGGCTGTTAAGTCACCAACGGAGTCCGCTCCGTCAATTTGTACTCCGGTCGCCAGGTGACAACGTGTTCCTTTCATGAATAGTGCTGGAAAAATGCAGGTTTGTGAGGAAAGTGCAGGCGGAGACATGATGTTGCCTTCATCCAACGTTGGTGCTATCAATGTCTGAGAGAGCTGTACACACGTACTTGTTTCCCCTTCCAAACCAACTGACGACCTACCAAGCAAACTGCCTGTTGCGGTTACAGTGGTGGAAGTTGTGGGTGGAAAAACAGGTGTAACAGCTGTCCCCACAGTCCTAGAAGATGACGAGCGCGCGGATGCACTGGAAGGGGCAGGCGGTGGATGGTTCGCTCCGCTAGGCCGCATTGCAGCACGGTGAGCTTCCCACCGGGCCATATGATATTTATTCATGTGACGATTCATGGAAGAAGTTGTCAAACTGCTGAGGTTTTGACCTCTACTAAGAGAACCATGACAAATTTTACAGATCACATAATTTGGGCGATCTTTTTCTATGTCAAAAAAGGACCAGGCTAGGCAAGGCTTAGAGGCCATGCGACTTGTTGATCCACCCCGAATAATGCTCAGAGGCAGAGTGGTGGCTGAGGATGCAGTTGTAGACGTGCTACCAGTGCTCCGACTCTATCCAGGAAGGCACAAGGTAACTTCGTCGTCGGTTGCATCCTCCTCCACCGCCTCTGTTGACCTCCTCGAGTGTCTGACTGTGGGTTGACAGTTGGTGGGATCTAGAACTTCATCATCAATTGTTGTGTTTGCACTCCCCTCCCCCTCAGACCGAGCCTCTTCTTGCCCTGACCGAATATTTCAGTTGTCATCCCAATCGGGTATCTGCGTCTCATCTTCATCAGTATGTTCCTCATTGTCTATAACCACAGGTGTTGGAAAGGCAGCATTTTGGTAGCCAACAGTTTGCAGATGCTGAAAGTCAACCTCCAAGCCATGTCATGCCCTTCTAAAAGCATGTAAAACACAGCGAGGGGACTCCAACCACAGTCTCCCTCGTTGCCACTAAGTGGGCCACACACACCCCACTTGACTGGCATCAGTTGACCCCCCTTTTGAAAAAGAAAAAGATGCTTTGCATGAAGCACTCTCAAAAATACGCGTGCCTTTCCCGTCCCCTGGCTGACCCAGGGGAAGAAAAGTCCTCTGAGAGCCATGACTTGTTCATCTTGGTTCTTTTAGAAACACAGCGAGGGGACTCCAACCACAGTCTCCCTCGTTGCCACTAACTGGGCCACACACACCGCACTTGACTGGCATCGGTTGACCCCCCCTTTTGAAAAAGAAAAAGATGCTTTGCATGAAGCACTCTCAAAAATACGCGTGCCTTTCCCGTCCCCTGGCTGACCCAGGGGAAGAAAAGTCCTCTGAGAGCCATGACTTGTTCATCTTGGTTCTTTTAGAAACACAGCGAGGGGACTCCAACCACAGTCTCCCTCGTTGCCACTAATTGGGCCACACACACCCCACTTGACTGGCATCGGTTGAGCCCCCTTTTGAAAAAGAAAAAGATGCTTTGCATGAAGCACTCTCAAAAATACGCGTGCCTTTCCTGTCCCCTGGCTGACCCAGGGGAAGAAAAGTCCTCTGAGAGCCATGACTTGTTCATCTTGGTTCTTTTAGAAACACAGCGAGGGGACTCCAACCACAGTCTCCCTCGTTGCCACTAACTGGGCCACACACACCCCACTTGACTGGCATCGGTTGACCCCCCCTTTTGAAAAAGAAAAAGATGCTTTGCATGAAGCACTCTCAAAAATACGCGTGCCTTTCCCGTCCCCTGGCTGACCCAGGGGAAGAAAAGTCCTCTGAGAGCCATGACTTGTTCATCTTGGTTCTTTTAGAAACACAGCGAGGGGACTCCAACCACAGTCTCCCTCGTTGCCACTAATTGGGCCACACACACCCCACTTGACTGGCATCGGTTGAGCCCCCTTTTGAAAAAGAAAAAGATGCTTTGCATGAAGCACTCTCAAAAATACGCGTGCCTTTCCCGTCCCCTGGCTGACCCAGGGGAAGAAAAATCCTCTGAGAGCCATGACTTGTTCATCTTGGTTCTTTTAGAAACACAGCGAGGGGACTCCAACCACAGTCTCCCTCGTTGCCACTAACTGGGCCACACACACCCCACTTGACTGGCATCGGTTGAGCCCCCTTTTGAAAAAGAAAAAGATGCTTTGCATGAAGCACTCTCAAAAATACGCGTGCCTTTCCCGTCCCCTGGCTGACCCAGGGGAAGAAAAGTCCTCTGAGAGCCATGACTTGTTCATCTTGGTTCTTTTAGAAACACAGCGAGGGGACTCCAACCACAGTCTCCCTCGTTGCCACTAATTGGGCCACACACACCCCACTTGACTGGCATCGGTTGAGCCCCCTTTTGAAAAAGAAAAAGATGCTTTGCATGAAGCACTCTCAAAAATACGCGTGCCTTTCCCGTCCCCTGGCTGACCCAGGGGAAGAAAAGTCCTCTGAGAGCCATGTCCACATTGTCAGTGGACAGACGCGTGTGCTTATCTGCCAGCAGACCACCAGCAGCACTGAAGACAGGTTCCGAGAGAACGCTGGCTGCAGGACATGACAAGATCCCCAAGGCGTACGTGGCGAGCTCAGGCAATTTATCCAGATTGGAAGCCTAAAATGAGCAGGGCTCAAGTTGCACAATAATGGAATCGATGTTTCCTTGCATATACTCATATATCTGTGTGTCCTCCTCTTTTTCCTTGTCCAGCTGTTTTGTTTTCGCATGAGTATATGTCCTTGTCACTTTCCCATGTGTTTGTGTTGTGTTGTGAGTTGTTTGTCACCTTTTGGACACCTTTGAGGGTGTTTTCTAGGTGTTTTTATGTGTTTGTGATTGCCTGCCATTGTTTCCTATGCAGTTCGAGTTCGGTTCGTCGAACGTTCGACGAACCGAACTCGAACGGGACCTCCGTTCGGCGAACCGACCGGGACCGGTTCGCTCATCTCTACTAAAGGGTTCTTCTCATGATGCTCATTGTCTATGAAATAAAGTTCCTAAAAGTCCCTGTTAAATGCAAAGTTGTCTTTATTGGTTATGAGTCTGACTCCAGATACTTCCTTACGATTCCTTGTCTGCTGCCTGCCCTGACCTTCTGCATGTAAACTAAGCTGTAAGAACTTCTCAAGCCCTAGTTTATTAGCTGTTTTGACTGCAAATTCTACCTAATGTCTTATAAGGAGCAACTTTTGGGGTCTACAAAAATCAATAGCCACATGTCTGATCCACTATTCCATGAGTTGATACACATGGCACTTCTGGGGTGGTGCGCAAGTAGAGTCCAAAATCGTTTCAAGTAGATATAGAAACTTGGCACTGAAGATAAATGTGAATAGTGGTTTTTATTGTCAAGAACTTGTAGGACCAGCACAAGCACAGACATTTCGGTCAAAAGACCTTCATCAGTGTGTGTGCAGAGGGTCCTCAAAAAGTATAGTAGCGTGGAGAGAGGCATAGCTAGGTATGACGTGGTGTCCACCGCTGTCTATGTGGCAATACCATGTTATACCCAGCAACACAGTTTGCCATGTTACTATACTTTCCGAGGACCCTCTGCACGCACACTGATGAAGGTCTTTTGACCGAAACGTCTGTGCTTTTGCTGGTTCTACAAGTTCTTCACAATAAAAAAACACTGTTCACATTGATCTTGAGTGCCACGTTTCTATATCTACTTGATCCACTACTCCAAGCAGGTCTTATGTCAGAATGGTTATCAGTACTGGCCCAGTACATCCAACCCTAAAAGTGATGAGCCATTGGGCAAGGAGTTTAGGTCTATTAGGGTCACTGCATGACTTTCCTGTAGGAAGACTGCATAAGAGGATTATTGCAGTCACGCAGTATTTACATGTATATTCCAGCCAAGAAAGAACTTATTGAAAACCATGTTGTATTTTTAAGATAGAAAGCGCGTCTGTTACTGCTGTTAAGTGCGGCGCTCGGAGACATGGGGAATCAAGTCCTGGCTCCCATCTCACTATTTCTTAAATATTTTGGAGATTGGATTCAGATATTTTTATATCGTTTTGTTATATTTTCACAGAGGAAATCCCAAGTCCTGTAAAAGCAATTTGTGCTAATGCTGAAGACAGCCAGGAATTTGAGAAAGTGAGCTTAAAGTTTCACTGGTCAGCTTTACGAAGCCTTTGGAGAAATCCTTAAGCACATTTTCATGGATTGTCTACCAATGAAAGTTGGCTACTACACAGGGAAGGTGCCAAGATCTGTCCAAGTCCATATGGAGCCGGTCCCTGTGCAATCAACTCCATGAAAAATAAAACTTCTTTTATGAGGTCTATATTCGAGCGCGTTTACACCCAGAACTCTGTGTGATTGTGTCATATGGCGACATTTATAACCGACTCTAGGACACCCAAGTGATTTTATTGTAAAGTCACCATGTTCTACCAGCAAGACGATTAAGAGCGAGCAGGACGACAAACTGCAGATTGTCAACACTTCCGTCTATGGAACAGCTCGTCGGGACTGATGAAAACCATGCACAGCAAGGATCAGCGCACTTTTTTATATGGCGTCCACCTCCTCACTATTTTCACTGCCAAGATGAAAAAGAATATACAGGATATAAACAAAAAAATACAGCAGCACTCTGCAAGTGCTAAGATGTATGCAAACAAAAGATATAACATTTTAATTGCATAAATGCTATGGAATATATTACTAGGCCAATTCATGTGAGCCCATCAACCACAGCAAGGTGACTTTTCTTTAATGGGACCATAACTTATTTCATGCCTCTTCTGATGGGTCCCATCAAACCTTGCTTTGTTGATGCGCTCACACGAATTGACAATTTAAGCATCAAATACCTTCATTTTTCTAAGTATATTCCATATAGCATTAATACAGTGTAAATTTCAGATATTTTATGTTTGCATATATCTAAGCACTTACAGAATGCTGCTGTACTCTTTTGTTGTATTTTGTGTAGTTGCAGCAGCTTGTTGTATTTGGAGATGCTTTTTAGTTTTTTGTAGTATATTAGAAGAGATATTGACTGTCTCATTTTCTGTGTGTGCTCTCCTCCCATCAGCCCCAGGGTGTTTTCAATTAGTGCTAGATCCTATCTGCCCATAAATTTGTAGACTTTAAGTCCAGGAGAGGCATGAAATAAGTTAGAGGCCCCTCAAAGAAAGGTTATCTTGCCGTGGTTGATGGGCTCACATGAATTGGCCAATTTATGCGTTGAGTACCTTTATTTTTCTAAGTATATTCCATATAGCATTAATGCAGTTTAAATATCATAAATTCTATGTTTGCATATATCTTAGCACTTACAGAGTGCTGCTGTATTCTTTTGTTTGTTTTTTTGTGTTGTCCTAGCAGCTTTCACCTGTTCACACTTGCTTTGTTCTATTTGGAGATTCGAGTTACCGTAGTTTTTTGTAGTATATTATTAGAGGTGTTAACTGCCTAATTTTATCTGTGCTCTCCTCCCATCAGCCCCAGGGTGATTTTAATTAGTGCTAGATCTATCCATAAATTTGTAGACTTTAAGTGCAGGAGAGGCATGAAATAAGTTGGACACCCATTAAAGAAAGGTCACCTTGCTGCGGTTGATGAGCTCCCATGAATTTGCCAATTTATGCTCTAAGTACCTTAATTTCCTAAATATATCCCACATAGCATTTATGCTGTTTAAATGTCATAGATTCTATGTTTGCCTATATCTTAGCACTTACAGATTGCTGCTGTATTCTTTGGGTTGGGTTTCATGTAGTTGTAGCAGCTTGCACTTGTTCACACTTGCTTTGTTCTGTTTGGAGATGCCGGTCATTTTTTTTGGTATCTGTAGTATGTATATATATATATATATATATATATATATATACAAAAATACATCCAATGTTATAAAAAGCTATCTTCAACGTAAAGAAGAACAAAGAGTCCTGGAAGTAATGATCTGCCCTGATCTTACATCATCCAGTTTCTTTGGGATTAATTGACAAAACAGAAGGATTCGTGCAAATCTTATACATAGTAGATATGTTTTAAGTTCTCCAAGATGTTTATAACAAACTTCCTTTAAAAACTGTGAGAATAAATGATGAAGGCAAGGGGCAGTCACTAGAGTTGAGCGAGTATCGCAATATTCATATTCACTATACTCATAACAAGTACTATGTAATTCTCACATATTCGAATAGCATGTGCAATGCAAGTCAACGGGAAATTACTCGCATTTCCCAATAAGCGGACAATACTCGCATATCCCTTTGACTTGCATTGTACCCAATATTCGGAATGAATGCGCAAGTATTAGACAGTACTCGTTACGAGTATCGCGAACAAGAATATTTCGATACTCGCTCAACTCTAGCGGTCACCAAATATTGATGTCATTTACTTTTCTATTTTGTTCATTCACTTTGTATTTTGTTAGTTGATGAAAATAAACCAATAAAAATTCTATTTTTTAAAACATTTTTATTCTGCAACATTTCTTCAACACTTGCATAAAACTTTTGCACAGTACTGTATACTATGTACATATACAACTTTACTTGAGTTGTCTACCCCCTTCTCTTACACTACATTTCAGTGACTTATGCCTCAAGAAAAAAAAATAACAAGGGTAAACGTTATAGGCTATATAGAGGTCCCAGGCGCTGGCAGACACAGACAGAAAAGGTCTCACGTGCAAGAACAATATATGGGCCCTTTACAGTCCAATAGACCATCGTAATGCACAATCTTTCCAGTTTTGGAGGTGAAATTGGGCCCACAACCTCTTGGGCCCCTGTGGAAATGTACAGATTGCATGGTGTATATACAGTATGTCCCTCATCGTGGTGTAGATGTCACACATGGGCCCCTTCCAGGTATATATGTCCTCCATCTTGGCCCCCTTCAAGTTATATATGTCCTGCATCCTGGTAAATATGTTCATTATCCTGGTATATATGTTCCCATTCTGGTATATATGTATGTTGTGAATACATTTTCCAGTTTGGGGCTCCCTCTTGTGGTTAGTGCTGGCGGTGCAGTTGATTTATGGAATGTAATCCACACACCTGTAGAGGACTGGCAATCAGGGTCAGACTGGGACAATATAACTGAGTAGTTTTCTTTTGTTACTTGCCGGTGCTCAATGGTCTCATGTGTGTTAAGGACATTCTCTAACCAGCCCTGCTCACAGCCAGAACTCCTCTCAGATAAGTGGTCTTTGTACCTCTGTTGTTTGTTTTCCACTTTCTTGTTGTTTTTTTCTCTTAAAAAAACCTCTCCCCCACTGAATCAGCACTCAAATGTTACTGGGATCCAAAAACACTAATACAGACGAGGGACTGAATTAATACCAAGTATGACAAACACAATACCTTGCAGAATCATGGAGCTAAGTATACAGACACTTCCAGCAGGGAATGATACCATTCCAGCAAGAACTCCACACAGACAAAATAGCAATCAAGCATTAGTATTAAGCAGAAAAAAACAACAAAAAAGTGGAAAACAAACAACAGCGGTACAAAGACCACTTATCTGAGAGGAGTTCTGGTAGTGAGCAGGGCTGGTTAGAGAATGTCCTTAACACACATGAGACCATTGAGCACCGGCAAGTAACAAAAGAAAACTACTCAGTTATATAGTCCCAGTCTGACCCTGATTGCCAGTCCTCTACAGGTGTGTGGCTTTCATTCCACAAATCAACTGCACCGCCAGCACTGACCACAGGAGGGAGCCGCAAACTGGAAAGCGTATTCACAACATATGTCCCTCATCCTGGTATATATATTCCTTATTCTGATATATATGTTCCCCATCCTGGTATATATGTCACCTATTATGCTATCTGTGTCCTACATCCTGGTATGTGTCCCACATCCTGGTATATATGTCCCCAATCCTGGAATATATGTCCCCCATCCTGGTATATATATGTCTCCCATCCTGGTACATGTGTCCCCTATCCTGGTATATATGTCCCCCATCCTGGTGTCCTCCTTCTGCCTCTGTTCTTTAAAGCATTAAAAAAATACAAGTTTTACTCACGTGCCTCTGCTCCAGTGTCGTGCGGCGTCCTCCTCTGTAGCCGGCACAGAGGCGGCAGCTGACATTGGTGTGCCTGCTATAGCGACACATGACGTCACTGCCATGTGAAACCAGGGTTGTATGGTAACATTGATGTCAGCTGCTGGCCTCCGATTGACCAGCAGCATGTAGTGTGGTGCAGAGACCTAACGGGTCTCAGCTAAGTAATACACTTCGGCTGAGTGTGCGTCCTCGGTCCGGTCACAGTGACAGTCTCTTCGTCCCTGATCGTTATGCCCCTGCCTATCAGACCATCAGAAAGAGTTTACTAATGGAGTCAAATTTAAGTAATTTTGCAACCATAAATTGACAGTGCAGCACAAAGGCTATAGAAGGGAAACAATGCAACATTTGTGAGGAAACCCAATTGCAAAACGATACATGTATTAATGTCAAAACTAAAAAAGTGTCCTTAAAAGTCCAACAACCCTGTTATCTGCTTGTGTTCCTGCCATGGGCCATATGAATGGGGCAAGTCCTGCATGTGAACAAGCTCCATTATGGACCAAGAGTGCCAACCACCACAGAACATTTTTCTCCATTCTCGTTTTACTGTAGTAGACACATCATTACCTGGACAAGCTATATACTGGTTGTCCAAATATTAGTCTTGTAAATGGAAAAGGTATATAAATATTATATATAACCCATAAAATAAAGCCATAAAATAAAACTGACTTCCTTTAGGCTTAAGTTCTAAGAGAGTCACTCGCATTCCCCTCCGAGTGCTTTACCTCCCGTTATCCATCCCAGCTAAGCATATCGTGCCCTGGTTTCCTTGACACATCATGAAGGCCACCGTATCTTTCATACTTACCATAAGGATATATGTGTTTAATCAGGACCTTGACAGGTGAAGACTGCGGAGAGAGGACAGCTTGTTCTCCCAAGTTGTTCGGTCTCGGAGACCAGTATTTATTTTGGAAGGGAATGAATAACATTGTACTGAAGAAGGAAATTAAAAAAGCAGGGTTGTAATTTACAGTAGAGAGTGGAACAGATTGAAATTATTTTTTTTTTCTTTTTCCCCTCTTCTGTTGCACCAGTTCCAAACTTACATACGTGCCACAGCTGCAACAGAACAGCACTTTTCTTACTTCTGGCAAAAACAAGGGAGCTTCGATTGCCAGGACCCATTTGGCTGCCAAGGTCTGAATTTCTCGAAGGCGACATGGCTTGTAAAGCCAATGCCAACAGAAATCAGGAACAGCTATAGAGTTCAGTTCGAGATGTATGTTTCAATGTAGCTTTCCTGATGGACAGTGGCATCTGCATGGACTTTCAGTTCTGAGGAATTCATGACTGTTTTCTTCACTGAGAGATGCCTACCATTAGTAAGGTCTGAAAAGCCAAATTCCAATCTGATATAATTGTTTATTTGGTCAGATTAGGTTTTCAATAAGGTAATTGTGCCACAAATCCACAGTGGAACCGTGATATATAGTCAAGCTCTGGTCAACCCATAATCCCAAGAAAACCTGGAAGGTAAGAGAAGACTTGTTGAGGTAAAGCCCTACTTGTCACGCAGTGACTACCAGGGTTCCGCCAGGTACACGGGAACCGCCGGCAAGCGCAACACACAGAGTACATGGTACAATGGTGGGCCCTTGCGCTAGGGAAAGGGGAGAAGGGTCACCTCTTAAACTCACCTGAGACTGATCCCTGCACTCCCTAATGTCCCTATATGGGTTTTTTCACCATGTCGGCAATGACGTGCCTATCCCTGGCTTTCCCTGGACTCAATTATGCTTAGGGCAGTGGGAATGCTAGTCCTGCTCTAGGTTAAAGACACTGAGAGGATTAGACAGACAGGGGTAAAATAACAAGAGGTAATAATGAGAAACAGACCAGAGGGGGAAAACCAAAAAGGACTAAGGAGGGGAAAACAACACAACTTTCACACAGCAAATATTCTCTGAATAGCTTCTGGTCCTCCGCTCATAGGTTCCCTCTAGAGGCAACCTAAGCAGAAACTATTACTAGCATGTAACTGGGCTGGGAGAGAAGTCTTTAAAGCAGAGCTAATTAGCAATGGAGAACAGCTGACTATTGCTCACACTCAGAGTTTCAGGAGACCAGAGAATCTACTTAACCCTAGCAGAGCTGGATAAAGGAGAATCTGCACAGCCAGCAGTATTAACCTAAGCAAGTGTGTATGAAGCCCTGCGCTGGGATCTCCCGACACCAGAAATAGGAGAAACCACTTTCTGTTGTGGTGCCCTCGTGACATTACTTCAATGGCACCTGTCAAGGAATGACAGCAAGAGAACTAAGAATGATCATATGGTTTTCTGTTTATAAATGAGACATATAAAAACCTGAAGACACAAACATTAGGAAAAGGAAAATAATTAAAAAAAAATGAAAAACGTTATGTGAGAGTGGGGGGGGAGGATAAACATTCTGTAGAGCATTTTAATTCAATGAAATTTGGTCTTTCTCCACGACCTATCTTCCTGGTATGGGGCATGGTTACTGTAAAATCCTCTATTTGAACTAAAAAAATTGTTTAAAAGAACAGAGAGTCCTCAGTGGTTGATACCTTTTAATGGCTAACTGAAAAGATGGTAATAATTGCAAGCTTTCGAGACTACTCAGGTCTCTTCATCAGGCATGGTATAACACAAAATCTGAAGAGTCACGTATTTATACACAACAGGACTTAGAATAGTGCAGTAAAAAAAAAAAAAAAAAAAAAAAAAAAAAAAAGAACAAGTTATATGAAACAGAACTATCTCTATGGCAGGGGGACAAGCTGTTCTAGCCATAAATACTGCTGCAGTTCAGTGTGAAAGTTTTATTGTCCTTTGATAAGGGTGTCTCTATGGCAGGGGGACATTCTATTTGAACTACATATTGAGTGATATATGGAAATTTCCTCTACAGAGAGAAAGAAGAATTGAACTGCAAACTATTGGAAATTACAATCCTAAATTTCAATATCGACCCTTTAATGAGCCTTGCCATATGACTAAGGATAAAAGCCAAACTAGAAATTTTATTTACAGACACATGTTTCAGGGTGTTTGCCTCTCCTCAGTGCAAAGCAACATATCTGATATGGCTGTATGAGAAGCTTCTTACTGTGTGGCTAAGGGGCATTGTCTCTCCTTGTGAAGAGGGAATTGGCAACATTTTCTACATTTCTGTTTTTTTCTGTCAAAATGGGGTGCAGAGTGTACATTATAATGCGAAAAAAATGAACTTTTTTGAATTTACCAAATGGCTGCAATGAAACAAAGAGTGAAAAATTTAAAGGGGTCTGAATACTTTCCGTTCCCACTGTAAGTGCATGGGCAGAAGGCAAGGATACAAGTTCGGACTGCATTGATGAAACGAAGAATCACCAATTTGATGAACAATGACACTAGGAAATCACAATGATGAAGGAGAAACCATAACCTTTATATTTGAATGTAAGAAATTTGACTTTGTTTCAGAAAGTGGTCCATATAGGACATTCCCAAAAAATATGACTCAGTATACCTACCTTCTGCACTACACCTCCAACATAGAAGAAAAAGATATCCAGCCTAATGTTTCACAGCCATTTATTATAGAGGTTGATGCATCTGAGGTGGGAGTTGAGTCTGTGTTGTCACAGGGTCCATCACCAGGTACATGACGTCCATGCGCTTTTTTTCCCAAAAAGTTACCATTTGAGAAATGGTGTCATTGGCTAAAGGGAGCATTTCATCCCATTATTGTGATCACAGACCATAAAAACATGTCATATTTTGAATCTGCCAATCGTCTCAGCCCTAGGCAGGCTGGATGGTCTTTATTTTTTACCAGGTTTAATTTTACTATCAGTTACCGTCAAGGGGTTAAAAATATCAAGTCTGATGCATTATCCGGAGCTTTCCTGGTGGAAGTGATCACGAGAACTCTGTCCCTAGTTTGCAAAAGGGGGTGGTTGTCTCGGCTTTGTGTCCACATCTGGAGAGGGAGGTGTTGGAGGCTCCGGGGGATGCTTTGGCCTCCTGTCCTTCAGGGAGGTTATTTATACCATTGAATTTGCTACCTAATTTCATAAAATAATTGGGGAACATTATAATACCATAGTTACTGGTCATCTAAGTAGTTCAACAACCTCAGATCTCTTTTCTCGTCGTTATTGGCGGCCGAGGTTGCATCAGGATGTGGTTGACTATGTGTCTGCTGACAGTACTTGTGCACATTCTAAGATGATACATACCCTGGTTCTCTCCTACCTTTGGCTATCCCTAGTAGACCATGAAGGCATTTATCTATAGATTTCAATACCGACCTACCTTCATCTGCAGAGAAGATGGTGGTTTTGGTACTTGTGAATAGGTTCAGTAAAATGGTACATACATCGCATTACCAACACTACTGAATGCCAAGGCTCTGGCTCAGGTGTTAATTGATGAGACTATAAAGATTCACTGGGTTCCTTCTGATGTGGTCTCAGATCAAGGAAACCAGTTTGTTTGTTCGGTTGTTGCTGAAGAAGAGCATTTTGCCTCATTATTCTCTTCTGAAAGGCAAGGGGATCAGAGTAATTTGGAGCTTATGAGGGACAGATACAAAGTATGGCTGATAGAAGAAACTTGCCATGTCCAGAGCTAGGTGTTAATGACTATGTGTCGTAGTCTACCAAGAAAATTAAGTTGAAAGTTCCTTCCTGGAAGCTGGGACCTAGGTTTATTGGTCCCTATAAAGTTGTCACTGTCAACCCAGTGGCATTTCGTCTGGCATTACCTCAGGCTCTTAAGATCCCCAATCTGTTCCACAGATCACTGCTCAAGAAATTTGATGTACCTTTAGTCATCCCCCTTGCCACTGGCCCTGGTTATAGTTGATGGTAATTTAGAATTCCAAATAGCTAAGATTGTTGATTCTCGATTTCCACATTGCCCCCTTCAATACTTGGTGCACTGGAGGGGTTACAGACCAGAAGACAGTATGTGCAGTGTTCCAGCATTGGATGTGAGTACCACAAACATGGTTCGTTAATTTCATGCATCCCATCCGGATAAACCTAGTCCTGAGTGTCCAGAGACCACTCCTAGAAGGGGGGGTACTGTCACGGACATGGGTGTGTCACGATTGACAGACAACCAACCCTGTGGTGTCCAACTGCAGAAGGTCACTGCATTTGGCTGCACAAACTGCTACTTGATATTCCATCCTTTCTTCTTTGGTGTGAATGGAGTTCTATGTATCTTCACTGTTAGGATTAACTCTTTTTCCTTTTGGAACCTGCAGATATTTTGGCATTTCAGCTGCAAATCCTTATCCCCACTCCATGTTTCTATATACACCTGCATTTCCCTTTGGTTTGTTGCTGGTGATAGAGTTTACTCCTATGCTGTCCACATTGCAAGCAGTCAGCTTGAAATCTCCTGTTATAACCTATTGCTGTCATTCTCCCAAAGTCATCTTGTAGATAAGTTGTCCATTTGCATTCCCCTGTTTGTTTTCTTTGTGTGTTCTTCAGGTCTTGTTGGGGCTGAATAGTGCTCATCCTGCCCGGTCAGTACCTAGGGCCAATTTCAGGGTCAGCCAAGACCACTTAGTTATCCTGATCATCTGTCATGACCCCAGATGAATCTGCTGTCAGAAGATCACGATGCCGCTGGCAGGTTCTCTGCTGTTATTTAATAACATCTGCTTGCTTGTGGTGCTTGTAAGGGTTAAGCACCTTTTCCTGACTGTTTGCTGGCTGTAGCTTCCAATCTCAGGTGTGGCTCTTTGGGATCACTCCCCTTCACTATTATGTCATGTGATGTGATAGAAACTGAATTTCTATATGGTCCACTTTGGAAGGAGCCTGCTCTGGAAGAAGTTTGTCTTGTGTGAAACAGTGGTGCTTTCTGCCCTTAAGCCACCTGGAGTGTTTTTCCTTTCCATGTCTACTTGCCCTGTCTGTTGTCTTACCCTCGTGTTTCTATATTGTAGCGGTGAGATTAGCAAGACTAGATCTCATTGGCCTGCTCAACAGCCAGGGTGAGTGTAGGGTTAGCTGAGGGACTAAGGTATCCGGCTTGGTGACATGTTGCAAGAACCTGTATGAGGATACTAGAAACCTCAGGAATCTGCTTGAGGTGAGTTCAGGAGGTGTCCCCTCACCCCACTCCCTAGCATCGTATCATGATCCCTGTGTTCCCTGTGTGTTGTTACATCTTCTGGGGGTTTACCAGGTATCGGGTAAAACCTGCTAGTGATGTGACGTCATCATATACTGTAGATGTGGAACATATCTGGGAACTTCAGAGGAGCCATGGGCCAGTGGTAATTTTAACAGGGGTCATCATCTTACCCCTACCCTAGAGACAGGGTTTCCCTCTCCCCAGCTTTTTTAGACTTTCTTCTGGTGGTCCAGGGGGGTTGCTGTGGCTCGAGGGTCTCCGGACCCAGGGGCTAGTGACCACTTCAAATGAAAAGGGGGTATTTGCAGGGCAGTGAGAGTTCGTGACGCCACCCGTGGTTCGCGGTAAGGGGAGTCCTGCCACTGCCGATGGTAGTACCCGGGGGAGATCGAGTGGGGCAGTCAGATGACGTTCCCTCCACAGGTAGGGGAAGCCCCGGGACTCTGGATGATGAGGGTGTAGGGGAGTGTGGTGCAGATTGGAAGCAGGGGACGACAGCATACTCACTCAGGCAGTATTCGTAGTGATGCGACCACAAAGCAGACTGACACAGAAGTAAACCAAGTCTCTGGGTGCCGCTGTCACTTCAGGAGAGCCCGTCCGGGAGTCCGCTCCCATTGGTATTGCTGATGGTCTGTACCTTGCCTCCATGCACTGTATTTTAGTGTTCTGTGTGACCCTTATGCTTGAAGCTGTCGGGGTCCTGCTCCCCACTGTTAAGTAGTGAAGCTGTGCTCTCGTTGGCTGACACTTGGGATTTCAGTGGGCCGCATAAGCTGGAAAGCCCTATCCCCCTCTTTGTGTTGATGCCTTCAATCTTTGAGCTCTTGGGGGAAGTCTATAAAGAAACTATCCTCCACAGGTTAATTATCAGGTTGCATGAGCTACTCTCTGATCTAGGGTCCAGTAGCCTGCCGTCATAACGTTCTCCAAAACTAAGCCGGGCACCCTTCTCTAATTACCTGTGACCGAGTCTTCGACTCCTTCAGTCCCAGACCACCATCTGCAACCTAGCCAAAAGTCCCCAGGGAGCTCCAACTCCCAGCTCCTCACTCTTTGGGAGCTACTACTCTTCTGCAGGGAGCTGCTACTCCCAGCTCCTCACTCACTGGGAGCTACTTCTGTTCTGCCTCTAAGCTCTGCTCTGCTCTGCTCTCCACTTCCTCCCTCACTGACTTCCTCCCTCCCACCAGTCTGTCTGACCCCTAGGCGAGTGGCCCTGTTCCAGCTAGACCACCCACTGGTGTGCCTGACAGGGTGTGGTGTGAGGTGCGACTAGAATTTGAATGCTGATGGAGCAATACCAACGTTTGGGATCCCAGAACCATGGGGGGTTGAGTCCTGCACCAGAAGGAAAGGGGGTGCAGTTCTCTGTGACACCCTGAATAGGTCAGGGGCGCCACAGTCCCTCATACCTAGCATGAGATATGGTACTGGAAACCGAATTTACTGATAGTTTGTCCAATAGGGGAGGTGTATAAAGAAAAGAGGAGAGAGATTAGAACTGAACCCTGAGGAACCCTGACACTAAGGGAAAGAGGAGAGGAGGAGGAGCTGGCAAAAGATACAGTGAAAGGGTGGTTAAAAAGATAGGAGGAAAACCAGGAGAGAGAAGTGTCCTTGATCACGATAGAGTGGAGCATAGTGAAGAGGAGCTGGTGGTCCACAGTGTTGAATGCAGCAGGAAGAATCCCCAGGGACTAGTGGCCATTAGAGTTAGCTGTTAGTAGATCATTAGAGGGTTTAGTAAAAGCAGATTCAGTGGAGTGTTAAGGCCCTGTCACACACACACACACACACACACACACACACACACACACACAGAGAGAGATAAATCTGCGGCAGATCTGTGGTTGCAGTGAAATTGTGGACAATCAGTGCCAGGTTTGTGGCTGTGTACAAATGGTACAATATGTCCATGATTTCACTGCAACCACAGATCTGCCAAAGATTTATCTCTGTGTGTGACAGGGCCTGAAGAAGTAGAAACCGCATTGTAAAGGGTCAAAAGACCCTCATCTGAGAGACAGAAGTTTAGAGATGAAAGTGAGATTGGAGACTCTTCTATAGTTAACAGTGCAGTATTGGTCCAGGGATGTTTTTATTAGTAAACGCAATGTTTGAATGAGGATGGAAAAATTCCAGAAAAAAACGAGTGGTTAAATATTTTGGTTCAATGGGTATTGACAACTGGGGAGAGAACCTGAAGGAGAAGTGAGGGAATAGGGTCACTGGTGCAGGTTGTATGGACAGAAGAAGCGAGGAGCCTGGTAACTTTTTCTTCTGTGGCAGGTTCAAAGGTGGAAAGCGAACTTGAGGTGCAGGAGGGAAGGGGGTCCAAATTAAGAGGGGATTGTGCAAAAGTATCCTGACGGATCTAGTGGATTTTTACTTGGAAGTAAGTGGTCAGATCTTCAACCCTGAGTTTCATAAGGGTTGTACTTTAGTGGTCAGGAAAGAGAGGAAAATGTTGAAGCATTGTTTTGGACTGTCAGATACTGATGAGATGAAGGTGGTGAAGTAGACTTGTTTAGACTTGTTCTTTTAGTAGTAAAATCTCCCAAAAATGTTCCCATTAGTCCTGTTTGCCACTTTCTCATAATGAAGAATTAGAAAATAAATGGACAAGTAAACCTAAACATCCACAGTTGGGTCCTTCAAACTGGGGTAAATCGATTTGTGTTGAACACTGTGGTTCTCTGTCCATGGTGCTGAAAAGAGTAGAAGAGTAGAATAATATTGCATTAATTCTAATAATGACTTGATGATGAAGACACAGAGAAGATACCACATTCCTAATGTCCAAAGACAAAAAACAGTGCTTAACCCTCTTTTGGCACAGACGCTTTCTAGCTGCAGTTTATTGGCATGGATAATTGGTGGGTATCGCCTATCAGCACAGATGCTTTGCCTTTACATTATCTGGCAGAGATGTTTGGTGATGACATACTATTGGCGCAGATTTTGGCGAAATACTTAAATTTTATAGGGAAATTTGATTCACAACAAAGTTATTCAAGTAGATTGGATGTGGGACTGCGGGAAAATAGGGTGACCCTCATGGTGTGTGCAGTATCGCAGGACTGGATTGTGCTGGTACTCAAAGGACTAGATCTGAAGCAACCCAGAGGAAAGTTGAACTGATAACATTGCGCAAAACTGTTGGAAGATATGTGCCCGCTATCTGGAACATGAAGTTGTGACAGAGAATAAATTGCAAAGAGTTGTGGTTGTGAGTAGACTGTTGGCCTCCTCGTGAGTGAGAGTAATAATCAGTTCCTGGTCATCCAACACCAGTGGCAGTATGAGGCCTACATGGGTTCCTGCACACCAAAAGTCTACACACCTAGTCAGGAGCAGGTATTTCATGTAGCATGCCGGGGCATCCTGAGTCAATCCCTCGCTCACATTTACCACACCTCTCCATGCTACACCTCTAAAGCCAGCTTTACACCTTACAATTAGGTGTGCGATCTCGTATGCGATGTGACACGCCCAGGTCGCATATGCGATTGAATGAGAGTGCACGTAGGTCGTTCATTTGCTGTCACACGTGCGTTAGTAGTCTATGTTAAATTGATCAATTTTGTGTGCGATCCTTTAGATCATGTGTTCTGTGACGTATGCATTGGGCACCTTTTTTTTTTTTTTTATTTATTGACTTGCCAAGCGTGTGTAATGTTTAGAGGCGTTTTTACTATGTCATCTGCCATTCAGCTCTGCTACATGGCCGCTGACAGCAGACACAGACAGCCATGTAGCAGAGCTGAATGGCTGCTGACAGCAGACACAGACAGAGCCGCACTGTCAGAATGAACTTGGGTGAACTTCACCCGACTTCATGGTCATGCTGCGGCTCTGTCTGTGTCGCGTCCTGATTAGCGGTCACCAGTGAAGGAGTCACCGGTGACCGCTAAACTCCTGAGTAAGTGAATTGAGCAGCCCTCTCTCATATACTCACCGATCTCCGATCCCCGGCGCTGCACGGCGTTCACACTGCTCCGGCGGCTTTTACTGTTTTGAAAAAGCAGGCCGCCCATTAAACAATCTCGTATTCCCTGCTTTCCCCGCCCACCGGCGCCTATGATTGGTTACAGTGAGACACGCCCCCACGCTGAGTGACAGGTGTCACACTGCACCCAATCACAGCAGCCGGTGGGCGTGTCTATACTGTGCAGTGAAATAAATAATTAAATAATTTAAAAAAACAGCGTGCGGTCCCCCCCAATTTTAAAACCAGCCAGATAAAGACATGCGGCTGAAGGCTGGTATTCTCAGGATGGGGAGCTCCACGTTATGGGGAGCCCCCCAGCCTAACAATATCAGCCAACAGCCGCCCAGAATTGCCGCATACATTAGATGCGGCAGTTCTGGGACTGTACCCGACTCTTCCCGATTTGCCCTGGTGCGTTGGCAAATCGGGGTAATAAGGATGCATGGAGGTGACCGGAGCTGCAGCAGACACAGCCGCTCTTGTCACCTCCACACAGCAACTGAAGACAGCCGCGCGATCAGCTGAGCTGTCACTGAGGTTACCCGCTGTCACTGGATCCAGCGGTGGATGCAGCGGTGGCCGCGGGTAACCTCAGTGACAGCAGCTGATCGCGCGGCTGTCTTCATTTGTTGTTGGACGTGACCGGAGCGGCGGTGTCTGCTGCAGCTCCGGTCACCTCCATGCAGCAGCGGTGGAAGCGACGCTGGAGCATCCTGGATTACGCCGGACAAGGAGGGCTTTTTGGGGCTGATTAACGTGGTGAACCAGGGTATATTTTTGTGTTTTTTATTTATAATAAAGGATTTTTTCGGGTGTGTGTGTTTATTTACTGTAATTTACAGATTAATCATGGAAGGTGTCTCATAGACGCCTGACATGATTAATCTAGGACTTATTGGCAGCTATGGGCTGCCAATAACTCCTTATTACCCCGATTTGCCAACGCACCAGGGCAAATCGGGAAGAGCCGGGTACAGTCCCAGAACTGCCGCATCTAATGTATGCGGCAATTCTGGGCGGCTGTTGGCTGATATTGTTAGGCTGGGGGGCTCCCCATAACGTGGAGCTCCCCATCCTGAGAATACCAGCCTTCAGCCGTATGGCTTTATCTGGCTGGTTTTAAAATTGGGGGGGACCGCACGCCGTTTTTTTTAATTATTTAATTATTTATTTCACTGCACAGTATAGACACGCCCACCAGCTGCTGTGATTGGGTGCAGTGTGACACCTGTCACTCAGCGTGGGGGCGTGTCTCTCTGCAACCAATCATAGGCGCCTGTGGGCGGGGAAAGCAGGGAATACGAGATTGTTTAATGGGCGGCCAGCTTTTTCAAAACAGTAAAAGCCGCCGGACCAGTGTGAACGCCGTGCAGCGCCGGAGATCGGGGATCGGTGAGTATATGAGAGAGGGGGATAGACTGACATGGACTGAGAGTGAGGGACAGAGATAGTGACGGACTGACAGAGATTAGTGAATGACAGACATTGTGAGGCGCTTCAGAACGCAGCTTTTCAGCTGCGCTCTGAAGCGGACCTTTTATTAAGCTGCGGTGCAGAGCGCACACCTGCGCACATAGCATCAGACATCAAAATCGTATGAGGGATGTCACACGTTTCAATTGACTAGGTTCATACAACAAAACGTCCAATGTATGAGGAATAAACGACATGTATGCGATCACCGTATTTTCGTTCAATCTTGATTGCACGTGTCACACGCAAACACGTCACGAACGATGCCGGATGTGCGTCACTTACAACTTGACCCCGACGACGGATTGAAAGATCTATTGAAGCGTGTAAAGCAGACTTAACAGGTTTTCCTCCAGGATTGCTCTGTATTTAGCTTAATCTATCTTTCCATCAACTCAGACCAGCTTCCCTGTCCCCGTTAAAGAAAAGCATCCCCACAGCAAGATGCTGCCATCACCATGTGTGTTGTTGAGGATGATGTTTTTAGGGTGATGCACAGTGTTTGTTTTCCATCACACATAGCGTTTTGCATTTAGCTCAAAAAGTTCTACTCTGATTTCATCTGACAAGAGGGCCTTCTTCACATGCTTGCTTTGTCCCTCACATGGCTGTTTATAAACTGAAAATAGGACTTCTTATTGCTTGCTTTCAGAAATGGCTATTTTCCTGCCACTCTTCCATAAAGGTCAGTTTTGTAGAGTATAAAGGCTGCTTTACACGAGTCAATCCATCGTGCGATTTATTTGGCAAAGTCTTTTTTTTTTTTTTTGTTTGTATCGCTGATAGGTAGTTGTCCATGTGTCACACGTTGAGTGTTGTCAAACGACCACAAAGCGCTCATCGATATATTGATTGGCCATGGCGGACGTCCAAAAGGCTTCACACATGTTTTCCTTTGGTCAATCTGTCTTTTGTATGGGCGTAATTAGGCAAACTATACAGCCCTCCGTGACGTTGTCTGGATTGTTGCACGCCCTGAATTCTTCTGACCTGCTCAATCCAGTTCTGCTAATGTGGTTGATTGGTTACATCCCATATATATAGTTTCTCTTCTGCGCCTGTCTTTGTTGCCTCGTGTGTCCTTAGCATCAATCTTGTTTGTTGTTTGTGGTCTGGTTTATGACGAATTCAGAGTATCTATCTTCCAAAGGTGGGTTAAATTTGGTTTTCTATGGTTTATTTAT
The DNA here is from genome assembly GCF_048569485.1 of Anomaloglossus baeobatrachus. NCBI lineage: Eukaryota > Metazoa > Chordata > Amphibia > Anura > Aromobatidae > Anomaloglossus > Anomaloglossus baeobatrachus. Next base: position 658,617,059 of record NC_134355.1, on the reverse strand, counting down.
TGTGTCATTTAGCCGTTCACAATGTATTTTTTTTTTTTTTTTATTTTTTTTTTTATTTGTGTAGGTTTTATCGTGTATTATGTTTTTTGAAACATAGTAATGTTTTTGTTGTTGTTTTGTTTTTTTTTTTTCTTTTTTGTTCTTTTAAAAAGAAAAAAAATTACATGTTTATTATAACAGTGTCAAATAAAACGTTCTCATATATTCATTCCCAGATGACGGCTCATCAAAACGAATTATTTTTGCGTGATTTCATTGAAAAATATCGCACATTAACCTGTCTTTGGAAAATTAAATCGCCTGAATATAGTAACAAACGCATCAAACAAGCAGCTTATGCGGATCTGATTACTATCTATAAAAACATTTTCCTAATGAGCCTGTGGATGTAAATCTTATCAAGAAAAAAATACAAGGAATACGCACTGTATATAAAAAGGAACTCAATAAAGTCGAGGAGTCACGACGTTCAGGGGCTGCGACTGCCGATCTTTATGTCCCACGGCTGTGGTATTTTGATCTACTTGACTTCACAAGAGATCAAGAGATTCCAAGGTCATCAACAAGTATGCTTTCCATTCAGCAGTCACAAAATGGGGCGATTGGCAGCGAGTCAGCGACACAATTGGTATATTTACCTTTTTTTTTTTTTTTTTTTAAGGTGTTGTATGATCTGCTTGTGGTTTTTTTTAAATATTTTTTATGTACCAACAGAAATAACCAACAGAAAAAATTGTAAACACAAAAGGGTTACATGAATTTTTATTTTCCATTATTGTAGTTCCAAAATATGTTGTATCTTCTCTCTAATGTGTTCACACATCATTCTAATTGGTTTTATTTTTTTTTTTTTTTTTAATTTAGATACGCAATTCGCATTCAAAATAAGACAAAGAAAATATTTGTCTACAATCTTTAACTTTTTTGCATTTTCAGACTCACATAATTTTTGATGTATATATTTCACAATAAATGTTAGGTTGAGAACAAAATTATTGTCATTTTTTTTCTATCAAAAAAAATAAATAAAAAAATAAACAAAATGAGTACAAGGCAAACAAAATCCAAATGTTTTTTATAAATATATTTATTATATAGTGTTTTAACTACCCATTCAGATAATATTATTAGGCCTTATGTACACCAAAATAGCATGGTCAAAACATCATTACATGTTGTGACTGCAAATGTTTTGTTTAAAATTAGAATAACAAAACAAAATTATGCATTATCATCCATGTATGTTTTTAACAATTGAACATGATCTTGTGCTGTCTGGTATAATCTGCATGCTGACTGATACACTTCTTCAAGCTTTGGTCGATCATCTGGTTAAAAAAAAAAAAAATAAATAAAAAAAAAAAACAAAACATACATTTTGAGTTGAAATCATTTTATCATCAAAACTTTAAAAAACAACTATAATAACCTGATCTAACTTGCACAGACGCAGAATCTGAATCAGAGCTGAGTGTCCAACCAACAGCATGAACACGTGTTGCAGCAATAGGAGGATGATCTTCAATGTTATCTAGGGAGTGACATAATAGTTTTAGATTTTGTTTTTATTTTTTTTTTTTTTTTTTAAAAAAAATGGCAAGTAAAACAAAAAACAAACCTTGCTCTGAAACCTCATTTTGATCCAAAACAGGAATTGGTTCTGATGAAGTTCCTGGATTATTGATTATTGCGCTCCCTTGGTCCGCTACATGTGATGATCCTTTCAAAAATGAGATAAAACAAATAATTTATTTAGCAAAAAACACATGACTAACATGGCATATTATGTAAACACATGTATGATTCATATTATACACATGGGTTTTTTTTAAAAGGGCCAAAAAAAAAAAACCACTCATGTATTGATAAAATATACCTCGAGTAGTGGCATTTTGTGCTCTAATTTCTGCTAGACGTTCCTTGCCACGATATTTCAGATCAGCCATTTTCTTCCTGATCTGTGCTTTTGAGCGGTGGAGGCCAATTTTTTTCCGAAGAGATTTCTTAATCTTGCGTAGAAGTTTTTTTTTAGGCTATGTGTCCACGGTAGAATGTACCTGCGGATTTTTCTGCATGAAAATCCGCGACTTTCGCGGCAAATCCGCACCCGCGGATTTGCCGCGGATTTACCGCGGATTTACCGTGGATTTTTTTTTTTTCCCTATTCTATAACCAAATCCGCACCAAAATCCGCAACAAATAATTGACATGCTGCAGATTTTTCCGCATCAAAATCCGCGGCAAATCCGCAGCGGAAAAATCCACAGCATGGACACAGCATTTCCAAAATGCCATTGAAATGGCTTGGAAGTGCCGCTGCTGCAGATTTTCGGGAAATCCGCGGTAAATCCGCAGCGTGTGCACATAGCCTTTTTTATGCTCCCTTGGACGTTCAGATATAAGTAGACAATCATAATCTCTTTCATCCATTTCGCTGACAAGAAGATGGATTTCTGCATCTCCCCAGACAGTTGCTCGCAAGTTTGCAGACATGTTTGTTTATGCGATTTTTAAACCGGAAGTGAAAATTCCTGCCTGCCTTGTAGTGAAAGGAAGTGATGGCAGTGTTTATTTTTCAAACATAGAATAAAGTTGTAATGCTTTGAAATCATGTCATGTATGTATTTTAGAAATATATTTGTATTCATATATTTCTAACAAAGGGAATTTGTTTGTTGATAGTTATTTCTTACTTTACTTCAAGTTTTCATTTAATTATGTTTGTTTCATTGTTTAAGAAATAAAATTTTGTTTACAAAAAAAGGTAATGGTCTCCAACTTTGTTAACACACTATAATGTTTAGTAATGCTTTTTCTATTATAAAATTTAAAAAAAAAAAAAGAAATTTTGGTCAAATAATAAAAAAAAAAAAAAAAATTATGACGCATTCAAATAATCACAAAAACGATCCCGATTGATTATGGCATCATGCCGGACACGACCAAAAGATTGAGGTGTCGGCAGGGATGGCAAATGTGGATCACTAAAACGCCAAGCTCCAGGGACAACATCGGAATCATCACTGCCAATGTTGTCTACATACCCCGGGGGCATGTAGGCTGCTGCATCCTTTTTGCGTAAAAAATTATGTAGAACACAGCTGGCAAGAACTACACTATCAATGGATTCGAGTTTGAGATTTATTGGTGTTGAGAATACACGAAACCGACTTGCCATAATTCCAAACGTATTCTCAACAACCAAACGTGCCCTTGAGAGACAGTAATTGAAATTTTGACGCTCGGGACTCAAAGTAGTCTGGGGATAAGGACGCAGGAGAAGGCTTTGAAGAGGAAACGCCTCATCCCCTAAAAAAACAAAATTTAAATTATTTTCATTTCCTGAATTTGGAGGCAAAGGTAATTGTGAACTAAATAAACGCTTTCCAAAATCAGTTTGTTCTAAAACGCCACCATCGGAAACACGGCCATTTATTCCTACATCCACTGTTAAATATTCATAATTTGCATTAACAACTGCAAATAAAATTATACTAAAGAAACCTTTATAGTTATAAAAAAAAGAACCACTATTTGGGGGTTTAATTATTCTTATGTGCTTGCCATCAATCGCACCACCACAGCAGGGAAATTGCCACCTCGTCGCAAAATTATGAGCTATATCAGACCATTCTGAAGTTGTCTTGGGGAAAGGCATGAAATCTGCTAACGCATGTATTATTGCCTGACAAGTCTCAGGAATTAATGAACTTAATAGGGATCTCGAAATACCGGCAGAATATTGTAAATCTGTGAGGCTACGGCCTGTGGCAAGATAGCGCAAAGTCACCAGCAACCTTTCTTCCGCAGGAACAGCCTTACGCATTAAAGTATCTCTGTGCTTTATGTATGGGCTGATACGCGTCAGGACTAATGAGAAAGATTCTTCCGACATACGTAGATAGCTGCGGTAATCATGCGGATTGCGTTCCTGTAAATCATGCACTAGACGCACGTGGGATATCTCATCCCTTCGAAGCAGCCATTGGCGTGACCATAATCTTTTGGGCCGAGGATTCATACGTGTATTTTGGTCCATTTCTTCCTCCTCCTGCAATATCTCGGTCATAAGGAGACCCACAGATAATATGTCAGTTTCGACATTGCTGAACATCCTGTTACCTTAAAATATATAAAACAAAAACATTATAATGACGCCAAATGTCGATTTTGATCCAAAAAGGAAAGATTGGCATATAACAACTTACCACAAAAAAGGGATAACAAGGAGTGAGGGCGGAAAATCCAGCGAACAAACAAACGTAAGAAAAGTTAGGAGTAATGCACTATAAAACACTGTGCATGACACCAAGGATGAATGTTCACACATGACTACAGCGCCGTATTTTATAACAGTAATAACCAATCAAAACGCATCTGCTACAACCAATCCGATTAGATTAGGCGTGATTATTTAAAACCACAAATACGCCCTGAACGTTTACTGACGTCACAAACAACTACGAGGATGGCCGATTACACGGTGTCACACTTTGCGATGTGTCGTTCATTAAGACTAAACTGACCGATTTTATGGAATTAAACGATGAGTACACGATGGCCGAATTTCAAACGATTAGGCATCGGTTGAACTCGCAAGGAGCTGTCACATGAGGAGATGTCGTTACGAATGACGGAAGTGCGTCACAAAATCCGTGACCCCAACGATGCATCGCACAATAGATCGACTCGTGTAAAGCAGCCTTAAGACTAATAGTTGTCTTGTGGACTGATTCTCCTCCCTGAGCTGTGGATCTCTGCAGCTCCTTCAGAGTGACCATTGGCCTCTTCTCTAATTAGTGTCCTCCTTGCTTTGGATGTCAGTTTAGGTGGACAGCCATGTCTTGTTGTGAGATACTCCTATTTTTGGATAATGGATTGAACAGTGCTCCATGTGATATTCAGAGCTTTAGTTATGTATTATATAATCTAACCCTGCTTTACTTTTCTCCACAACTTTATCCCTGACCTATGTGGTGTTTTTCTTGGTTTTCATGATCCTTAAAAGAGATGAGCAGATACGTGGACGTTTGAGTTCGCCGGGTTCAACAAAGGCAATGATTGGGCAGTTTGGCTGTCTGACCACATAGAGCCTGCCATAAACAAAAGCATTTCCGGGGGAGGGGTTTTTTGCTTGTTTTTTACGACACACTACATGCAAAAATGTTGTTTTTACTCCCAGTGAGATCCATTCAGAGACTGCTTTTCACTCGCCCAGAGCGTACCGGAGCACCCCGATGCTCCATTGAGTGGTTAGCGTATGTACAGCACCCAAACTTCAACAGTGATTTTTTTTAAAAGTCCATGCTTGGTACAAACCCCGAATGTTACATTTCGGATTCGCTCATCTCTAATCCTTAATGTTCTCAAATAAACTTCTGAGCCCTTCACAGAACAGCTGTAGTTATACTGAAAAGAAATTACACACAGGTGGATTCAATTTACTCATTAGATGACTTCTGGAGGCAAGTGGTCACTGAAGATTTTTACAGGTATCAGACTACAGGGGGCTGAATACAAATGCACGTCACAATTTTCAGATTTATATTTTTAAAATATTTAGAAAACCAAGTATCATTTCCTTTTTAGTTCATAAATAGTTTGTGGGTGTAACAGGAACAAATGTGGAAAAGTTCACAGCATATGAATACTTTTTCAAGATACTGATCTAGTAAAATGGTTTACACAAGGCCTACCTAGAAATAGTGGACCCACTGGGTTCCAATGGACTTGGCTTGATCTTAAATAGAGCATTAGAAGAATTTACTCTTTAACTTGTGACAGAGGTCTGGACTAGAGATGAGCGGACCTGTGGACGTTCGGTTAACCGGATTCAGCAGAAGTTTAGATACAGTTCAGTTGGGACCCACACTTGACCTGGACCCAAATGGAAATCACTAATTGGGCAGTTCGAGTCTCTGCCCACAAAAAGGCCAGCCATAAAAAGATCACTTCTGAGGGAGGATAGATGGTGCTTTTCAATTTTATTTTATGACGAAGGGGTTGAGGACGTGTTGTTTTGTCTTGGTCACATATGGTTTCATTGGTGAATAGTGGGATAGACGGTGAGCATAAGTCCCACTACCACCAATGATCGCACTATTTTGCACTTTTTGAGCACCAGTTTCACAAAAACCATTGATTTTCTTCCCTGATTATACCCCAGTGTTTTCTGTGATCTGTGGATAATCTTTGTATTTGCACGTAGCCACCTTAAAAAAAAGAGTGTTAACCTAAGGGCAAGAGTGCAATTTTGGGAGGATTACGGTTTTTTTTCACAATGTCACTTTAATCATTTGGATGTATATATCTGAACCGGGAGGACCGGGAGGGAATTGGACATAACTCCTGTTGATATATTGTATACATCCAATCTGTACTTTGTGTTTTTTTACCTTGTGGTATCACCTGATTGGTCCTAATATAATTTTAATAGAGAATTTAATAAAGGTTAAATTTTAAATACCAGTGCTATACACAACATTAAAAATCTGTCATTTAATAAAAAAAATGAAAATTTCTAATTTGGCAAGTAATGGGTTAAGGTCAATTGTTTTGGGTTTTTTTCATATATAGAAATCTAAAAATGAGTTAAATGTTAGATGTCTGCTGAGAAAATATCAGATATTGCTCAAATATTTGTACAACCTAAACATTTCATTGCTTATTGTAAAATTTTAAAGTCAACTCCTGCCGTGGTCTCCGTTTCTGGTTGTGCGGGAGATTCAGGCGAGAAGTTCTGTGGACGTTTATTTTGGGAATTGGTATGGAAATATCTGTACTGACAGGATCCCGTCGGATTGATTCTATGTAGAATTCTCTCTGTATATAATTACATAAGGGAGCAGCTCGGTGTTGAGATTGGATTGCCGAGCGCAGAATACAGCGGTTCAATTCTACATCAATGTTAATGAAAATAAACACTTTGGCCACAAGGGGCAGAGCCTGTCATTCCGACACCTGGCATATTGGTGTAGGGTTCCCTTTAAAAGACAATACAGTAGGTACGGAAAGTATTCAGACCCTTTTACATTTTTTAGAGGAAAGAGTTCTGCCCAGCGCAAAGAGGAGAGATACGTCAGTAAATTTCCAGGTGCTTTATTTTACTTGGTTTCCAATAAAACGATCATATAAACATATGAACAGTGTGAGACTGTGACCGGGGTTATCTATGACGGCCGGTATGTCTCGCCCCGATTGTGCTCACTCCATGATAGAAAATAAATCCACTCTAGGGTTAATGCTGTTTCCCTACAGGCTGAAGGAAGGGTTAAATGGAAACAGGAACAAGGGCAGGTGTGCCGGGTGTGAGGGAGTGAACACAACTCCCTGAGTTCTCTGCTGGAGAGGCACATGTATATTGGTGTGGACTTTTGTTTGGACATTAAACCGTGTGCTGTGAAACTTAATGCCTGGATCCCGTGTCTTCTGCTGCGCAGCCGACCGTGCTACCTCACATATGGTGGAGAATCGGCGGGCATCCCGGCCGGTGAGGTGTAGCTTCCTTTTCTGGTGACACGGTAGCACATGTCCTGGATTCAAGCGGCTATACTACGACCCAAACCCAGCGACGCCATGGAGGACATACTAAAGCATTTGGCTCAGGCTAATGCACAGCAGCAACAAGCTAATGCACAGCAGCAACAGACCAATGCACACCTGCTCCAATCCTTGAAATCGCACCAAGAACAGCTGGTTCAGGCCAATGCACGTCAGCAGCAAGCCTTACAATTGCAGGAACAAAGACATCAAGAACAGATGGTTCTCCTGGCCAAGTCGATCCGTGCTGGACCGGCAGCAACAACCCCGGGACTGGGTGATGACGGCAGCGTCCGGAAAGCGGTGAGACAAGCGTTGCAAAAGATGACCCCGGGGGATGATGTGGAAGCGTTCCTGGCGGTGTTTGAGCGGGTGGCCGAGCGGGAAAAGCTGCCGACCCCCCAGTGGGCTGAGGTATTGTCGCCCTATCTGACGGGGGAACCCCAAAAAGTGTACCTGGACCTCTGTACCGAGGACGCCATTGACTATGTGACCCTAAAAGCCGAAATACTGGCACGGTTGGGGGTGAATACCTATGTACGGGCTCAGCGGGTAAATCAGTGGTTCTATGAGGAAGCCAAACCTGTACGCTCCCAGGCCTATGACTTGTTGCATCTTGTCAAAAAATGGTTGCAGCCTGACACTCTGAGCCCGGCGCAGATGGTGGAAAGGGTAGTAGTGGATCGTTTTGTGCGCACTTTACCCGTCACCGTTCAACGGTGGGTAGGACAGGGTGACCCGAGTACCCTGGACCAATTAGTGTCCCTGGTAGAGCGGCATGTGGCTACGCAGGACTTGATACGGGACACTGAGACTCTGCGTACCGCCCGTCGGTCCGGCCCCTCCAAGCCTAGGGCCAAGGACCCACCGCCGACAACGGTGCAGGAAGTCCCCTACCATCCCGCCTGAGGCCGCGGCCGCCAATCCTGAGGTCCGGAAGGTTCTGTACCCTAAACGACAACCCGTCAAGGGGGTTTCCGTCCCCATTAGATGTTGGCGGTGCCAGCGGGTGGGACATATGGAAGCCCAGTGTCCACTCACCACGGAGCCCATGGATTGTGGGGTTACACGGCGGGGTTCAATGTATGCTCAGGTGGTGTGTACCGCTGACCTGGTCCCCCCAGAGACGGAGCCCCACTTGTGCCAAATACAGGTGAATGGATGTCCGGTTACAGGATTGTTGGATTCCAGAAGCTTAGTGACCCTTGTGCGATCCACCTTGAGGGCTAAAGTAAAGGCCACAGGACGTACCGTGGGGGTGGTTTGCATACATGGGGACCGCCGAGACTATCCCACGGGGATTGTCACCATCACAGCACCTTGCGGTCAGGTGCAACATGAGGTGGGACTTCTTAACACTCTTCCTTATGACGTGATCCTAGGAAGGGATCTGCCCTATTTTTGGACTTTATGGAAGGGACCCCCTAAGTCTCCTCAGATATTGGTCAGTCCGGGACCTGAGCCCTACAATCCTGAATCCGGGACACCTGCCGTAGGGGTCCCCATGATAGGGACAGAATGTGAACCCGATAGGTCGCCCCTTGAGGTATTGGCAGGAGAGGCTGAGACGGTCGAACCCATCCCGGAGTTGGAGGCGTCCCCGGATACGTTTGGGACTGCCCAACTCCAGGACCCTACATTAATACATGCCCGGAGTCGGGTGACAGTAATTGACGGGGTGGCACAGCTGCACGGTGCCCAGGTAAGGTACCCCCATTTCGCTCTTAAGCAGGATTTACTCTACCAGGTAGATGAAATACGGGGCGTGGGGGTAGAGCAGTTGGTGGTACCCCAGCCGCATCGTCGCCGGGTCCTCGACTTGGCTCATAAACACCTGATGAGTGGCCACCTAGGGGTCAAGAAAACGCAGGAGCGAATATTGCAAAGGTTCTATTGGCCCGGAGTCTTTGGGGAGGTAAAACGGTTCTGCGAAACCTGCCCGGAGTGTCAGCTTACCGCACCCCTGACCCATTTTCGCAGTCCGTTGGTACCGTTACCCATTATAGAAGTCAATTTTGAACGGATAGGGATGGATCTGGTGGGGCCCCTCGTAAAGTCCGCTCGAGGGCACCAACACATCCTAGTGATCGTTGACTATGCCACCCGGTATCCCGAGGCGATACCTCTCAGACATACTGCAGCAAAGCTTATAGCTCGGGAGTTGTTTGCTGTGTTCTGCCGGGTGGGGTTGCCCAAGGAGATCCTTACGGATCAGGGGACCCCATTCATGTCTAAAGTGACCAAAGAGCTATGCCGGCTACTCCAGATCAAGCAGTTGCGTACGTCTGTGTATCATCCTCAAACGGACGGTTTAGTCGAGCGTTTCAATAAAACCCTGAAAACCATGCTAAAAAGGGTGATTTCAAAAGACGGGAAAGACTGGGATATGATGCTTCCCTATTTGATGTTTGCCATCCGTGAGGTGCCACAGGCATCCACGGGGTTTTCGCCTTTTGAATTGTTATACGGGCGACATCCCCGGGGATTGTTGGACCTGGCAAAGGAAACATGGGAGCAAGAGTCCACCCCCCATAAAAGTGTGATTGAACACATTTTGGGTATGCAGAACCGCATAAGCGCGGTCATGCCAATTGTGAAGGAGCATTTACAGGAGGCTCAGGCCGCGCAAAGTGGCCGCTACAATAGACAAGCCACCGTGCGGACCTTTAAACCCGGGGACCGGGTGTTGGTATTAATCCCCACGGCGGAGAGTAAATTCCTGGCTCAGTGGCAAGGCCCCTACGAGATAAAGGAAAGAGTCGGGGTGGTTAACTATAAAGTATTGCAGCCCGGTAGGCGGAAACCTGAACAAATATACCATGTCAACCTATTAAAACCGTGGCAGGAACGGGAAAGCCTGATGGCTGTTTTTTCCCCATCTCCCTCCTCTTCGGGTCGTTCACCTCCGGCTCCAGCGACCTCCGGAGAGGACGAACCGGAAGTAAGGATTGGAGAAGCCCTCACCAAGACTCAGAGGCGAGAGGCCAGACGGTTGGTTCAGCAGAACCCCGATGTCTTCTCCGAGCTGCCCGGTAGGACCAGTCTGATACGACATGATATTGTCACCGAGCCCCACCTGAAGGTACGCCTGAAGTCATACCGGGTACCGAAGGCTCGACGACAAGCCATATCGGAGGAAGTAAAGACAATGTTACGCCTGGGGGTCATCGAAAAATCCCGGAGTGAATGGGCTAGTTCGATTGTCCTAATACCAAAACCCGATGGCTCCTTAAGGTTCTGCAATGACTTTAGGAGATTGAACGAAATATCCAAGTTCGATCTCTACCCCATGCCCAGGGTGGATGAGCTGATTGATAGGCTGGGACAGGCGCGGTATTTTACCACGCTCGACCTGACCAAGGGGTACTGGCAGGTGCCACTGACGGAGTCCGCCAAGGAGAAAACCGCTTTTGTTACGCCGGAGGGTCTCTTCCACTATGTTGTCTTGCCTTTTGGGTTACATGGCGCTCCGGACACGTTCCAGAGGTTGATGGACTTAGTGCTGGAACCCCACCAGGCGTATGCATCAGCGTACCTTGATGACATCATTATTTACAGCTCCGATTGGCAGACCCACTTGGAATAGGTACAAGCAGTGGTGGACGCGCTTCGAACAGCCGGATTGACAGCCAATCCCAAGAAATGTGCGTTGGGACTCACGGAAGCCCGCTACTTGGGCTACGTGATAGGCCAAGGAGTGATTAAGCCCCAAGTTAACAAGGTTGAGGCGATCCAGAAGTGGCCTAGACCCCTGACCACGAAGCAGGTTAGGGCATTCCTGGGTATCGTGGGATACTACAGGAGGTTTGTAAAGGATTTTGCGGGACTATCAGCCCCCTTGACGGACCTTCTCAAAGGCAAGAAGTCCGTCATAGTGCGCTGGACTCCACAGGCCGAGGACTCCTTCCGGGCCCTGAAGGGGGTCCTGTGCGGACAGCCCGTTCTCGTACACCCTGATTTCCGGAAGTAGTTCATAGTACAGACTGACGCCTCAGAGGTCGGCCTGGGGGCAGTGCTGTCTCAGGTGGTTCAGGGGGAGGAACACCCCGTCACCTTCTTAAGTAGGAAGCTCACCCCTCCCGAGCGGAATTATAGCGTAGTGGAGAAGGAGTGCCTGGCGATCAAGTGGGCCTTGGAGTCCCTACGCTATTACCTGCTGGGACGGCAGTTTCGCTTGGTGACGGATCACTCTCCACTGGTCTGGATGAGGTCCGCCAAGGAACGGAATGCCCGGGTTACCCGGTGGTTCCTTTCTCTGCAGAACTTCCGGTTTACGGTTGAACACAGGGCCGGTAGGTTGCAGGGCAACGCTGATGCCTTGTCCCGCAGCCCGTGTTTGATGGCGGGAGTTCAACCCCGCTCGCTTGAACTGAGGGGGGGGTATGTGAGACTGTGACCGGGGTTATCTATGACGGCCGGTATGTCTCGCCCCGGTTGTGCTCACTCCATGATAGAAAGTAAATCCACTCTAGGGTTAATGCTGTTTCCCTACAGGCTGAAGGAAGGGTTAAATGGAAACAGGAACAAGGGCAGGTGTGCCGGGTGTGAGGGAGTGAACACAACTCCCTGAGTTCTCTGCTGGAGAGGCACATGTATATTGGTGTGGATTCTTGTTTGGACATTAAACCGTGTGCTGTGAAACTTAATGCCTGGATCCCGTGTCTTCTGCTGCGCAGCCGACCGTGCTACCTCACAACAGTTACAGTAAGACATAGTCCTCCGTGGATATTGACACAACAGCGACGCGTTTCGGCTACTTTGTCACTTGACAAAGGCTACACTCCAGTAGCCGAAACGCATCACTGTTGTGTCAATATCCACGGAGGACTATGTCTTAACTGTTCATATGTTTATATGATCGTTTTATTGGAAACCAAGTAAAATAAAGCACCTGGAAATTTACTGACGTATCTCTCCTCCTTGCGCTGGGCAGAACTCTTTCCTTTTCATTATACTCAGGTAACAGCACATGCAGCCCGAGCAGCAGAGGGAAATCTGAGCACATGGAATGGGTGAGCTGAAAGTTTTTCATATTGTCTTTTACATTTTTTACTCTTTGTTTCATTGCAGCCAATTGGTAAGTTCAAAAAAGTTAATTTTTTTTCTCATTAATGTACACTCTGCACCCCATCCCCCATCTTGACAGAAAAAACCCCAGAAATGTAGAATTTTTTTGAAAATTTTTTAAACAAAAAAACTGAAATATCACATGGTCATAAGTATTCAGTCCCTTTGCTCAGACACTCATAATTACATCACATGCTGTGCATTTCCTTCTGATCCTTCTTGAGATGGTTCTACGCCTTCAATGGAGTCCTGCTGTGTTTATTTAAACTGATAGGACTTGATTTGGAAAGGTGCACACCTGTCTATATAAGACCTCACAGCTCACAGTGTATGTCAGAACAAATGAGAATCACGAGGTCAAAGGAACTGCCCAAGGAGCTCAGAGACAGAATTGTGGCAATGCACAGATCTGGCCAAGATTACAAAAGAATTTCTGCAATACTCAAGGTTCCAAAGAGCACAGTGGCCTTTGTAAATGGAAAACGTTTGAGCCCACCAGAACTCTTCCTATACCTGGCCGTCTAGCCAAACTGAGCAATCGTGGGAGAAGAGCCTTGGTGAGAGAGGTGAAGAAGAACCCCAAGATCACTGTGACTGAGCTTGAGAGATGCAGTAGGGAGATGGGAGAAAGTTCAATAAAGTCAACTATCACTGCAGCCTCCACCAGTTGGGCCTTTATGGTAGAGTGGCAAGACGGAAGACTCTCCTCAGTGCTAGACATATGAAAGTCTGCATAGAGTTTGCAAAAAAAATATGAAGGACCCCCAGACTATGAGAAATAAGATTCGGTGGTCTGATGAGACGAATATAAAACTTTTTGGTGATAATTCTAAGCGGTATGTATGGAGAAAACCAGGCACTGCTCATCATCTGCCCAATACAATCCCAACAGTGAAACATGGTGGTGGCAGTATCATGCTATGGGCGTGTTTTTCAGCTGCAGGGACAGAACAACTGGTTGCAATTGAAGGAAAGATGAATACGGCCAAGTTCAGAGATATCCTGGAAGAAAACCTCTTCCAGAGTGCTCTGGTCCTCAGACTTGGCCGAAGGTTCACCTTCCAACAAGACAGTGACCCTAAGCATACAGCTAAAATGTCAAAGTAGTAGCTTCAGAACAGCTCTGTGATCATTCTTGACTGGCCCAGCCAGAGCCCTGACCTAAACCCAATTGAGCATCTCTGGAGAGACCTGAAAATGGCTGTCCACCAACGTTCACCATCCAACCTGACGGAACTGGAGAAGATCTGCAAGGAAGAATGGCAGAGGATCCCCAAATCCAGGTGTGAAAAACTTGTTACATCATTCCCAAGAAGACTCATGGCTGTACTTGCTCAAAAGATACTTCTACTCAGTATTGAGCAAAGGGTGTGAATACTTATGACTATTTGATATTTCAGTTTTTATCGTTTAAAAATGTTTTAAAAAATTTCTACATTTCTGGGTTTTTTTTCTGTTAAGAAGGGGGATGGGGGGCAGAGTGTACATTATAATAAGGAAAAAAATGAACTTTTTTGAATTTACTAAATGGCTGCAATGAAACAAAGAGTGAAACATTTAAAGGGGTCTGAATACTTTCCATACCCACTGTATATAATTGTGTGACTATATGCCGCTTATAGGACTGTGACCAGTGTCTGTGTCAGCAGTTACCTGAAGAATTGGACATTATTTCCCTCCTCCCTTTTCCTCTCTTTACAATTAGAAAGATAAAATTTTCTTCTGTAATGGGTGAAATATAAAGCAAAAAGGGAAATCTGTCAGCAGGTTTTTGCTATCTCATCTAAGAGCAACATGATGTTGGCAAAGAGACCCTAAGTTCAAGGATGTATCACTTAGATTAGTGGCTTCAGTCATTCTGACACAATGAAAGATTTGAGATTTTGCATGTAGCAGTGCTGAGAGAGCTGCCCCACCTACACCAGACTTTCAATGTACATTTCCTTAGTCAGAAGCTGCTAATCACAAAAGGGGGTGGGGTCAAAATACAACTCAAGAGCTGCTGAGACCCACTAATGATAAAGATAAGAGGCTTAAACTAACATATCAGGTAAACAAAAGCAGACTATAAGATAAGACAAACAGGGTTGAATTCTCTGTTTTAACTCTTGCAGCATGCTGTCTTCAGATTATATAGCAGAAACCTGCTGGCAGAGTCCCTTTTATGTTATAATAAAATTTGAGCACTGTCATTTCGTTAAAAGAAAAACTGGAGAAAAAACAGGTTTTTTGCTGCGCTAGAAGACCACAGACATTTATGTCAAAACAGATGATTCTTTTTATTTCATTCCTACGCGTTTCGGAGACCCCAACTGTCTCCTTCTTCAGGGAAAAGAACTTACTTATTTCGTTAAAGGGATTTTCTAGGCTTAAAGGGGTTTTTCCCACAAGCAAAAAAGTTTTTTTTCTCCACAAACAAACTTAATTTTAAAGGTTTTTTAATCAATAGATATCGGATTAATAATAATTTCCACAATTGGATGTGATTAAAAAAAATGTTCCTGTGCTGAGATCTTATATATGTGTTCCTGCTATGTACTGTGTAATGGCCGTGTCTGACCATACAGGTACATGGTCTGATCATACCACAGCTCCTGGGCAGGGGAGGAAATAAAAACGTATATAGACATTACAGCATGGGATGGCAGCTGATTCTTTCTTTGAGGTAAAACATTTTTTTAAAAACTGACAGGGAAATGTTTTACCTCACAGAAAGAATCAGATATAATTCTGTGCTGTAATGTATTTATATTCTTTTGCATCCTCCCATATCCAGGACAGGTGGTATGAGCAGACCATTTCTCTGTACGTTCAGACACAGCTATTACACAGTACATAGCAGGGACTCATACCCTGTTTTGACAAAAATAAGCTCTACCTAAAAATAAGCCATAGCAGGAATATATGGCCTTTTCAGAGTAAGGCTTAAATATAAGCCCTAATGATGTGTCCATGCAGCTAAAAAAGTTAAAGAATACTGCAGGACACTTCATTACAGAAAGCAGACACACGCAAAAAGAGAAGACAGACCCTGCAATTGTACTCACCAGACTCAACAGGACGCTGTAGAATGCGAGGACCTGCAGTGAAACGCATTGAGAATCTGCAGTGGAACTCAATCATACACACATCCGGTAATACTGTACTGCTCCAGGGACCTGGGACATAGGGGGCACAGCGGAACACGAGAATCTGCAGTGGAACACATCAATGCTTTCCAACGCAGATCCTGGATGCGTTCCATCACAGGTCCTCGCGTTCCACAGCGCTACCGGCCAGAAGCGGTACTGTATGATCAAATGTTTGTGTGTATGTGTGTAAGATGTTTTTGCGATCTGATGTGTGTGTGAGTGCTAGCTGGAAGCAGGGGAGGACCGCTGTGAAGCACACAAGGACCTGCTAGGAGCGCCTGCTGTTGATCGCAGGAGGACCTGGGAGCGATGTAGATATCCGGGGTCTGGTAAGTATGATTCTCTTTGGGGGTGTCTGCCTTTTTTGAGGGGTAAACTTTCCCCCAAACCTTGTTTCCCCAAAAATAAGCCCTACCCCGACAAAAGGCCCTAGTGGTCATTCACTGGTACAGCAACTCAGCTACTTTTACTTCAATTTGAGCTGAGCTGCAGTACCTATAAATGACCACTACATTATGTGTGGAGCTGGGCTGAGTGGCTCAGGTCACTTTTTTCATCCAAATCTAAAAGCAGTCAATGAGTGCTGGGTATTACTACTGATCACCGGAGGTTTGTCACATGTGTTCTAGATTTATCTATGCCCCCTATTTAGTTTCTAGGTCCCAATTCTGAATGAGTTGATATCATAATAATTCCACATAAGGGAGCTCTGTTCTTCTGATTTATAGATGGCTTCAGTTCTTGCTTTTATGTTTTTACTCCGTTGAGTATTCTGGGGATTTTTTTTTAATCTATTGTACAGATTCATAGATATATTTATTCAGTGCTATGTTTTTTGTCTTTGATACAGGGGCATTACTCACAGGATCCTCGGGGGCGTGTCTTTAGACTGTTCTGCCTAATTAACCTGTGAGCACCACCCTCTTGGTAAAGATCATGAAGAGTAGCACTAATTGAAAAGGCCAATATCTTTGGAACTGTATGGGGAATTTTTGCAAAAAAATTGAATACTCAGGGGTGGAGCAGAAATAAAATAGGAGCAAAATCTTGTCACTTTTTAACTTCTTTAATCCTTGTTATAATTTTGGCAGCACATAGCTACCACTAGGGGGAGCTGATTTCAGTATGTGTTTTTTTATCTCTCTCTCTCTCTTTCTCTCTCTCTCTCTATATATATACACAGTGGAACCTCGGTTAACAAGTAACCCAGTTAGCGACTATTCTGCCTAACGAGCAAAGCTTGCTGTACATTTGTAACTTACTTTACAAGCAAGCTTTGCCGTATGAGCAAAACACTCACCGCACATACTTCCGGTTCCGTACATCCACCGCGCTCTGACACGCACTTACAGTCCACACAAACACGCAAAAACACACACATATTATGTTCACCTTAGTTTCCGTTCCATCGTCGGCCTCACGGTTCTTGTAGTTTGCACAGGATGTGTATCGGGTAACCATCGCGACGAGGGAGGAACTTCCGCTGTCAGCTGCTACTCAAAGGCAGCGCGCTGATCAGAGGCAAGCGGCTCCTGCCTTTGACATCAGCACTCTGGCAGTGGAAGGTCCTCCCTCGTCATGATGGTTACCTGATACACATCCTGTACCGGCGAACTGCAAGATCCAGGAGGCCGGCGATGGAACAGAAAGTAAGGTGAGCATAATGTGTGTGTGTGCGTGCGTGTTTGTGTGTGTTTGGAATGGCACAATAGGGGACCAGGATGGGACATTTAACAAGTTGTGGAATTAATTGTCTGCATTGCAATGATTTCCTTTGGGAAATCTTGCTTTGCTAAACAAGTAACTTGGTTAACAAGCACAGTCCCAGAGCGGATTGTTCTAGTTAACCAATGTTCCACTGTGTATATATATATATATATATATAAAAATATATACATATATATATATATATATATATATATATATATATATACACACATATACTAGCTGTAGTGCCCGGGCGTTGCCCGGGATAGTAACTGTCTCTCTGTTTCTCTCCCGGTCTCTGTGTGACGCCCTGGACTAGTCAGGTCGTCCCAGGTAGTCCCATGCACACACACCCCCTCCCTAAAAAGGTGACAGCAGCCAAACTTCAAAACCTTGTCACCACCCTCCAGGTTTAATGTACAAACCAGGGGGGCAAAGCCAGGAGGTTGGCTCCGCCCACCGATGAGTTCACAGGCCTGGAGGCGGGAAAAAGACACAAGTTCAGTGTGTAGTAGTCTAGTCTTGACAGTGAAGGAGAGAGGTCGAGTTCAAGGGCAGACCTGTGACCAGGCCTGCCAATAGTCTACTCAGGTGTCTGGGTCGGAGCCCAGTCACCTCTGGCAAGGAGGCAGACGGTGGTGGCCGCCTGCAGGAGCTGGGATTACAGCTGGTGGAACCGTAGGGACCGGGGTCGGGCGGTGGCCCACCGGTACCGAACCGGGGAACCAATTGGAAACCGGAGCACCAGGAGGGGTACGCAGACCCAGTACAAAGCCCCGAACCGACAGGACCGACTCAAATCAACTGATTGAGGACTGGACTTAAGGACCTTTCCCACACAAGACCCGTTAGAAGACAACAGCCCAACCATACAGGGTAAAGCCACCGCCAAGGCATAGAGACCCAAGGGGCCAGCGTCTGTGGGCAAACAGGGCTCTTCCGACACCCAGCAAGCCGGGGAGCGGGCTACCGTTGCTTAGGCATAGGAGTCAAACATTCACACAAAGAGGTGCAGGAGAAAGGCGGAAACCACCAACCTGTTAAGGGAGAAGCTGCAGCCGGCTGCGGGCCCCGTTCATCATCCCGTTAGGTTTACCAGCGATTCCAGTGTATTGTGTCATAGTGAGTACACCAGTGCCTTTGGGCTGCGCGCCGCACCACACCAGCATCCAGCACACGCCTGTCCCCTGCCTCAGCACCTTCCTCAGGCCCCCGGGACCATCACTCCCCTACCCACGGAGGGGTCAACACCAAGCTGCGCAACACCGTCCCCGGGAGGCTTAGTTAACGGCAGCAGTGGTGTCCATCCATTCACCACAACCCGTGGGTGGCGTCACAAACTTACATCCCTTCCAAACCACTGCGGCCTTGGCCATGGAACTCCCCACCGAAGTCCCTGTGTGTAGCGCCAACCCCCTTGCAGAGCAACGTGACCCCTGGGTCCGTGAGGAGCTCGAGCCACCCACCGTACGAGCACGGATCTGAGCGACTCGGCGGTCGCAGCCGAGCCCGCGGGGCGGTACATCTGCATGTCTTCCTCTGTCTGTCTATCTCTCTGTCTGTGTCTGTCTGTCTGTCTCTAGCTATCTCTTTGTCTGTCTGTCTCTTGCCCTGTCTGTCTCTTTCCCTATTTATACATGTATTCAGCACCAGGCTTAGGGGTACTTTGCACACTACGACATCGCAGGTGCGATGTCGGTGGGGTCATGTCGAAAGTGACGCACTTCCTGCATCGCTCTCGACATCGTAGTGTGTAAATCCTAGGTGATACGATTAACGAGCGCAAAAGCGTCTTAATCGTATCCTCGGTGTAGCGTCGGCGAATTCCATAATTACGCTGGCGCGACGGTCCGATGTTGTTCCTCGTTCCTGCAGCAGCACACATCACTGTGTGTGAAGTCGCAGGAGCGAGGAACATCTCCTTACCTGCGTCCCGGCTGCAATGAGGAAGGAAGGAGGTGGGCGGGATGTTTACATCCCGCTCATCTCCGCCCCTCCGCTCCTATTGGCCGCCTGCCGTGTGACGTCGCAGTGACGCCGCACGACCCGCCCCCTTAATAAGGAGGCGGTTCGCCAGCCAGAGCGACGTCGCACGACAGGTGAGTGCATGTGAATCACAATGATATCACAATGATATCGCAGCTGCGACGGGGGCGGGGACTATCGCGCTCGCTATTGCAGCATCGGCTTGCGATGTCGTAGTGTGCAAAGTACCCCTTAGTATAACAATCAATTGTAATGCCAGGTTAGACTCATAAACATTTAAATTTCATGAACCTACAACTCCCAATGGCCTTAACAATGGAAAAGAGATGTTGGGAGTTGTTATTGTACCGCCCCCACGTCAGTAGCAGCCGGGCTGCTCGGATCCGGACCCATGGTGTGGCTCGAGGGACTCTCCAGACCCGGGGGTCATGCGGACACTCCGAATAAAAGGGGGACGTAATTGTACGGGTTTTTGCTGTAGTCAGTCTGTGACGCCGCCCACGGTGTGTGATGAGGTGTAGCACCACCGCTGCTGTTGTGGGTCACCCGGGGGCGATGGTATAGCAGCTAGTTGTTAACCCCTCCATGGGTAAAGATGGTTGTCCCAGGGCTTGGTGACGCTGTGCAGGGGACGGTGATGGCAGGGGCCGGTGCATCTGGTCAGACCAGGGAGTCTCAGCTTACTCACGATTAAATAAATTAGACAAGTCCAGTAGTTAACCAAGGTGCTGGTGGCCGGCCGCCGCGGACGGGTGTACCCGGGTTGGTGGTCTGTGTCACTTTTCCTCTGCACTGCGCTGTGTTGTGGTGGACTTCCCGGTATGGAACACGGGAATCTGCTCCCGGTCTTTTGTGTACCTGAGGAGCCGTGCCCGCTGACGCTGACCCTCGGGATCTGTCGGGCCCTGGCGGATGCCCTATCTCCCTTGGTGGGTGGTTGTCTTCTTTTGGGAATTTGGTTGGGACAGGATCTATAATCCTGCCCTCACTTGGTTAATTAGCTAGGCTGTCGGTTCCGGTCCTGGCTTCAGGGTCCAAGTACCCACTCTATGCACGGTTTCTGGGTTGGTTCTCCGGTGTCTGTACCGGCGGGCTACAACCCTGCCCTGGTCCACCTCGGATCTCCGGCTGCAGTCTTCCTGTCTCCTGTCAGACACGGACCACCGTCTGCCACCTAGCCAATGCACCAGGGCTCCAACCCTGGCGCCACTGCTCACTGTACTTGAGCTTAAGCTTTGCTCCAACTTCACTCCTCCTGAACTTGAACTCCACTCACTACTCAACCTAACACCAAACTGTGTTTTTCCCGCCCCGGGTTCTCCAGACCCCTAGGTGGGCATTCTCCATCCACCTGGTCCTGCCCACTGGTGTGCATGTCCTAAACTGGGGGGGGGGTGACTAGGATTTCAGGTCGGCTGAATATAACCCTGTGAGGGAAGGTATTGTGCGGGGGCTGTAGTGTGGGTGAGACCCCTGGCGGTGCCAGGGCGTCACATTATCAGTCATCATCCTATTGCAAACCAACCAGGAACTGCAGACCTGATGAGATGTAGTCACTATCACAAATAGACATATACATTCAGGTAACTTATAGGTTAGAGCTCATCTCTGTAGGCTTCCCTCTTCTCCATCTTCAGCAGCATATCACCACACAGTGCCCTTAAAAATAAAAGTATCATTATATTGCCCAATAAATCTAAATATCTCCCATGTTAATGCTTCTGAAAATAAGACTTAACCCCTTTTGTGCTTCCTGCACAAAATATGACCCACACACTTTCTCCGTAATAGTCCTCTCTCACACAGCCCATCTATATTATTCCACCCCTCACACAGCCAATCTCCATAATATCCCCCTATACTGCCTCTCTGAATAATATTACACCCATATACAGCCCCTCCCTATTATATTCCGAAATATACAGCCCCTCTCCGTAATACTCCACTGCCCCTCTCCATAATATCCCCCCATGCTGCTACACTCCATTATATCCCCCCACACAGCCCCTCTCCATAATATCCCCTCACACTGCCTGTTTTCATAGTAGTACCCCACACACAGCTCCTCCCCATAATATTCCCCCCACACACACTGACCCGTTCCCTAATATCTTCCACACACAGCCGCTCTCCATAATATCCATACACACTGTCCCTCACCACAATATTACCCACATACAGCCCCTCCCCATAGTATTCCAGCCCACACACAGCCCCAACCAAATAATATTCCCAACACGCAGCCCTTCTCCCCAATATTCTCCCCACACAGCCCCCCATAATATTCATTTGTACAAGCAGCCCCTCCCAAAGAAATCACCCCAAACTGCCCCTTTCCATGTCCTCACTACTCTGCCTCTTTGCATAATGATTCACTGCCCTCACAAGAACCATGGCCCCTCATCTAAAATAAAAACACTTAATTTTCAGCTCCTACACGGCGCCTTTATGGGTGCACATCGTCTCGCTGATTCTGTGGCCTTGGCACTGGCAGCATTTTGATGATGTCAGTATCTTGATAACCTCATCATGCTGCTGCACGTCGGGGCAGGAGATGATGAGCTGTCCTCCTCACCAGTCTTGGTTTCACAGTATTCAAATGTATTTGAGTATGAAAGATGCAAATATATTTAAATATACAAAGAAGGGATCAGCATCTTCTGGACAGGTCTGCGGGCCGCAGCAGGCCTGCATGCTGTGCAGACCTGTGTTAAATGGCTAGATGGTCCAAAACAACAGGTTGGGGATTGGCCCATGGGGCATATGTCCCTCTGCCCTCCTGTCCAGTGTGCCCTTGGCAGTAGTAAGTAACCATCCCCAGTGGAGTCAGAGAAGCTCCTCCATATACAGTAATAATTCCTCTAATTTCCGACCCAGCTACTTTTTACATTAACGGTTCTGCATGAAGAGACTTTATAGCAAGGCATACATGCCATGTGGCAAGGACCAGCAGGAGCTATTTATGGAAAGCATCAGTAAGTCAGATTTCCTTACACAAGCTCCTTCAGTAAGACGAGTAGTGGCTAAATGCTCACTTGGGTACGGTGGTTTCAGACTCCGTTCCTTGCGCTCAGACCAGTCATTCTTATAATTGAACACCTGACAAACCACAGTTATGTGAAACCTCCAGAGCCGCGTTCTTCTTTACCAAAGAACTCTACCATACGAGATGCCGGAAGGTGACAGAACCTAGAGTTTTATTTACTGAATTTTTCACCATTTCCGTCTTAATTACACAAGTTTCAGAATAACTTACTAATTTCTACAAAGGAGAATTTATATAGAGGTCACAAGAAACTGACAATTGATAAAGAATTAAAATGGATGGGATTAACCCCTTCACCTCTGAGCCTATTTACACCTTCATGACCGAGCCATTTTTTCCATTTCTGACCAGTATCACTTATTGAGGTTATAACCCTGGAACGTTTCAACAGATACCAGTGATTCTGAGCATGTTTTTTCATTACATATTGACTTACATGATACGTGGTAAATTTAGGGATATATTTTTTGTGTTTATTTGTGAAAATATTAGAAATTTGGCAAAAAAAAAATTAAATTTCGCAATTTTCAAACGTTGAATTTTTACGCCTTTAAACCGGGGAGTTATGTCACACAAAATAGGTAATAAATAACATTTCCCACATGTTTACTTTACATCAGGACCATTTTTGAAACATCATAGTTTTTGTTAGGAAGTTAGAATAGTTAAAAGTTCTTTAGCAATTTTTCATTTTTCCAACAAAATTTACAAAAAACTATTTTTTAGGGACCTCATCACATTTCAAGTAACTTTGAGAAGGCTAGGTGACAGTAAATATAGAAAAGTGAAACAATTCTAAAAACAACCCCTCAAACTTTTCAAAACTATATCTATGAAGTTTGTTAACCCTTAGCAATGTGGAAGGAAAAAATGAAACTTTTACTTTTTCCCACAAAAATGTTACTTTATGCCCAAATTTTGCATTTTCACAAGGGTACCAAGACAAAAATACAATTTGTTGTGCAATTTCTACTGAGTACACTGTTTCCCTATATGTGGTGAAAATCTACTGTTTGGTCGCACAGCAGGGCTCAGAAGGGAGGGAGTGTCACTTGAATTATAGAGCGCAAAATTGTGTGGAATAGATAGTGGACACCATGTCGCATTTGGAAAGCCCCTGATGTGCCTAAACAGTGGAGCTCCTCCACAAGTGACCCTAGTTTAGAAATAGGATCCCTATTTAGACCCCTTGGGTGGATTTATCAAAAAGTTTGGTAAGTACCTTAAACCCCCGGGGGCTTCACAGAATTTTATAACGTTGAGTCATGAAAATTAACAAATATATAGTTTTACTACAAAAATGTTCCTTTAATCCCAAATCTTTCATTTTCCCAAGAGCAAAGGCCACTTTACACACAGCGACATTGCTAGTGATGTCGCTGGTGAAAGCACCCACCCCCGTCGGTTGTCGGTAACGCACAACATCGCTAGGACCCATCACACGTACTTACGTGCCTAGCGACGTCGCTGTGACCGGCGAACCGCCTCCTTTCTAAGGGGGAGGTTCGTTCGGCGTCACAGCGACGTCACTAAGCGGCCGACCAATAGAAGAGGAGGGGCGGAGATGAGCGGCCGGAATATCCCGCCCACCTTCCTCATTGCCGGCGGCCGCAGGTACGATGTTGTTGCTCGTTCCTGCGGTGTCACACAGTGATGTGTGCTGCCGCAGGAATGACAAACAACCTGCGTCCTGCAGCAGCAACGATATTTGAGATTATAATGACGTGTCAACGATCAACGATATGGTGAGTATTTTTGATCGTTAGTGGTCGTTCGTATGTTTCACACGCAACGACGTATCTAACGAGGCCGGATGTGTGTCACGAATTCCGTGACCCCAACGACATCTCGTTAGCGATGTTGTTGCGTGTAAAGTGGCCTTAACAGGAGAAAATATATCATGCAGTTTGTTGTGGAATTTCTCTCGATTACGTCGATACCTCATATGTGATGGAAAACTACTGTTTGGGTGCATAGCAGGGCTTGTAAGGGAAGGAGCTCCATTTGACTTTTTGAATGCAAAATTGGCTAGAATCTTAGTGGATGTCATGTTCCGTTTGGTGAGACCCTGAGGTGCCTTAACAGTGGAAACTCCGAATAAGTGACTCAATTTTGGAAAGTAGACCCTCATTGAATTTATGTAGATTTTTGGTGAGCACTTTGAACTGATATTGAGCAGTGAAAATGAAAAAATAAATTTAACCACAAAAATGTTGCTTTAACCCCAAATCTTTAATTTTCACTAGGGTAACAGGAGATAAACTATACAATTTGTTGTGCAATTTCTCGTGAATACACCAATATCCAATATGTGGTTGAAAACTACTTTTGAGGCACAGTACAAAATGAAGAAGCGAAGGAGCGCAATATTTTAGTTCAGATTTAGTTGGAATAGTTTGGGGATGCCATGTCATATTGGTAGAACTCCTGAGGTGCCAAAACAGCACAAATCCCCCACAAGTGATCTCATTTTACAAACTGCACCACTCAATGAATTTATGTAGGGGTGCAGCGAGCATATTGACACTACAGATGTGTCACAAAATGCTATACTATTGGGCAGTGAACAAAGAATAATTAGATTTTTACCACTAAAATGTAGTTTTAGCCCTAGATTTCCAATTTTCACAGGGGAAATAGATAAAAAAGGCCCCATAATGTGTTACACAATTTCTGCTGAATGTGGCAATATTAAACATGTGACTGTACATGTCACGGTCGTCTCCCTGTTTTTAGAGACTAGGGACAGTTTGAGGACTGGAGCCTCTTATCTCTATCTGGGACTTTGCATTTAAATATTTTTTCGTTTCCTTTGGTATTGAAGTAATTAATGTTAATGTTTTGCTTATAGCAGCTCTCGTCTCGTTAGTCAGCTGCATCTGCTTGGTAGCCACACCCCCTTGTGTTTAAATAGCTAGGTCTTCCAGCAAGCTTTGCTGACTATACAAAGCCATTTGTATGAAAGCCGCCTTGTTGGAAGGAGCTGCTGTGAATTCTCCTGGAGTTGTATCCTCTCCATTTTGGGTTGTTCATCCCCTGTTTATCTCCCCTCTTGTCTCTTTAGTGCAGCAGTGAGTTTAGTGAACCTAACCCGCTTTTCACTAGTCAGGGCATCTACAGGTTTTCTCAGGGACCCAGGGTGCTGCTCGGTGACAGTTGCCCAGACTCTATAGGGACAGGCTAGGAGAGCAGGGACAGCTACAGGTGAGGATAGGAGGTGTCCATTTACCCTCTCACTAGTGCCAGGGCCCACCATTGTTATTATTTTCTCGGTATCCCCCTTGTATGTGGTGTTTTTGAAGTGTGCTTTTTGTTGTGCGTCAGACTTTGGTTGATTTGAACACACTCGCCAGGCTCGTTGCATGATTATACAGTACTGTTTGGCAGCATGGGAGAGAAGAAGCGCCATTTGATTTTTGGAGCACAGATTTTCCTAAAATAGTTTGCTGGCTTCATTTGCAGAGCCCCTGAGTTCCAGAGCAGCAGAAACCCCCTCAAGTGCCCACATTTTGGAAATTACATCCCTCTGGGAGTTCATCTACAGGTGTAGTGACAATTTAGTCTCTGCGAAACGCCCATGAAGTAAAAGCAGTGAATGTTGCAGAATTTAATATTGCAAATAAGCCTTTGTTGTGCCCAGTACATTGTAGTTCCCATACATTGTTCCCAGCTCATGCTTCCAGAGACACACACTCGCTCATTTAAGTGGGTTTCCTCACTACAACAATGTCAAACATGTGGACCTTTACTGTGGTTTAGGCACATTGTAGAGTTCAGATGGGAGGGGGCATTTGGATTTGGGAGCACAGAATTTTCTATATTTCGTTTTCGGGGGAAAGCCAAAGCATTTTTCCAGAGCCTTTGCACTACCAGTAATGTGGAAGCCCCCTATATTTCCATTAACAGATGAGGGACCTGAGTGGGAACTTGTGTTTTTGTGGGTTCAGTTGAATGCTATTTGGTGGCAATTTTGGTACAGAACATTTTGGATCAGTTCATCTTGATCCTGTGCTCTATGCTGACCACTTACATCAGGGTTTCCATCTAAATCTTCAAAATACATGATCCAGGTGAACCCGACGGATCCATTCACTAATGAGGCAGCAGAATTACTTCAGACTCCGCTTCGATTCTGTTCAGCGGTGTCCGTCTTTTCAAAGGTGAACAAAACTGTTATTGACCACATTTTTGTGAGCGCCTAAAAAGACACATAAAAAGATGGACACCGCCAGACCAAAGGCCAGATGTTTTGTCAAAATAACTTCCTCTGGGTCATTACAGTGAATTATTCATTTTGAATTTTGTCTAAATCACATTTTCATAGATTTATACTTAATCCCCAGTGTAAGTACTCAGTGTAGAGCGCAGGACAAATGTGAGCCACGACATACTGCGATCTTTGGGAGGCAGAATGAACAAATCTACAGCAGTTGAAGAATTGGCTGTATTTATGTTTTACGCCATACATTGTGCAGTATACGTAATTGTCGCTTAATTCATCTGGTCAGTACGATTACAGCAATACCAGGTTTATATAGTTTTTTTAGTTATGACGACTATCACACTAAAAGTGCTTTTTTACAAAATAAAGGTCTTTTGCATCACCAAATTTTGATAGCTATAGTTTTTTTCATTTTTTTCTGCAGGGCTTGTTTTTTGTGGGCTGAGTTGGAATTTTTATTGGCACCATTTTTTTGCCACATAATATTTTTTGTTGCTTTCTATTCCCCTTTTTGTAAGGCAGAATCAAGAAGAAACAGCAATTCAGGAACTGGTTGTTTTTTTACGCCATTCACTGTGTCATAAACATAATAAGACAGCTTTATTCTTCAGGTGTGTATAATTACAGTGATACCACATTTAAATAGTTTTATGTTTTGCCGCTTTTATATCCTAAAAACAATTTTATAGAAAAGCAAATGTTTTTGCATTGCTGTATTCTGAGAGCTATAGCTTTTTTATTTTTTAGCTGATGAAGCTGTATAGCAGCTTGTTTTTTGCGGGATAAGGTTTTCAGCTGTACCATTTGTATTTATATATGACTTTTTAATCATATTTTATTCCACTTTTTTGTCAGCTGTATGATGAAATGACAGTTTTTTGCTATGTTTTCCTTTTACGGTGTTCACTGAATGGGTTAGTTGGGTTAAAAGTTTTTTAGATGAGGTTGTTACAGACGTGGCAATACGAAACATGTGTAATTTTTCTTTTTTTTTTTTCTTTACATAAATATACATATTTATTGGTATCATTTTTTTATTTTCTTAGTTCTTTATTTTCTGATTTTTAAAATAAGTTTTCTTTTTTTTTTACTTTCTTATTCCTTATATGGGATATTACCTTTTATTGCACTGATCACAGCTATAATGTATTTCAATGCACTAGCATTGCAATATGCTATAGCTGTCAGTGCAGCACTGACAGAGGCTCCTGAGATTATGCTCCTGGCATGATCCCAGAGGCTTTCTGTACCTTGGTGACCCGGAGGTCATTATGACGACTTGAGGTTAACATGGCAATGATCGGTCCCTCGCGATCACATCATGGGGGGACTGATCAGAGGGGAGAGGCAGCGCTTTCCCTCTCCCAGATCCGTAAATGCTGTGATCGATATTGATCGCGGCATTTAGGTGGTTAAGCAGTCAGTGATGGTGCAGGCACTGTCTCTGGCTGTGAGAACTTGGGCTTAACTGTCGGGTAAGCCGAGTCCCCGTCTTCGATCGTGTGGGTACAGCTCCTGTGCTGCCGCAATCGCCAGAACATACTTGGTACATCCTTGGTCGGGAAGCCCCCAACAAGTAAGATGTACCCAGTATGTCCAATTTCAGGAAGGATTTAAAGGGAATCTGTCCCCTCAAAAGAAAAATACATTTTCAAAACTTCTATCAATTAAACATGAGCGGATAAATCTGCTGCAGATCAAACTTTGAGTTTAATTTCCTGAAATCCTCAGTTCCCGGTGAATTTGAACACTTTGCGATTCAATTCCATGTATTTACCTACCAAACAACATAGCATTAATGGTTGCAATTTTGTTGGGGGGGTGATAATAGTGATTTATTATTTTAATTTGACAATCGTAAACCCGACAATTATACTGTGGGCTGTTGCATCATTTTTATGCAATGCTGTGACTTCCTGGCATCTTTTGTTATGTGGACCTTTTTGGATAAGGGAATTTTTTTCAGGTTTCAGAAAAAATCTGGAAGCAAATTTTACTATAAATTAGGACACTTAACAGTGCAGGTCTGTTTTGGCACCTGTCAAATTGGAAACACATGCAAGACACTGATATTATGGGCCCGCTGTTGAGACATTAACCTTGTCGGCCGTCACATGAACTCTTCTTATCATTTCTGTATGGTTACATAGTTTATATTTCACTGTGACGACCTATACTCTCTTACAATTAGTCAAGCATATTTTAATGAGATTAATAAAAGTTATATTTTAATAAGCCAGTGGTTCCTGTTGTGAATGTCATCTGTGTGGGTGCTGTTCTGAAGCTCCCTCTGGTGGCCAGGAATGGTAGTGGAGCTAAATCTGAGCCATTGACTCAGACAGGTGTCGGTGTTAATTGGGAATTGGGGAAGTCCTATTGCAGACAAGTCTGGTCTATATAGGAGAGCACTTTCTTACCGGCTGATGCCGGTTATAATTGTATATTCCCTGTCTCTGTTCCTGGCCTGGAGATTTGTCCTTGCCTGTATCCCTGAACAAGACTTCTGCAGATAAGTTTCCATTTTTTCCTTGCTTTCTGGTTTACATCTTAGGGTGTTGTTTTTCCTTGTTTTGCTGTGTATCTGTTTTCTTGGAGGTGAAGTTTTGTTGCTATTGTGTTGTGAGCATGGGGGTTTCCCCTGTGCTGGCTTTCCTGCAGGAAAAGGGATTTTTATCCCTGTCTGATTTGATTATTTGCTTTTCTGTATTGTGTGTTCTTTTGGTATTTTGTTCTACGATTATTTACAGGAGTACCTGATATAGTGGGGGTGAGGTCGTATGATCTCAAGGGCCTTTTAACTATCAGGAGTTCGGTATTTTTCTATAGGGATTTTGCACTGACCACAATCAGTTCCTTTCCTTTGCTTTGTATCAAGTTAGTTGGGCCTCGCCTTTGCTAATTCTATTATTCTTATCTGAGTATTGTGTTTTTCTATATCACCATAATCTTTATATGTGGGGGGCTACCTACTCCTTTGGGGACTGCTCAGAGGCAAGGTAGATTTCCTCATTTCATTCTGTGAGGCATAGCTAGTTTCTCAGGCTGTGACGTGGCGTCTAGGATTTTAGGAACACTCCACAGCTACTTCTAGTGTGGTCTGAAAGTCAGGGCATTACGGTTAGTCCAGGTTCCAACTACTCCTGTTTCTTTGTGTTTTTTCACCTATGGAAGTTTTTTGTAATCTTCCACAGTTACTGGATCATAACAGGTTCCATATTTTCTCAGTATTGGTTAAAGGGGACCTGTCAGGTGCAATATGTGTGACGCCCTTACAAAATCAGGTTGTCACAGAAGACTTCATCCGTATTCCAGATGCAGGATTCTCTAACCTTTGGCCCTCCATCACAACCCCACACAGGTACACAACACCAGCCACAAAGCCTAGTCACTCCCCCATGGACAATAGGGACACACCAGAGGGTGGGGCCAGGCAGATGGTGACGCCCACCTAGGGGTTCTGAGGTGTCAGGGGAGGGAACAGGTTCAGTCTGTAGAGGAGTTCAGAGTGAACAGAGACAGAGTTCAGTGAAAGGGTTGAAGTGAGAGGACAGTAGAAGTCTGTAGTCGGGGGTTGTAGCTCCCGGACTACAGGACTAGTTGAGCTGACTAGGTGGCAGATGGCAGAGCAGGGCCATAGGCGACGGAGATCCGGTGTCGCGGGAGACCTTATGTGGACCGGGGCAGGGTTGTAGCCCGCCGGTGCCGACAGCGGGAATCTGGTTCGGAGTCCTTGCACAGTTGGGGTACCTGGACCCTCGGGCAAGGACTGCTTCAAGCACCTTTCCAATTGACCAGCAGGGGACAAGACACCAAGTCTTGTCCCACTAGCAGCCCAGATAGAGCGAGACAGATGCCCAACGCGGGGGATAGGGCATCTGCAAGTGCCTGCTAAAATCCCAAGGGTCAGATCTCACGAGCCACAGCTCCCACAGCAAGGACAACAGGAGTGGACTTTCCCAGTTTCATGCGACCTAGTCACTACACAAGACACCAACTTAAAGTGCAGGAGGAAGGGCCCCTGTTCTGTCCACCGGTGTGCGGGACCCGAGCACACCCTTCCGGAGGCTACCGGTATCCGGCCGTTGGTTTACTATCTGGACTCTGTGTGATTTATTCAAACAGTGAGTACACCGGTACCATCCAGTCTAGCCCTGCAGACTGCGTCGCAGTATTCTACTCCACCTGCACCTGGGCCCCAGGACTATGCTTCTCCTACCAGTGGAGGGGATACCATCCTGCTGATCCGCTCCATCAGCCCTGGGCACCCCCATGCCATGCAGCGGCGGTGTCACCAACAATCACCGCAACCAACGTGTGGCGTCACTGACACAACCACCCCTGTATATTTATCCCCCTTTTCACTTGCAGGCAACAGATGGGTGCTCAGGCCCCGGATCCGGTTTCCCCTCGAGCCACCGCAGCGACCCCGGATTCGAGCGTCCGGAGCAGCCCTCCCCCCTTGCCGCGGTCTGTCCCCGTGCCCGCAACATATGCACCCAGGACCACGAGCAGTTCTGGATGCATATTGCTAATCGCTGCCTAACCGTCCCTGTATCTGGTAACATAGATAAAGAGATCTTTAGAAAAAGTATTTCTAAAGATCTTTTATCATATACTAATGAGGCCAGTGACTAGTCGTAAGAGGGTTACTTCACTTCCCTTGGCTAGTCAGCCCACATCGCATGTAAGCACATGCCTCTGGGCATGTTAATATGCTAATGAATGCGCATCGTCAGTTTCCCTCCACCCCCAGATCCTGGACCGTGGAACAACGGGTCACGGGTGCCTTCTGCACTCCCCGCGAACCCTGGGATCCCCCTTCTTTCCTAAGAACCCGGGTCCCGAACTGTCTGTGTCTCTCCTTCTCTCTTCCCAAGTGCGAACTAGTGCTTGCTGCGCCCGGAACCGACTGACTATTGTGTGTGATGGCTCCTAACTACCCCTGTTGGTGCTCCGCTTCCCGGGTTCCTGAACTAGTGGGCAAGAGCTCCCCTACCCTATGATGGCCACCTCAGCACCTAGCCTAGCCCAGTCCCAGTGGAAGAGCTCCCGTGTTATGTGTTGGTTGAGTGTGTTGTTGGTTGTTTACTGGTGACTACCTCCTCTGTATCCGAGATGAATACTGCACCTCCGGTGAGGTGCAGTGCCCTGTGGTGCCTGAAGCCGCAGGGGTACCACACTATGTTAGGAGAACTATGGGGACATCATACTGTATTGGGGCATTGTGGGGACATTATACTCTGATACGGGATCTGAGGTGACATCACACTGTATTGGGGGCACTGTAAGGGACATTATACTGTGTTATGGTCAATGCAAGGGCATTATAGTGTGCTGGGGCCAATGCAAGGGTGTCATACTGTCCAAGTGGAGGAAAATTATTTTGGAGAAACCACAGTAGGAGTATCATATTGTGTGGTGAATGAGGGCATTTTTAGGGGTGTCATAGTGTTTGGAGCCATAAAAGTATCGCAGTGAGTGAGAACATTAATGTATTTAGTTGATGCACTATCTCTTTGTATGTGCTACAATACATATCCCTCTCCATGTTTTTAAAATTTTGGAGGTATCCCTACTGTGACTGCTCATATGCACTGTGACCTATCTACCACGCCAAATTTTTCATTTATTTTTTTGTTTGGTGAGTGGTTGTCAGAATTTGGAGCTTTGACTTGGGACCTCATTATTTCTATGTACACCTCTAGCCCAAACCATAACACAGGTTTTTCAAGTAGTGTAGTTACAGGAAATAAAGCTCATTGGTTCGTCCTATACAATCGTTTCCAATCCTAATGCCCTTATCAGTGCTCCTTACAGAGTAATTGTACTCCCCATTGTGCCTCACACAGTAATAGCGCACTACAAAGTAATAATTCCTCATTATGATTAATGCAAAATATCAGTAATGATTCCTCTGCAACAATGCAATGACCTCTTTGGATGTCCAAAAGCAAAAAAGCCCCCTTTGTGTGTCGCCCTGGACAAGCCAGGGGACACAGGTAACACCACACACACACCCCCACCCCCAGCAGTTCACAGCAGACATCCCCAAAGTGACCTGCTTTCTGCCTCGGGCTCAGACTGACACACCAGGTGGGCGGAGTCAGGAGCTGGAGGCGCCCACCCAGGGGTTAGCTGGCCTGAGGCAGGAAACGAGCCCAGACAAGTTCAGGAGTGAAGGAGAGAGGAAGTCTGCAGAGAGGCAGACGCAGTCTCGGGCCTAGGTTGGAGCCTAGGGCCCCTGTGCAGAAAGACAGGCAGACGGTAGTGGCCGTCTGCAGGGAGCCGGGGAGCCAGTTGGTGGAACCGCAGGTAGCCGGGGCTGGGCGGTGGCCCCCCGGTACTGAATCGGGGAGCCAGCTGGAAACCGGAGAGCAGGAAGAGTGTGCACGGAGGCGAAGGAAAGGACTTACACTAACAACCTGGGGTCAGGGGAAAAACACTGCAGCCGCCTGTGGGACCCGTCCATCCAGCCGTTTGTTTCAACAGAGACTCTGTGTGCTTCATTGGGCTGAGTGAGTACCACCGTGCCGTGCGGCACAGCGCTGCCCCTGCACCCCTGCACCTCCGCAGGCCCCCTACCTGCCTGCCCACCATTCCAAAACCCCATCACTGGGCCCCGGGATCACCAACCCCTACCCACGGAGGGGCAACACAACAACTGGCTGCTCCATCACCATCACTCCCGGGATTCCCCAGCCAGAGCAGCGGTGGTGTACATCCCTTCACCACAACCGTGGGTGGCGTCACGGACAATAAACAATCCCCACACCCAAAATCCCCTTTTCACTCACGGGCGAGGAGCGCCGCTAGAGTCCCCGGGATCCGGCCCGTCGCTCGAGCCACCGAGCAGCAGCAGGCCGCGGCAGCCGGACCCGAGCAGTGGGGAGAGCGCGGCGTCCCCTCCTCCGCCCGCGACAACTTGGCGTCACGAACAGGATCTTACCGCTCTGCCGTCTGGTAGAGGAGCGCCTTGTTACTGCCGGAGGTGTCCGGCCAGAAAATTTCAGAAGCCGCCATCTTTGGCGCGAAGAATTTCCCGCTCGAGCGTCTTCCCCGAGCAGGAAAGGCGCGAAAGTGGAGCCCCGCCCCCTGAAGAAGGAAGTTCTAAAAAGAGGCTAAGGGGGACAGGATGGCGTCCGGCCACATGTGAACCGCGGCTGTGGAAGCAGGGACGCCAGGACTCTGCCAGCATTTGGTTCCTGGAAGAGGCCGCCGCAGTGATGCACCGACCCGTTACCCCTGTTACCGGTAGCGGAGCCCGCAACGTCTGTGGGGGAGGACCCAGACCTGGGGTCCCCAGGCCTCACCTTTGTCACCGCCCTGCCACCGGCCCCGGCAGTCCGCCCGGCCGCGACGGAGATGACGACGGCTCCGGCAGTCCGCCCGGCCGCAACGGCAGCGAAGTACCGGTCCCGTTGACCAATCTGGAGCCGTTCCTGGACTGGGGTCAAGGGGTGCTGCCCACTTCCTAGGGGCAGCACCAAGGCTAGGTTGTTTGGGTGGGTGACTGAAGGACCCGTTCCACTGTTATTATTAAAAGTGTTTGACTGTTATTGCAACGTTAAAGTAATGTGCATCCCCTTGTGGGAGGATTGAAAGTGCTTGTGTTTGATGTTTTGATCTTTTGCAGTTTAAAAGAAAAATAAAACCGGTGATGGACGGGCAGCCCGAGGACGGTCTGCATTTTGCTAAGGGGGAATGTGTCGCCCTGGACAAGCCAGGGGACACAGGTAACACCACACACACACCCCCACCCCCAGCAGTTCACAGCAGACATCCCCAAAGTGACCTGCTTTCTGCCTCGGGCTCAGACTGACACACCAGGTGGGCGGAGTCAGGAGCTGGAGGCGCCCACCCAGGGGTTAGCTGGCCTGAGGCAGGAAACGAGCCCAGACAAGTTCAGGAGTGAAGGAGAGAGGAAGTCTGCAGAGAGGCAGACGCAGTCTCGGGCCTAGGTTGGAGCCTAGGGCCCCTGTGCAGAAAGACAGGCAGACAGTAGTGGCCGTCTGCAGGGAGCCGGGGAGCCAGTTGGTGGAACCGCAGGTAGCCGGGGCTGGGCGGTGGCCCCCCGGTACTGAATCGGGGAGCCAGCTGGAAACCGGAGAGCAGGAAGAGTGTGCACGGAGGCGAAGGAAAGGACTTACACTAACAACCTGGGGTCAGGGGAAAAACACCGCAGCCGCCTGTGGGACCCGTCCATCCAACCGTTTGTTTCAACAGAGACTCTGTGTGCTTCATTGGGCTGAGTGAGTACCACCGTGCCGTGCGGCACAGCGCTGCCCCTGCGCCCCTGCACCTCCGCAGGCCCCCTACCCACCTGCCCACCATTCCAAAACCCCATCACTGGGCCCCGGGATCACCAACCCCTACCCACGGAGGGGCAACACAACAACTGGCTGCTCCATACCATCACTCCCGAGATTCCCCAGCCAGAGCAGCGGTCGTGTACATCCCTTCACCACAACCGTGGGTGGCGTCACGGACAATAAACAATCCCCACACCCAAAATCCCCTTTTCACTCACGGGCGAGGAGCGCCGCTAGAGTCCCCGGGATCCGGCCCGTCGCTCGAGCCACTGAGCAGCAGCAGGCCGCAGCAGCCGCGGCAGCCGGACCCGAGCAGTGGGGAGAGCGCGGCGTCCCCTCCTCCGCCCGCGACATTTGTGCCCCACAATAGTATTGCCCTCATATGGTCCCCTAGACCGTAAAAATACTCATTATAAAAATAGTCCCACCCCCCACACCTTAATGGCACCCCAAATTTATAAGCCTCTTTTGCTTCTTTGTGAAGGTAATAGTGAGTCATGTGTGCCGCCCCCCCATTCCAAGGAGACCCGTGGGCTCCACCAATTAAGGGCCCATCTACTACATCAGGATTTCAAATTGGACATAGTAGGTGAGAGACCGGTTACAGATTGCGGTTTGGGGGCAAGTGTTTCAAGTTACACATCTGATCCTTGCTCCGTTACTCCTTTCCCAAAATCTGTTTGTTTTCATCTTTTTCACTTGAGCTGAAAATTCCTTTTTTGGCATATTAATAGCTCTAGGGGTAAGGTTAGACTTCATAAGGCTTAGAGTAGGTGTTACGGTTAGAATTAGGGTTAGACTTAACTCTAATCTTAGAGTAGGTGTTAAGGTTAGAGTTAGGGATAGGGTTAGACTTAACGTTAGGCTTAGTGTTAGGGATACAGTTAGGGTTAGAGTTAGGGTTAGACTTAACGTTAGGCTTAGTGCTAGTGTTAGGGATAGAGTTAGGGTTAGTGTTAGGGATAGAGTTAGGGTTAGACTTAATGCTAATTTTAGAGTAGGTGTTAGGGTTAGAGTCAGGGTTAGACTTAACGCTAGGCTTAGAGTAGGTGTTATGGTAGGGTTAGACTTAACGCTAATCTTAGAGTAGGTGTTAGGGTAAAGGGGGCTTTACACGCTGCGACATCGCTAATGCAGAGTCGTTGGGGTCACGGAATTTGTGACGCACATCCAGCCGCATTAGCGATGTTGCTGCATGTGACACCGATGAGCATCGTTGCAAAAAC
This sequence comes from Anomaloglossus baeobatrachus, assembly GCF_048569485.1. Taxonomy (NCBI): domain Eukaryota; kingdom Metazoa; phylum Chordata; class Amphibia; order Anura; family Aromobatidae; genus Anomaloglossus; species Anomaloglossus baeobatrachus. The sequence goes on along the minus strand of NC_134355.1, from coordinate 658,580,826 downwards.
GTGCAAAATCGCTCATCAGTGACATGGGGGTCCATTCTCGATTATAGTTACTGCAGCAGTAACGATGTAGTTCGTCGCTCCTGCAGCAGCATACATCGCTATGTGTGACGCCGCAGGAACGAGGAAGCTCTCCTTACCTGCGTCCTGGCCGCTATGCGGAAGGAAGGAGGTGGGCGGGATGTTCCGGCCACTCATCTCCGCCCCTCCGCTTCTATTGGGCGGCCGCTCAGTGACGTCGGTGTGACGCCGCACGGACCGCCCCCTTAGAAAGGAGGCGGTTCACCGGTCACAGCGACGTCGCCGGGCAGGTAAGTATGTGTGATGGGTCTGCGCGATGTTGTGTCGCACAACAGATGGGGGCGGGTACCCACGCTAGCGATATCGGGACTGATATCGTAGCGTGTAAAGTAGCCTTTAGAGTTAGGGTTAGGGTTAGACTTACCGTTAGGCTTAGTGTTATGGATAGAGTTAGTGTTAGGGATAGAGTTAGGGTTAGGCTTAGACTTAATATTAGGCTTAGTGTTAGTGTTAGGGATAAAGTTAAGGTTAGTGTTAGGGATAGGGTTAGGGTTAGATTTAACGCTAATCTTAGAGTAGGTGTTAGGGTTAGAGTTAGGGTTAGGGTTAGACTTAACATTAGGCTTAGGGGTACTTTGCACACTACAACATCGCAAGCCGATGCTTGCGATGCCGAGCGCGATAGTCCCCGCCCCCGTCGCAGCAGCGATATCTTGTGATTGCTGCCGTAGCAAACATTATCGCTATGGCAGCTTCACGTGCACTCACCTGCTCTGCGACGTCGCTCTGGATGGCGAACCACCTCCTTACTAAGGGGGCGGGTTGTGTGGCGTCATAGAAGCGGAGGGGCGGAGATGAGCGGGACGTAAACATCCCGTCCACCTCCGTCCTTCCGCATAGCCGGCGTGAGCCTCGGTGACGCAGGTAGGAGATGTTCCTCGCTCCTGCGGCTTCTCACACAGCGATGTGTGCTGCCGCAGGGGAACGAGGAACAACATCGTACCTGTCGCTGCAGCTACATTATAGAAATGTCGGACACTACACCGATGATACGATTACGACGCTTTTGCGCTCGTTAATCGTATCATAAAGGATTTACACACTACGATATCGACAGCGACGCCAGATGTGCGTCACTTTCGATTTGACCCCCACCGACATCGCACCTGCATCGTAGTGTGCAAAGTACCCCTTAGTGTTAGTCTTAGTGGTAGAGTTAAGGTTAGTGTTAGGGATAGGGTTAAGGTTAGACTTAACACTAATCTTAACGTAGGTGTAAAGCCTGCTTTACATGTTACGATTCTGCATACGATAGCGTATGCGATCGTAACCGCCCCCATCGTATGTGCGGCTTGTTAAATTTTGTTGAATGTGCCGCACAAACGATTAACCCCCATCACACGTACTTACCCTTCCATACGGCCTCGATGTCGGCGGCAAACGTCCACTTCCTGGAGTGGGAGGGACGTTCGGCGTCACAGCGACGTCACGCGGCAGCTGGCCAATAGAAGTGGAGGGGCGGAGCTGAGTGGGACGTAAACATCCCGCCCACCTTCTTCCTTCCGCATTACCAGCCGGGAGCCGCAGGACGCAGGTAAGATCTGTTCATCGTTCCCGGGGTGTCACACACTGCAATGTGTGCTACCCCGGGTACGATGAACAATCTGACGTTCAATTCATGAGGAATGAACGATGTGCATGTGATGAACGTTTTACCATTCAATCGCAATCGCACGTACCTGTCACACACTGCAATGTACTTACGATGCCGGATGTGCGTCACTTACGACGTGACCCCGCTGACACATTGTAAGATACATTGCAGCGTGTAAAGTGGACTTTAGGGTTAAAGTTAGGGTTAGGATTAGCCTTAATGCCAGGCTAGTGTTAGGGATAGATTTAGGGTTAGACTTCGGATTAAGGATAGGGCTATGGTAATACAATTGTTATATTAAAAAAAATTAGTAAAAAATAGCAATATATAGGTGTTTTTGATTACAGAAAGGTCATTGAGATGTAACTTTCCAGAAGAAGAAATGAAAACAGTCAAAATTCCCTTTGCAGCTTTATTTGTCTAAAACATAACAATTTAAATCGGGAGACTAAAAAAAACTCTACCAAATAAAAACAATCCTTAGTATGTACCACGGCTGTGAACTTTGGCTCAGCAATAAAAAAAAAGTTCCATGGAGCGAAAACAAGAGCCACACATATTGTAGCCAACTTATCCAAAAATTTCCCGCTGCCTCTAAATTTAGTCTATTTGTAGAAACAATTATTTGCTTAAAAAGCTATTTTTGTTTTGGATTCTTGTTATTTTTGTTGTTTTTTTTTTATTGTAAAGGAACACGACTTGCAGAAGTTAATGCTGAACTCAGCAGAAACTGGAAAGAAAAGTTAAAGTAGCCGGGATATTAATTAGCAAAAATATATCAGAGATTTTTGTCTGCAATGTAACCCCAGGGAAGAATCACGTCTCTGACTGACGCCCACCACAGACGAATGTTTCTGGGGGTTGATTGATTAATGAGAACGGGAGGAGGAGGTGTGAATTTATTTTGGATTCCATTGGATTTGAAGAAGGTTTTGGCACAGTCCGAGTATTTCATCGGCTCAGATCTTAGGAGGCATAGGGTTGTTTTTTTTCTAGATCCACAAATGGTGACCACCTACAGTCACCCTTCACTGCCGTGGGTCCAGGTAAAAGAGGAAACAGTTTTTTTGGAATGAAACCTCATTTCAGACACGGTGGCTAAATGTAGAATGGAATTAAGGAATATGCTGCTCCCGTGTAAATAAACAAAATGATGTTCCCGCTGTAAATTTCTAAAGAAAAAAATTTACTCAACTTGTGGAAATAAGGAGTAAAAGCAAATGAATAAGATCTCTGGAACTGAGAAACAGAGGAGCTAAATTATTGTGATGCTAGTCTCTACTTATAGATAGTATAGAAGGAAGGATAGTCAGGGAAGCCGGGGTCAGGAAACAGGAGGATATGACAGGACACAGAGAGTAAGCAGAAACACAGTCAAGTCACAGGCCAAGGGTTATAATTCCGGGAGAGTACGTACCAGATTCAGGGAGCAGACAAAGACGTGGTCAGGTAACAGTTCAAGGTCAGAGGCCAGGAGGAAACGACAAGAACAGGGTGCGGGCAGTGAGGAGTCAAACAACGATCCGGGGTCAAAAACGGTAGATCAGAACACAAGCACAAACACAAGCCAAGAGCCCAACTACAGAACCAGAGAGTACGACTGGCAATTTTCTGGGACAACATGCTCAGTAATGAAACAGAGAAATTACCAGTAAGATGGAACAGCTGAGTAATCAGCACCTCCAAGAACCTGCATGTAATCCTGTGCTGTCAAACAACCTGTCGGTAAGTAATCAGAGAAATACAGGAGAGCATCTGTCAGAATTGTCACCGAGCGGTCCTTTGGCTTTTCCTTTGGCACTGAAGTACTTAAATGTTAGTTTTCTGTTTACAGCTCTCCTGCAGTTGAGGTCAGCTGCACCTGCTTTGTAGATACACCAAGGCCAGGTCTCCCATCAAGCTTTGCTGACTATACAAACTATTTGTAAGGAAGCTGCCTTGATGGAAGAAAGCTGCTGTGGGGTCTCCAGGAGTTGTATCCTATCCATTTTGGTTATTTATCCCGTTTGTCTTTCCTACCCTCGTCTCTCTAGTGCAGTGGTGGGTCTAGTGAACCTCACCCCCCTCTCACTAGTCAGGGCCTCTATAGGATTTTTCAGGGACCTAGGGTGCTGCTCGGTGACAGTTGTGGAGACTGTATAGGGACTTGTTAGGAGAGTAGGGACATCTCAGGTGAGGTTAGGAGGTCACCATCTTCCCTCTCACTAGTCCCAGAGCCCACCATTGTTATTGTGTTCTCGGAGTTCCCCCCTTATCCATGGTGGTTTTTAGGTGTGTTTTTGTTTTGTGTCAGACCTCGGTTGGTCAGAGCGCACTCGTAACGCTCGTTGCGCGACAGACACAAACTTTTAAAAGTACTTTAAAAATGATATCCTCAGTGATCCCTCACAGCGCCCATTCTAATGCCTTCTAGACTTACAGTCAGGGCCAGAAATATTTGGACAGTGACACAAGTTTTGTTATTTTAGCTGTTTACAAAAACATGTTCAGAAATACAATTATATATATAATATGGGCTGAAAGTGCACACTCCCAACTGCAATATGAGAGTTTTCACATCCAAATCGGAGAAAGGGTTTAGGAATCATAGCTCTGTAATGCATAGCCTCCTCTTTTTCAAGGGACCAAAAGTAATTGGACAAGGGACTCTAAGGGCTGCAATTAACTCTGAAGGCGTCTCCCTTGTTAACCTGTAATCAATGAAGTAGTTAAAAGGTCTGGGGTTGATTACAGGTGTGTGGTTTTGCATTTGGAAGCTGTTGCTGTGACCAGACAACATGCAGTCTAAGGAACTCTCAATTGAGGTGAAGCAGAACATCCTGAGGCTGAAAAAAAAGACAAAATCCATCAGAGAGATAGCAGACATGCTTGGAGTAGCAAAATCAACAGTCGGGTACATTCTGAGAAAAAAGGAATTGACTGGTGAGCTTGGGAACTCAAAAAGGCCTGGGCGTCCACGGATGACAACAGTGGTGGATGATCGCCGCATACTTTCTTTGGTGAAGAAGAACCCGTTCACAACATCAACTGAAGTCCAGAACACTCTCAGTGAAGTAGGTGTATCTGTCTCTAAGTCAACAGTAAAGAGAAGACTCCATGAAAGTAAATACAAAGGGTTCACATCTAGATGCAAACCATTCATCAATTCCAAAAATAGACAGGCCAGAGTTAAATTTGCTGAAAAACACCTCATGAAGCCAGCTCAGTTCTGGAAAAGTATTCTATGGACAGGTGAGACAAAGATCAACCTGTACCAGAATGATGGGAAGAAAAAAGTTTGGAGAAGAAAGGGAACGGCACATGATCCAAGGCACACCACATCCTCTGTAAAACATGGTGGAGGCAACGTGATGGCATGGCCATGCATGGCTTTCAATGGCACTGGGTCACTTGTGTTTATTGATGACATAACAGCAGACAAGAGTAGCCGGATGAATTCTGAAGTGTACAGGGATATACTTTCAACCCAGATTCAGCCAAATGCCGCAAAGTTGATCGGACGGCGCTTCATAGTACAGATGGACAATGACCCCAAGCATACAGCCAAAGCTACCCAGGAGTTCATGAGTGCAAAAAAGTGGAACATTCTGCAATGGCCAAGTCAATCACCAGATTTTAACCCAATTGAGCATGCATTTCACTTGCTGAAATCCAGACTTAAGACGGAAAGACCCACAAACAAGCAAGACCTGAAGGCTGCGGCTGTAAAGGCCTGGCAAAGCATTAAGAAGGAGGAAACCCAGCGTTTGGTGATGTCCATGGGTTCCAGACTTAAGGCAGTGATTGCCTCCAAAGGATTCGCAACAAAATATTGAAAATAAAAATATTTTGTTTGGGTTTGGTTTATTTGTCCAATTACTTTTGACCTCCTAAAATGTGGAGTGTTTGTAAAGAAATGTGTACAATTCCTACAATTTCTATCAGATATTTTTGTTCAAACCTTCAAATTAAACGTTACAATCTGCACTTGAATTCTGTTGTAGAGGTTTCATTTCAAATCCAATGTGGTGGCATGCAGAGCCCAACTCGCGAAAATTGTGTCACTGTCCAAATATTTCTGGACCTAACTGTAAGTTACATAGCATGACCCGTGCCTAATAGTCTATGGTGTGTCAATATTTCACACACCCCCATACTCATATCTCCTGTACTGTGATGTTATCTGTACCTGCAAGCGCCTGTGAGTGCCTACCTGGAGCTGTTTTTGCACTGGCGTTCGATGCTACAACAACTGTCTGACTACATTGGTCATTTTGTCCTCGACACACAGAAATGTCAAGAAAAACTATCTTAGCCAAGCACTGGCCACATCAGTGACCCACATCAGCCTGATATTGCCTAAGCAAGCATTTCCCGCCATTTCCGGTGTGTGCTGCTAGGAGATTTAGTGCATCATGTTTGTACCATACAGCAGCATATGGAGCAATATGGGATACATACAAGAAGAAAAGCGGAGCTGGATACAAAATTTCAAAATAGGCCCAAATAATTCTAGCAGTAGAAAATGAGTAATGTACTGTGCAAAACTTTTAGGCAGGTGTGGAAAAAAATCTGAAAACGTAATAAAGTTTCCACAACGGAAGTGTTAATAGTTTATTTTTATCAATCAACAAAATGCAAAATGAAGGAACAAAAAAAATGTAATCAAGATTTATTGTGACCACCCTTTGTCTTCAAAACTACATCAAAGCATTAATTCTTCTAGGTCACGCTGTTTTTGAAGGAACTCGGAAGAAGATTGTTCCAAACATCTTGGAGACCTGACCCCTGATCCTTTGTATTTTTGACTTGTGCGGACCCTTCATGTGATCCCAGCCAGATGAGATGATGAGAAATCAGGGCTCTGTGGAGGCCGGACAAGGCTTTGTGGGGCCGGCTCATCACTTCCAAGACTCCCCCTTTTTTTATGCTAATAGTAGTTCTTAACGACATTGGCTGAATGTTTGTTGTCAAAGCTGTCTGGGATTAAATTAAAACACAGAAGCGTCATACACAGGTGATCTGTGGTTGTTTCTCCAATAGGTTTGAAACAACCTCCCTGCCGAGTTCCTTCTAACTCTGCCTGTAAGTGTAGGCTAAGGCAGGTCACACCACATAGCACTTTGCAACCCCATCTTTTATATTTGGGCAAGGAGGCCTGTGGGCTTTTCAGGCTAATGGACCCAGCCAGACTGTAAAGGGGAGATTCTAAAAAATACCAAAAAAACAATCCATGAATGTTTACCATTGCCTCCCTATTCCTGTCCAAACTATTTACATATATCATCATTCCACAAGGTGAATGCCATGACCAGTAGGTGAGGACAAAGCTGGTTGCGCAATGGTCTAGAAGACTGAGGGTTATTGTAGGTTGTAGGCTTGTCGGAAGGGGTGGATCTTCAGGTTCCTCTTGAAGCTTTTCACAGTAGGTGAGAGTCTGATATGTTGGGGTAGAGCATTCCAGAGTATTGGGGAGGCATGGGTAAAATCTTGTATGGGATTGTGGGAAGAGGAGAAAGGAAGGGAGTAGAGAAGGAGATCTTTTGAGGATCGAAGGTTACATGCAGGTAGGTACTTGGAGACTAGGTCACAGATGTAAGGAGAAGACAGGTTGTGGATGGCTTTGTAGGTCATGGTTAGGGTTTTGAACTGAAGTTGTCTGGCAATGGAAAGTCAGTGGAGGAATTGGCAGAGAGGAAAGGCTGGAGAATATTGAGGGGCCAGCTGGAATAGTCGGGCAGCAGAGTGTAGGATAGATTGTAGGGGGGCGAAATTGTTAGAAGGGAGGCCACAGAGCTGGAGGTTACAGTAGTTGAGGTGGGAGATAATGAGGGCATGCAGTAGGGCTTTTGCAGATTCTTGGTTAAGGAATGTACAGTTCAAGGAAATATTGTTGAGTTGGGGTTGGCAAGTAGTGGAAAGGGCTTTGATATGTGTGGAGAGAGCAGAGTCAAGGGTTACCCCCAGGCAGCAAGCACGCAGGACTGGGCAGAGTGAGCAGCCATTGACTTTGATGAATAGGTCAGATGTGGGGTGACAGAGTGAGGTGGGGAAAGATGATGAATTCTGTTTTGTCCATGTTCAATTTTAGAAATCGAGCAGAAATGAAGGATGAAATACTTTTACTCATCAGAGGTACTAGCTATTGACTGCAAAACTATGCTACACCACCAGGACTATGACAGGTATACTATCACTAACCTCCAAATCTGATCTAGATCACCAGGAGCTTGATGGGCACACTATAACTAAAGGTACCGTCACACTAAGCAACACCGCTAGCAACATCGCTAGCAACATCGCTGCTGATGCACAACTTGCTAGCTATGTTGCTTAGTGTGACATCCAGCAACAACCTGGCCCCTGCTGTGAGGTCGTTGGTTGTTGCTGAATGTCCTGGGCCATTTTTTAGTTATTGCTCCCCCGCTGTGAAGCGCACATCGCTGTGTGTGACAGCGACAGAGCAACAACTAAATGTGCAGGCAGCAGGAGCCGGCTTCTGCGGACGCTGGTAACCACGGTAAACAGCGGGTAACCAAGAAGCCCTTACCTTGGTTACCCGATATTTACCTTCGTTACCAGCGTCCGCCGCTCTCAGCTGTCAGTGTCGGCTCCTGCTCTCTGCACACATAGCCAGACTACACATCGGGTAATTAACCCGATGTGTACTGTGGCTAGGAGTGCAGGGAGCAGGAGCCGGCACTGACAGCTGAGAGCGGCGGACGCTGGTAACGAAGGTAAATATCGGGTAACCAAGGTAAGGGCTTCTTGGTTACCCGATGTTTACCGTGGTTACCAGCGTCCGCAGAAGCCGGCTCCTGCTGCCTGCACACGTAGCAGAGTACACATTGGTTAATTAACTCGATATGTACTGTGGCTAGGTGTGCAGGGAGCCAGCGCCAAGCGGTGTGCGCTGGTAACCAAGGTAAATATCGGGTTGGTTACCCGATATTTACCTTAGTTCCCAAGCGCAGCATGCTTCCACATGTAGCAACGCTCCAGCGATCCCTGCCAGGTCAGGTTGCTGGTGGGATCGCTGGAGCGTCGCTTAGTGTGACATCTCACCAGCGACCTCCTAGCAACTTACCAGCAATCCCTATCAGGTTGTATCGTTGTTGGGATCGCTGGTAAGTTGTTTAGTGTGACTGGGCCTTAACACCTAAAGCACCCTCTTATATCTTTAGAATTCAATTTACCAGGGATAATAGGTATTAACTGCAAAACTGATCTAGACCGCCAGGAATCGGAAGGCTATACTAATCATTAACCCTTAAACCGACTGTTCACAATTTCATCCTCCTAGCTTTCCAGGGATACTACTGTATTAATGGCAAAATCAATCTAGGCCACCAGGAGTATGATGGGTGTGCTGTTACAAATTCCTAACCACCTTGGTATACCTTCACCATTCTAGATCACCATGGATAATAGATATTAAATGTAAAATCTGATCTAGATCACCAGTAGCATGATGGACACACTTTAACACCTAAATCACCTTCTTACATCCTTAAACTAGCTCACCACGGATTCTAGTATTTCTGCTGCAAAACACCTCTAGACCACCAGAATTGACAGGGATACTATCGTTAATCCCTTAACCAACCCCATTACACCTATATCACACCAGCTTACCAGGAACACAAATGTAGGTATTAACTGCAAAATCAATCTAGACCACTATTTTGCTAATCCCTAAACCCACCCTCTGACACCTTCATCACCCTAGCTTACCAGGACTACTAATATAGGTAACTGAAAAATGAATCTAGGCCACTTTGAGTATGACGTGTATATTAACTCTAACCCCCTCTTATACCTTCATCAATCTCGTAAGCCAATGACACTAACTAATAACTACAAAACCACTTTAGCCCACCAGGAGTTTGCGGTCATTAACCACTAACCACCTTTTTACCCTTTTACCCCTTTATCATAAGAGAATGATAAGTATTAGCTCCAAAACTAATGTAGGCCAACAGGAGTATGATGAGAATGCTAGTGCTAATGTGGTGCCCCTGAGGCTTCAGTAGCCACAGGGTATTGCATTTCATTTAAGGTGCAATGCTTGGACTCGGTTGATGAAGGAGTTAATCACTGGTGTTGTTTGTTTCACTTACACAAAACATCTAGCTATAAGTCACCACTTACACAGGAAGCTGCACAGTCTGGGGAATTCCAGGCTACCCGGACAACAGCCACTAAGAGTTATCCCAAGGGTGGGGGCGCTGAGTGAGTAAGAGAGACACAGACAGTTTTGACTTCAGAACAGTCTGAGACAGCGAAGGAACAACAGGTCCCCTGGGGGAAATGCTACAGTCAACTTCCCTCAGGGTGACCACCAGGGATGCGTGCTTAGGAGCTATCTTGGGTAAGGTGGAGAGAGTGCCAGAACATCATGGGACTTGTAGTACCACGTCTACTATAGAGAGTGCTTCACAGAGCTTCTATAGCTATGACTGGCCAGACTGGAACAGAGCGAGAGACAGAGGCGACTGGTGGAGATAGTGAGACAGAGGAGACATGGCAGCAGCGGGGGAACTTAACCGCTTCCACAGTGCCAGCGCACTTGGGGTGAATAACCCTCAGTTGGGGACATCTTCACGGACGCTAACAAATCTGCAGGGGTTAGGGATTTCATGTCCCATCGCCCACCACCCACTTTCCTGGAGCACAGTGACATATAGTAGCTAGGGTCAGGTTTACAGCCAGGCTCCACGGCGAGGACCCGCGTCAGCTGCATACAGGACATGACACTTACCGTAACACTGACAGCGGAGTCCCCAAGTTGCTTCAGGCCATGGGGAGCTGCGAGTCAGCCCAAGGAGGAAGGTCTCACATATTCCCACAGACACTGGTGATTGCCTCCGATTCACCCGGGACCAGCTGGAGTCCATCCATGGCGACAGAAAGCGGCATCTCCAGGGATCTTTAAGAACTGTGAGTTAAAAAAACTTTGACCCGCAGCCCCGGTGTCGTCCTTGTTATTGCCAGTGCCGCCGCCCCGCGCTTCAGCGCCGTCTGCCGTCCCCATCGTCTCCATCCTCCCTGGTGCTCGGTCCACCTATGGGGGGCTGGACTATCTGGGCTGTGTTAACATCAACACTAGAGGAGAGCAACACCTCGCAGCGGTGGCTCACTCCTGGCCGCACACCATGGGTGGAGCTGCAAAGTATCCCCCATTCCCATCCAACACTGCTCCTGGAGGAGGAAAAGTCGCAGGAAGGGTCCGCGGCGGAGGAGGCTGGGACCCCCATCGCCACTGCGAACGGTAACTAGGGACCCTTCACCCTCATTCCCTCCTTCTTCACACCGGACACCCATTTGTTTGTCCTTTACATGTAGCCAACGGGACCTCCGAGCTGGGTCAGGCCAGTCACAGCAACCCCACAAAACCACTGGCACAGTGACGAGTAACCCTTAGGCCCCCATGGGGCGCTACACTTAAGCCTGCTTTACACGCTGCAATGTATCTAACGATGTGTCAGCGGGGTCACGTCGTAAGTGACGCACATCCGGCATCGTAAGTTACATTGCAGTGTGTGACAGGTACGTGCGATTGCGATTGAACGGTAAAACGTTCATCGCATACACATCGTGCCTTTCCCTAGAATTGCACGTCAGATTGTTCATCGTACCCGGGGTAGCACACATTGCAGTGTGTGACACCCTGGGTACAATGAACAGATCTTACCTACGTCCTGCGGCTCCCAGCCCACAATGCGGAAGGAAGGAGGTGGGTGGGATGTTTACGTCCCGCTCAGCTACGCCCCTCCGCTTCTATTGGCCGGCTGCCGCGTGACGTCGCTGTGACGCCGAACGTCCCTCCCACTCCGAGGTCGTATGGAAGGTAAGTACGTGTGACGGGGGTTAACAGTTTGTGCGGCACGTTCAACAAATTGAACGTGCCACACATACGATGGGGGCGTTGCAAATCGCATACGATATCGTATGCGAAATTGCAATGTGTAAAGCAGGCTTTACACCCATACCATCTTCTTACATCTTCATCACCCTAGCTCACCAGGGATACTAGGTATTGCGAAACGGAAACTGATCTAGAGCACAAGAAGTGTACCGCTCCGTGCTCAGCCGCAGCCGAGCCATTTGGATCCGGGCTCATTTGGTGGGTGGCTCAAGCGCCTCCGGACCCGGGGGTCACGTCGCTCTGAAAGGGGGTTGGCGCTACGTGTAGGGACTTCGGTGGGGAGGTTCACGGACGGAGCCGTGGAGTCTTTAGGGATTAAAGTTCGTGACGCCACCCATGGGTTGTGGTGAATGTTGACACCACCGCTGCCGTTAACTAGGCTCCTGGGGACGGGGTTATGCAGCCTGGTGTTGACCCCTACGTGGGCAGGTGGGTGGTGGTCCCAGGGCCCGGTGGTTGTGAGGTGCGGGCTAGATGGTGTGGTGCGGTGCGCGGCCCGAGGGCACTGTTGTACTCACTATGACAGATACACCGGAGTCTCTGGTAAACCAAAAGGATGGTGGTCGGTGCCCGCAGCCGGCTGCGCTGTGCCCCTTTCTCAGGTTGGTGGTTCCCGCCTTTCTCCTGCACCTTTTTAGTAGACTTTGACTGCCTATGCTTCAGTAATGGTAGTCCGCTCCCTGGCTTGATGTGTGTCGGGGAACCCGTTTGCCCACAGGCGCTGGCCCGTGGGATCTCTCTGCCTGGGCAGTGGCTTTCTATCCCCCTCGGTGGGCTGTTGCCGTCTTTCGGGTCTTGGGACGGGAAAGGACCTAAGGTCCAGACCTCAATCAGTAAATTCAACATGGTCCAGTGGCTTCTTGACCTCGTTCTGGGTCTGAGTACCCCTCCTGGTGCTCCGGTTTCCAGTTGGCTCCCCGGTTCGGTTCCGGCGGGCCACTACCCTGTCCCGGTTCCTTACGGTTCCACCAGCCGTCTTCCCGGCTCCTGCAGGCAGCAACCACCATCTGCCTCCTTGCCAGAGGTGACTGGGCTCCAACCCAGACACCTGGTGTTAGACTGTGGCAGACCTGGACACAGGTCTGCACTTGAACTCCACTCCACTTCACTGTACAGACTAAACTTCAGACTGACTACTGTTTTTCCTGCCTCAGGGCCTGTGTACTCCTCGGTGGGCATGGCCAACCGCCTGGCTCTGCCCCCTGGTGTGAACATCAAACCCGGAGGGAGGTGACAAGGGTTTTGTAGGTTGGCTGCTGCCACCTTATTAGGGGCTGGTGTTTGTGCAGGGGGTCTACCTGTGACTACCTGGCTAGTCCAGGGCGTCACAGACGTATGACAGGTAAAATGATCACTAACTCTTAAAGTCCTGCCTTAACCCTTCATCACTCTACCCCACTAAGAGTATGATGGCCATCGAAAATCCCTAAACCATGCTCTTAAACATTTACCACCCTAGCTCATCAGGGATAATAAAATTGCTCTATAACACACAGTATGTTGAGTTTACTATCCCAAACTCCTAAAACACGCTAACAAAATTTTGTGGTGAAGTACATGCAGACTTTTACAATCTACTAGTGACGGGCTGAACCTCCAGGCCGTATGAAGCTAATCAGTGGTTATCATAGCTTTTCGTTACGGGGAATTCTGTAAGAAGAACATGCGACTAAGAGATCAGCGTTCCGTAAGCGTTTGAACAGAAATTCAACACATTCCAAAATCTCCAACGCAATCCGATCATTACTGGGACAATGAACACAATTAAACAATGATTTCAGCGACGTTCGGAGACCAAATAAGGGTTCGGGTTACCAGAGAATAAGCACAAAATCTTCTTTTTAAATGATCGGCATTATAATCAAGTTGACTCCGCTTCTGTTTTCTATCAGGACGATGATTGAAATTTTCCTGCTCTAATGATACTTGTATGTGTCGGCCAAAAGAAAATTTGATAAGTAAAAAGCTTAAGTGCTTTGCTGTGTATCGCAATCTGGAGCTCGGAGCCAGAAAACAAAGCAGGGGAGACGAAGAAGAGAAACATGTAATGCAGTGATTTAAGGTGGAACTTTGGCAGTCGGTGACCTCATGTGCCATCGGGGTATTCCCCTTAAAAGGACAGTAAACTAACAAACGTCTATTAATCAAGAGTTTTCCAGGAATATACATTGATGGCTTATCCTCAGATCACGATAAATTTGGGATAGCAGGGAATGGAGGCTCTTAAGCTATACCTCAAGCTAGGGGGTCCTATGCTATCCCTATTCTCATTGATACTCCTAATGGTGGAGAGGCCCGGGTCACCTTCCTGGCCCTGATCCTGACCAGTCTTGATCTAATTCCCTCACCGAATTTGTACTGCAAGCTAGGGGGTCCTATGCTATCTCTATTCTCATTGATACTCCTAATGGTGGAGAGGCCCGGGTCACCTTCCTGGCCCTGATTCTGACCAGTCTTGATCTAATTCCCTCACCTAAGCTGTACTTCAAGCTAGGGTCCTATGCTATCCCTATTCTAATTGATACTCCTAATGGTGGAGAGGCCTGAGTCTCCTTCCTGATCCTGACCAGTCTTGATCTAATTCCTTCACCTAAGCTGTACCTCAAGCTAGGGGGTCCTATGCTATCCCTATTCCCATTGATACTCCTAATGGTGGAGAGGCCTGGGTCACCTTCCTGGCCCTGATCCTGACCAGTCTTGATCTAATTCCCTCACCGAATCTGTACTTCAAGCTAGGGGGTCCTATGCTATCTCTATTCTCATTGATACTCCTAATGGTGGAGAGGCCCGGGTCACCTTCCTGGCCCTGATCCTGACCAGTCTTGATCTAATTCCCTCTCCCCCTCCTCCAGCAAGGGACGGGACAGGAGTGTGTTGAAACTACAAAAAAAGACAGACAACACCAAAACTGTCTCAGCACACACAAAGGTAAAGATAAGAAATTCAGGAGGAAAACAAGAGCAGGAAGAAAATACAAAACAACAGGGGATCCCTCCACAACCAAAAAGCACCACTAAACACAACATTCACCAGAGAGAGTCTAGCACACCACAGCTCACAAAGCAACTTAGAATAAACTATATCTGGCATGGGTAAAAGGATTCCACCAGCATAAACAACAGATGTGATAGGTCTGCCCACAACATGTGATTACGGGAGCAAGCAGACCAGCAGAGACTAAGGGGCACTTTGCATACTACGACATCGCAGCTGCGATGTCGGTGGGGTCAAATCGAAAGTGTCGCATATCCAGTGTCGCAGTCAATATCGTAGTGTGTAAATCCTTTTTGATACGATTTTCGAGCGCAAAAACGTCCAAATTGTATCATTGGTGTAGCCTCGGTCATTTCCATAATTTGGAAATGACCAATGTTACGATGTTGTTCCTCGTTCCTGCGGCAGCACACATCGCTGTGTATGAAGCCGCAGGACCGAGGAACATCTCCTACCTGCGTCCTGCGGCTCACACCAGCTATGCGGAAGGAAGGAGGTGGGTGGGATGTTTACGCCCCGCTCATCTCCGCCCCTCCGCTTCTATTGGCCACCTGCCGTGTGACGTCGCTATGACGCCGCACGACCCGCCCCCTTAATAAGGAGGCGGTTCGCCGGCCAGAGCGACGTCGCAGGGCAGGTAAGTGCGTGTGAAGCTGCCGTAGCGATAATGTTCGCTACGGCAGCTATCACTAGATATCGCACCTGGGGCGGGGCTTATCGCGCTCGGCATCGCAAGCATCGGCTTGCGATGTCGTAGTGTGCAAAGTGCCCCTTACTCTTGCTAACTTGCCTATAAATTAGGAAACAGAGTCTGCCTGTGTTGATCACTGACATCAAAGAAACCATCAAGCGGAGTGTCAGAATTTGCAATCTGAACAGAGTCCAATGCCACTATGACAGTCAGTGACGTTTGTGCAAAACTCTGTGTGACATTATGTGATAAAGGTGTAATTGGTAAAATTAAAGGGGTTGTCCACTACTTTCTATGTCATGTGGCAAGGTTTCTTTAAAGGGTTGACATTGACGTTTATAATTGCTACCCACAATAGTTGGCCCTGGAGGTCCTGTCCTCGTCCTCACTGAAAAAAAAATCCAGGCACAGTGGCTTGAGCATGGGTTAATATTTGCCTGGAGCTGAAGCTCAGCCTCATTTACTAGCTGTATTACCATGCCTTGCACCACTTGGAGCAGCTGCAATGTTCATTGGGAAACCTTGACTCCTTAAAGGGGTTGTCCATTACTAGGACAACCCCTTTCGATTGCACATTCTTTCTCCTCGGTAAAATAAAAATGGCTATGCTCACCTCTCATAGTGGCACCGTTCCAGGGGTGTTAGGATTTTGCTACCGTGGCTCACATGGGGTTGTGACATGACATTAGCCCTGCATCCAATCACGACCAGCTTCTGTCTCCCCACATTTGCCTTTGGACCACACGAGTTCATCAACAGGAAGTGAGCGATTTGGCTCCTCCCACTTCCTGGTGATCCTTTATTTGGCCCAAAGGCAGGGAGACAGAAGCCGGTGATGATTGGACTCAGGGCTCTCTTGACATCACAACCCCACATGTTCCCCGGAACCACAATCCTGGACACCACTGGAATGGCGCTGGTGGGGGAGGTGAGTATAGGCTTTGTTATTATACCAGGGAGGAAACATGTGAGATCCAAAGTGGTTGTCTTAGTAGTGGGCAACCCCTATAAGTAGCCATGGTTGCCCATTAAACACTTCGGATGCTCCAAGTGGTGCAGGACCTGGAACCACAGCTAGTAAATGAGACTGAGCTTCATCTCCTGGCAAATATTAACCCATGCTCAAGCCACTGCACCTGGACTTTTTCAGAGATGAAGATGACAAGACCTTTGGCACCAACAATTGGGGGTAGGAATTCTAAAACTCAATGTCAATCCATTATAGGGACCTTGCCACAGGACTTAGAATAAGAAGCCAAACCAGACACTCTGCTTCCTGACATGTGTTTCAGAACAAGTACACCTCATCAGCGCAAATCAGTAGAACTGATTTAGCTGGGTGAAAGGCCCCCAACAGGCGGTCAGAGGGGGGAACATTTAATCTTGGAGAGAGTGCCAAGTTGGAGTATGAAGATGTAGAGTTCATGAAATGCTCCCCAGAGAATTTAGGCAAAAGGAAATCAAGGGGTACCTATTAGATCACTGGCAGACATAGGCAAAAAAGGGCACCTGTGCAATATCAATTAATGGGCCCTTTGCAGCCCAAAAGCTCATCAAAATGCACAATTCTACCTGCTTTGGAGGTGGTAATGGGCCCCTAATATCTTGGGCCCCTGTGTAGCCCAGGCTGCCCCAATGATCTGTCCACAGCTGTATTGGATGTGACAACCTAAAAGTCAATTTCCCAGGGGGCATTGCTCTAGAATCACTGCGTTGAGAAACACGTGATGGTGTCTCCGCAGTGGTGGATGTTGATCTCCCTAAGGTCAACCATCCTTGCTCACATAGTCTTTTACTAGGCAATGTCCCACTAGCCAGATTCCTACTCCACACTGATGAGGGGCAAATACCCCGAAACGGCTGTCTGTGGATGGATACCATGTTTGGCATAGGTGGTCTCCTTGACTGGAGACTGCCCTTCCCGTGGTTGTTCCTTCCCGGTGAAAGACCTGGCTAGTTTCCTGCCAGCGTTGAGAAACATGTGATGGTGTCTCCGCAGGCCTTCTTGCTTTGAATATTTCCCAGGGGGCATTGCTCTAGAATCACTGCGTTGAGAAACACGTGATGGTGTCTCCGCAGTGGTGGATGTTGATCTCCCTAAGGTCAACCATCCTTGCTCACATAGTCTTTTACTAGGCAATGTCCCACTAGCCAGATTCCTACTCCACACTGATGAGGGGCAAATACCCCGAAACGGCTGTCTGTGGATGGATACCATGTTTGGCATAGGTGGTCTCCTTGACTGGAGACTGCCCTTCCCGTGGTTGTTCCTTCCCGGTGAAAGACCTGGCTAGTTTCCTGCCAGCGTTGAGAAACATGTGATGGTGTCTCCGCAGGCCTTCTTGCTTTGAATATTTCCCAGGGGGCATTGCTCTAGAATCACTGCGTTGAGAAACACGTGATGGTGTCTCCGCAGTGGTGGATGTTGATCTCCCTAAGGTCAACCATCCTTGCTCACATAGCCCAGGCTGCACCAATGATCTGTCCGCAGCTGTATTGGATGTGACAACCTAAAAGTCAATATAAACCTTTTGATATATAGGAACGACGTAAATGACGCTAAACTCAATTGAGCTGCAGTACCAGCTAAAACTGCTTTCTCAGGGACTGCACAAAGAAGCAGCAGTGCTCCGGGGAGTGTGTCTCCCCCTTTTTCTTATCTTGAGGAATCCACCCTCTGCACCAATCTGGCATTGATTACCAATTACCATCAATTACATATCCTACAACACAAGACCATCCATTTTTATTTATTTAATTTTTAAGCTAAAATGCAATTGTTTTCTCCCTGTTAGCAGCCATTTCACCTTATGATTTATCCCCTTCTACGGATTAGTCCGAACAGTTCTTTCGATATGTGTCAGCCAGGGTTTTGGGAGGAGTCATGGCTGGCAAGCTAGGCAACGGCCAAGGGCTCCCGCTCTTGGGGGCTTTGTTTGAATAGACCCTTCAAAGAGCAAACCAGAATGTACACCGACTCCCTCATCACCCTACACCTCTGTAAAATGTAAAAATCAACCCTTTCACTACCAAAGTCCATCATAGAATGTCAAACTAACACTTTCCCTTCCACATTCACTGGCAGGAACAATTTGAAAATGAACATTCCAAACGAACATTCTAAATCAATCCTTCGGGGTTCAGTTCACTTCAAATTCCACTATTCCTCAGTTGAGCCGAATATTTCTATTATTTTACCAAAGACGGGAGGGTGGTGGGGGGGGACAAGATAAGAGGCTGCCAGACCCACTGATACCACTTATCTCAGGAAATATAAATGGGTAGACAGAAAAATCCATCCTGTCCCCTTCCATGTTTTCTCCACAGTTTTCTGTGTATGCCATGCCCTGTTAGATTGTTACGGATCATACAAAAAATAGCAGGATCCACAGTAACACATCTGATGTTTGTATGTCTACACTATACCAGGTAGAAACAATATAAAAGAAAATATATACCAACAAAAATAATGAAAAATGAATAATATAATAATATTTTTATACACTTATTATGAGGATTATTATTAATCAGACACGGTAACTTGCATTAGATTTCATTACAGCAATAGCATTATTGGCCACTAGGGGGCACTCTAGATTTACAACTACTTTATAGACATAAATTACAGCATTTTTTTTACAGACCAGCGATAATAATTTCCAACAGAGAACATTAGTCCATGAACAGTAACATATAATACTAATGAATATATCATCCGACAACTAAAGTCATATTATATCTCAATTATCTATCTATATATCTACAGTGGAGAGAATAAGTATTTGATAAACTGCTGATTTTGCACATTTTTCCACCTACAAAAAATGGAGAGATCTGTAATGTTTATCATAAGTAACTTCAACTGTAACAGAGAGAATAAAAAAATCCAGAAAAATCACATTGTATGATTTATATATAAATAATTTGCATTTTATTGTATGAAATAAGTATTTGATACAACAGAAAAACAGAACTTAATATTTGGTAGAAATCTTTGTTTGCAATTACAGAGGTCAGACATTTCCGGTCGTTATTGACCAGCTTTGCACACTTTGCAGCAGGGATTTTGGTGACTCCGCCATACAGATCTTCTCCAGATCTTTCAGGTTTCAGGGCTGTCACTGGACAACATTGAGTTTCAGCTCCCTCCAAAGATTTTCTATTGGGTTCAGGTCTGGAGACCTTGAAATGCTTCTTACGGAGCCATTCATTAGTTGTTCAGGCTGTGTGTTTCGGCTAATTGTCATGCTGAAAGACCCAGCCACAACCTATCTTCAATGCTCTTACTTACGGAAGTAGGTTGTTGGCCAAAATCTCTCTATACACCCTATTAAGTTAGGTTCTCGGGATTACAGAGATTACCTTGCCATTGGTTTGCTGGCTTACATGCATTGGCCAATACATAAATTAAATATCCCTCTTTTGCAGTAATGCAGTACCATATTTTCCCTTATACATTTTTGGCTTTTTAATGTGCAGCTGTATGCATTTTATAGTTACTAGTGCGAGTGTCCCTGCGACTGAGGTCCGTTCGTGCCAGCGGACCTCAGCTGTGGGGGGCGGGCCAGCACTGAGGAGGGGTGGGCCAGCGCTGCGCAGGGGCGGGCCGGCACAGAGGAGGGGCGAGCCAGCGCTGCAGAGGGGCAGGCCGGCACGGAGGAGGGGAGGGAGGGATTTATCTCCCTCTCTCCTCTATATCCGGCTATTACCATTCTCGCCCTCCACTCGCAGTACACCGGTGTACCGCGAGTGCAGTGCGATTTTTCTCTCACCCCATTGACTTGAATGGGTGTGAGAGAAAGAAGTCTCGCATTACAATCGCAGCATGCTGCGATTGTTTTCTCGGTCCGATTAGGGCTGAGAAAATCATCGCTCACGTGTGCTGACACATAGGCTAATATTGGTCCGAGTGGAATGCGATTTTTTTATCGCACTCCACTCGCACCGTTTTTCTCGCCGTGTGGCTTAGGCCTTAATGAATGCAGAGTAGAAGCTTCTTATAGAAAAAATAACAGGTCTGTGAAAGCCAGAATTCTAGCTGGTTGGTCGGCGATCAAATACTTATTTTATGCAATAAAATGCAAATTAATTATTTAAAAATCATACCATGGGATTTTCTGGATTTTTTCATTCTGTCACAGTTGAGGTGTACCTACGATAAAAATTACAGACCTCTCTATTCTTTGTAGGTGGGAAGCCTTGGAAAATCGGCAGTGGCTCAAATACCATACTTATTTTTCCCACTGTATCTATCTATCAATCCATCTATCTCATATCTATCTATCTATCTACAGTATCTATCTATCTAGCAATTCAATTCAAAGAAACTTTATTGACAGGACCAAATACACATTAGTTTTGCCAAAGCAAGTGTACAATAGGGATCTTGGCTGTGGGGATGATGGATAGCGAGTGTAGGAATGATGGATGGGGGCACATCCAGGGTTGGGACTATGGAAGTCCATGTGAAGCGATGGCCCAGGGACCACTGGAGTGCAGAGTAAGTTATAGCACAAGACTACAACTAATCAGGGTTTATTTACAGACAAGGACACGCAACTGCTGTGAGGCAGTGGGAAGGGGGTATGAGGAATTGCAGAGGTAATAAACAAGTAAACTGCGAACTACAGCCGTCATCTCAATTATTACAAAACAAAGCAGTAACAGTACAGAAAATCAAAAATACACTTATCTGCACTACACTACAGTCTGACTGGCCTCCACTACTGGGGCCGCACAGCTACCATGCTCTATGGAATGTGGCCTACCCTACGCCCTAACCAAGGTGCACAAATGTAGACTCACAGAACCGTTGTGAGAAACCGCCTCTTTCCAGGGACAGCAGTTTTCATTGGCGTGCACTTCTTCAGGTAAGACAAAAGGGAACTTTTCTGTTCCAGCACTTGGCGGCTTGGCTCCTCCGCGCAACGTCTTCCCTTCTTATGGGTCTGGCCTGGCTAAAGTCTGGGTTGTCTCACGGTCCAACTCGCGGATTCTCCTCAGGCAGCGTCCCGCAAGATTACACCATGTCAAAGGCACAACCACTTATATATCTCCCTCAGTCCAGTCTCTCCTCACAGACTCTTTCCCACACTTTTTCTGCTGAATTAAAGCACAAAAGTCCAGAAGAGGGGAGGCGAAACAAACAAACACCTGGTACAGGGGACACTGTTCCCTTAGTTACCAAAAGTATCCAGTTCTGTGCTTGCCAGCACCTGCATATTATTCTTCCTGCCACTGACAAACCTTCTATCCATTCCCCTTGTAACTATAATATATTTATGACACATCATAGCTTACACTTCAAAGTAGTCTAAAACACACATTATGCAATTCATTTTAATACAACACCTAGTAGGAGTGGGGGTATCCTGACCACCTCTTACAATCCTCCCATCTTAAAGATGGCCATCCTTGGCCATGAATATGTGAGGACATGAGTAAGTCAAGGAAGCCTGCTTCTTCAGTTTCTTTAGTTTCTGGCAAGGGTCCAACAATGAAGAGGGACCGGTTCTCTCGTCATCCCAGACGGACCCACAGTGTAACACGGGAGGGTATCACGTATGCGTAACACCTATAGCAGAAGAGAACAACAGCGGCAGCGCAGAGAAGACAACACAATCTGTTCCACTTATCTGACTGGTGGAACCCCTGTAGTAGCCCTCAGCCATGGAATCACTGGTGCCAGTAGGCCAGGGACTTTCAACTGCACTTGGAGTGGACCACCAGTCTTTGTCACCATAACTCCCACCTCTCACTCAATTTGCCCTTGGGGTGCTTCTCTCGGACCAAGACTCAATTTCTGGGCCAAAGGGGAATCTCCTGGACTCTTTCTTCTGCAACTGTTGACTGGCTAGACGTCGAGTGGACCCAATTTTTATAGATCCACACCAATTCTGACAGGCAGTCTTGGCCAACTCATTTTCTTATCCTCTTCCAAAGTCCTCAGTATCTGAAATAATGTCAGGTTGAAGCGCTCACATGCTTCTTTTCCCTGAGGGTGGTATTGAGAGGTCCTCGACTGCTCAATGGAAATATGCGAACTGGTCAGTATCAATACGCTTCAGGCAGCTGTACACTCTGATGAAATCTTGACATATTGTCAAAGCAGCTGATTCAGCAGTCTGATCTCTAGTCGGGGTGACCACAGCAAACTTGGAGAAATTAAAAGTCATGACCAAACAGTATTGTGGCCCCCGAGCCGAGTGTCCCACAAGGAGATAATCAATCAATCGATCATCAACACTTCTAATGGTGCCTTAGGTCGGATGGTCTGGATGGATGCCATACGTTTGGTGAACTTGACGAGATCACATACTTGACAGTGCCGACAGACTTTTTCTCCCACAGTCTCAATCTGCAGCCACTGACAAGTCTTGACCGCGCAGAAGTGGGTCCCAAGCTCATGCGCCTCTTTGACGACTTCTTGCACCAGGCTTCTCAGGAGGACTACCTGCCACCTCACTTCGGACTCTTTGGGGTATTGTTTTCTACAATAAAATATGGTATCCCAGAGCTCCAGTCGTTTCCACCGTTGGAGTACACTCTTCATTTCGGCGTAGAGACTCTTTTGTCCTTGGCCGCCGGTTTCTGCTGCTGAGCTACCCACTGCTTTATCTGTCACAGACCTTGATCTTGATCTAGAGCACGTCCCCACTCTTCTTTGATTCACCCCAGAGTATTTGGATAGTACACATACTTCTCCACCTGACAGAACCACCACAACTGGGGGCATGATCTTCCAGAAATCCGTGGTTTCTGCCTCTTCCAAGGATTCATCACGGTAAGGGAAACTCAATGGTCACTCTCAAAAGTCTATTCACATTGCTGCCATTCTTAGCATCGGCATGGTAACGGATGCTTAAGTTGAACTTGGCTAGATGGGCCACCTATCTCTGCTTTAGGACTCCCAGTTTGGCATTTTTCAGATAGGCTAGGGGATTGATATTTGTTTGGACTTTAATCTTGGTGCCTGTCAGGAAGCCCGCAAATTTTATCAGTCATGGCCCAGACTCAGGTCAAAAGCTCCAGACGAAAGGAACTGTAGTTATGAGGGATTTCTTTCTGTATCTTGTAAGGACCTACTTGCATATGTGATAACGCTTTCCTGCCCATCTTGTTCCTGTATCAGAACGCCTCCCAGCCCGTGGAGGCTACCATCGGTATACATTAGAAAGGTCTTGTCAACAGCTGCATAACCCAATATTGGTGCCGTGGTAAGTGTGTCCTTCAAGACCTGGAAGTCCTCATCTTGTTTCTGGGACCAGGGAATGGCACGATTTCTTGACACTCCTGCCGTCCTTTACAAAGTGGCGGTAGTAGCCAGCTAGACCTAAAAAGGCTTTTAGTTGCCTCAAGGTTCTGGGAGCTGGCAACTTCTGGATTCCAGACACCTTCTCCTGGGACATTAGTATTCCATCTCGTGACACAGTGTGACCTAGATACTTGATCTCCGTCTTGAAGAGATGGCATTTCTTGGGTTTCACGTTCAGATTGTGAGCCTGTAAGCAGCCGAGTACCTGCCTCAGTTGGTCAAGATGTTCTTGGAAGGAGTTGGAGTAGACAATCATGTCATCCAGATAAATGAGGGTGGCTTCAAAATTAAGGTCCCCCAAGCACTTTTCCATCAGCCGTTGAAAGATACCTGGAGCGTTGGATAGACTGATAAAACTCATATAGCCCCATAGGGAGGATAAACGCGGTCTTCTCTTTGTTGCAACCGGTACCTGTCAGTTCCCACTTGCCGGGTTGAGTGTGGGGAAGTATTTGGCTTTTCCCAACATGGTCAGAGACTCTTCAATTTATGG
Organism: Anomaloglossus baeobatrachus; assembly: GCF_048569485.1. Lineage (NCBI taxonomy): Eukaryota > Metazoa > Chordata > Amphibia > Anura > Aromobatidae > Anomaloglossus > Anomaloglossus baeobatrachus. The sequence goes on along the minus strand of NC_134355.1, from coordinate 658,556,755 downwards.
CAGGAGGTTTATGTCTCGGACAGTGCATGCATTGAACTTCTTATAACCTACGCACAACCTCATGGACCTGTTCTTTTTCTTGACGAGGACCACCAGTGCCGCCCAGGGACTCTGACTCGCTTGCACCACCCCCAACTCAAGCATCTGCCCCAACAGTGTTTTCACCTCCTGGTACAGCTTGGGGGGCATCTGCCCTGAAGTGTCCTGCGCATGCGGTCTCACTATATATCTCTTGTAAGAAGATCACTAGCTCTTTTACAGTGCTGCGCATGTTCTCAGGTTGTAGGCAGATGCTTCTATGGATTTCTCTCTCTAGGGCGGTCAAGGCGATTTCTAGGGCAAAGCTGATGTTGTAAACTTTTAGAACGCCTTGTAAGTGGGACACCCAATCGGACAACAGCATGTTTTAACCATAAAATCTGGGTAACACGTTACATATGGTACCCATCAGAAGGGTTCTTGCAGGGGTTCTATCATTTCCCGCAGCAGCCTCATTAACATTACCTACAACATTCCAGGCATGACTATCTGCAGCCTCCATCTTGGTAACCATAACTCTGCTTGCAGTGCCACTTGAATCAATGGCTCAGGAACAACCGCAATGCAGAATAATTTACTTCACAAGACAAGACTACAGATAAAGTTTATTTACAGGCAGGGACACACAACTGCTTGGTGATGTATGGCTTGGGATTGTGCTTGGTGATGTACAGCTCGGCATTTTGCTTGGTGATGTATGGCTGCTGCAACTGCTTGGCCATGAAGCACCTGGCAGGCGCAGTGTTTGTGCTGATGTTACCAGAGGAGGTCTGGACTCTGCAGTTATGGGGTCAGCAAAGTGCTGGTGACATTCCTGCTCTCTGCTCCTCAGCACTCGGCCCCCCGCTCTGTAACGCTACAAGGTCTCGACTTTGTGGCTGAGTTGCTGCAGATTCTCCCACTTCTCAATAATATCAATCACAGGTGATGGGAGAAGAATCAGGAAAAAGAAATGTCATGAACGGACTTGTTTCCCCGAAGGCTCCTATTACAGGACTACGCTGATATCAGTGAGCTCTACACCACCGGCTGATCTGTCACGTTAGTAAAGGCAGGCAGCATGGCGGTGGCCAGAGGTTATATTCTGGGGGCAAAGGGCTAGATGATATATATGGGGGACAGAGGCCAGATGTTATTCACCAGGAGCAATGCACCGGATATTATACACCGGGGACAAATTTTATACACCAGGGGCAGAGGGATGGGATGGGATGGTATACATCAAGGGCAGAGGGGCAGGATATTATACACTGGAGGGTGGGGGGCCGGTTGTTATACACTGGAGGGTGGGGGGCCGGATGTTATACACTGGGGGAATTGTGACTGGATGGAGAAACTGAATTCAGTGATTAAGATATCTGTCACTATACTGTTCTCCATAAAATGTATACTATATATGATAACATTGCCCCGACTTCCATCAATATGTATTTTTACAAGTGCATCTGATTTAAAGGTTTCTCTGGCCTAGGTTAAAAGTCAGTAGTTACTCTATGTGACTATGTGACTGCAGAGATGTGAATCCACACAACGCCTAAACAGTAAGTATGCAATTTGCATATATGCAGTTATGTGAAAACTAGAGGTGTAAAGCTTCTTTCACACAAGTGAATTGAGTGAGGCTGGATATGTCTTTATGGAATATGGTTGGGAGTATGTAAATCACATAACCACCAGCGGAGAATCCCGATTGTGTGCATTGTGCGTGCTGTGAGGATTCACAAGTCTGCAGTCACATGGGGTGAATGCAGACTTGAACATCAAGCCAGAACAACCTCTATAATAATAATAATAATATTTATTCATTTATATAGCTCTGTTAATTCCACAGCGCTTTACATACAATGGCAACACTGTCCCCATTGGGGCTCATAATCTAACCCTTTGTCTGGATTATAAATATTAACATAAGAGTGTGAAAATCCTTGGAGAAGGAAGAGGCTTGCAAAAAATAATATCAACAAGAAATAGGGTTTTACAGTTGAAACCAGAAGTTTACATCCACTAGCTATAAAGACTCATCTGCAGTTTTTTCCCTCCCCTCTCTATAAAGACTCATCTGCAGGTTTTTCCCTCCCCTCTCTATAAAGACTCATCTGCAGGTTTTTCCCTCTCCTCTCTATAAAGACACATCTGCAGGTTTTTCCCTCCGCTCTCTATAAAGACACACCTGCAGGTTTTTCCCTCCCCTCTCTATAAAGACTAATCTGCAGGCTTTTCCCTCCTCTCTCTATAAAGACTCATCTGCAGGTTTTTCCCTCCCCTCTCTATAAAGACTCATCTGCAGGTTTTTCCCTCTCCTCTCTATAAAGACTCATCTGCAGATTTTTCCCTAACCTCTCTATAAAGACTCATCTGCAGGTTTTTCCCTCCCCTCTCTATAAAGACACATCTGCAGGTTTTTCTCACTATCTGACATGAAATCAGAATAAAAGTTTCCCGTTTTAGGTCAATTAGGAACCAAAATTATTTATATTTGCCAAATTGTGAAACAGGGGGGGTAGAAGTATCATGTTGCGGGGTTGTTTTGCTGCAGGAGGGACTGGTGTGTGATGCCCTGGACTAGCCAGGTAGTCACATACATACCAACATACACACACCCCACCCTAGACAGTTACAACAGTCAATCAAAAACCCTTGTTGCCTCCCTCCAAGGTCTGATGTCCACACCAGGTGGGGCGGAGCCAGGCGGTTGGCCCCACCCACCGAGGAGTTCACAGGCCTGGAGGTGGGAAAAGTGTCAGATCAGTTTTGGAGGTGGAAGTGAGAGGAGTAAACACTTCAGGTGTCTGGGTAGGAGCCCAGGCACTGACAGCAAGGTTGGCAGACGGTGGTGGCCGTCTACAGGAGTTGGTGGAACTCTGAGAAGCCGTATGGACCGGGGTCGGGCGTTGGCCCGCCAGTACCGAACCGGGGAGCGGAGTGAAGCTAAGCACACAGGCAGGGCCATCGGACCCCGACCAGGCTTGGAGCTGCCATCAATAGTCAAATCTGAGTGTGACAGGAACCCCAGGGGTTCCCTAACAACCAAGTCCCGACAGAAGGAAACAGTCCACACCGTGAGGATATACAGCCACCGCCATAGGCTAGAGATCCAAGGGCCAGCGCCTGCGAGCAAAACGGGCTCCTACGGCACCTATACGCCGGGGAGCGGACTACCGGTGGGCAACCACAGGAGTCAGAACATTCTTAAAGGTGCAGGGAAAGACAGCCACCATCAGCCGTCCGGGGAGAGCACAACAACAACACTGCAGCCGGCTGCGGGACCCATCCATCCGGCCGTTTTGGTTTACCAGAGACTCTGTCAGTGATTGTCTGAGTGAGTACACCAGTGCCGTCCGGCACCGCGCTGCGCAGTCCCTGCACCCCAGCCATCCAGCCTCCCCGTTACATCACCGGGCCCCGGTATCACCAACCCCCCTACCCACGGAGGGGACAACATCCCAGCTGCACCCTACCATCTCTCCCGGGAACCCCGTTACCAGCAGCGGTGGTGCCATCATCACCACGTCCCGTGGGTGGCGTCGCGAACAATATCCCTAAACATACCACCCCTTTTCACTCACGGGCGAGGAGCGCTGCTCGAATCCCCGGGTCCGGCTCACCGCTCGAGCTACCGAGCAGCAGCAGCAGAAGCCCCGGACCCGAGCATGGCGAGCGCGTTCCCCTCCGCCCGTGACAGGTGCACTTCACAAAATATTTGGCAACTTGAGGAAAGAAGATTATGTGGCAATACTGAAACAACATCTCAAGACATCAGCCAGGAACTTAAAGCTTGGGCAGAAATGGGTCTTCCAAATGAACAATGACCTGAAGCTACTGCCAAACTGGTTACAAAGTGGCTTAAGGATAACAAAGTCAATGTTTTGGAGTGGCCATCACAAAGCCCTGATATAAATCCTATTGAAAATGTATGGGCGAAGCTGAAAAGGCCGGTGCGTGCAAGGCGACCTACAAACATGAATGTTGTCTGCAGGTGTCTGCACCACACAATACAATCTTCCCTGATTATTGCGTGTTTGCTGTATTTTTTTATGTGTCTTCCCCATGTGAGAATTGTTTTTGGTGCAGATGTGAATCTGGATTTTCATGGGTTTTTTTAATAGTACAGAAAAGCTTTTATTCTGCAAAAGCAATTGATTTTTTTTTACTTGTGTTTTTTTCTGGCTCCGCATAAAAGACATGGAGGAAAAATCACCAAAAGCGCACATTTCAAACGTGACTTTAGATGCACAGCGGGCTTCGACATTTTTTCACCTGTCATATAAATCTTCTATTTTTTCGGCTGCTCTTTGTGCATTTGTGATTTCATGAAAACTGCGCCCACTATGCAAGTAAAGTCACTGCTGAACTCTGCAGTTTGGTGCTTTTTTCTTTCTATGTGGTAAAAAATAAAACACATGGAAAAAACTGCAGTTACCTTTTTAACTGCAGAATCAAAGCTTTTTTTATATTATAAAAAACAGTTAAAAACGCAGCTTCACATCTGCACCAAAAACGCAATAAATAAGTTGGAAAAAGCATAAAAAATGCAGCAAATATTCAATAACCAGAGAATAATAATATTGAGTACCGTATATTTTGGATTATAAAACGCTATTTTCCTCTCATAAGAAATTAGGCGTGCATCTTATAATCTGAATGTAGCTTACCAAGGCTGGTGAAGAGGGGTCGCAGGAGGCCGGAGGAATGTTGCCCTGCTCCCAGCAGTGGACTTAAGGAAAATGGCGCCTGGAGGTGGCGTTTGTGCAGATGAAATTTTGGCGTGCCATCTAGCAGAGAGCTAACTCTGCGCTGACTCTGGGCAACATTTCTTTGATGCCCTCACTGCCCGCAGCTGCAGCCCAAGCCACAGCACAACTGCCCCAGGCCCAACTAAGCTGCCCCAGCAACAGCACAGCTGCCCCAGCTGCTGCCGCCTGAACCCCAGCACAGCTGCCCCAGCCGCTGCCGCCTGAACCCCAGCACAGCTGCCCCAGCACCAGCACAGCTGCCCCAGCTGCTGCCGCCTGAACCCCAGCACAGCTGCCCCAGCCGCTGCCGCCTGAACCCCAGCACAGCTGCCGCTGCCGCCTGAACCCCAGCACAGCTGCCCCAGCGCCAGCACAGCTGCCCCAGCTGCTGCCGCCTGAACCCCAGCACAGCTGCCCCAGCCGCTGCCGCCTGAACCCCAGCACAGCTGCCCCAGCCGCTGCCACCTGAACCCCAGCACAGCTGCCCCAGCCGCTGCCGCCTGAACCCCAGCACAGCTGCCCCAGCCGCTGCCACCTGAACCCCAGCACAGCTGCCCCAGCCGCTGCCGCCTGAACCCCAGCACTGCTGCCCCAGCACAGCTGCCCCAGCTGCTACCGCCTGAACCCCAGCACAGCTGCCCCAGCCGCTGCTGCCTGAACCCCAGCACAGCTGCCCCAGCCGCTGCCGCCTGAACCCCAGCACAGCTGCCCCAGCCGCTGCCGCCTGAACCCCAGCACAGCTGCCCCAGCCGCTGCCGCCTGAACCCCAGCACAGCTGCCCCAGCCGCTGCCGCCTGAACCCCAGCACAGCTGCCCCAGCACCAGCACAGCTGCCCCAGCTGCTACCGCCTGAACCCCAGCACAGCTGCCCCAGCCGCTGCCGCCTGAACCCCAGCACAGCTGCCCCAGCCACTGACGCCTGAACCCCAGCACAGCTGCCCCAGCCGCTGCCGCCTGAATCCCAGCACAGCTGCCCCAGCTCCAGCACAGCTGACAGTTTTGAGACACCCACCGGCCCTGCTTCCTGTGACTTCACTCCACCACCACTACCGCCCTCCTGGTAAGACACCACTGGATTATAAGATGGATCCCCTTTTTTTTCACCCTTTTTTCCTCTGAATTTGAGTTGCGTCTTATAAACTGAAAGATATGATAATTGGGTGCAGACGCCTGCAGAAAACAAAAAAACACAGTATTTACAGACGCAAAAAAATCCCCAGATGTCATGCGGTGAAGCTACAGAGAACTTTCTGGTTGCTACAACTATGAATGAATGAATGAATGAATGAATGAATGCCCCTCACTGACAAATGGGAGGGGCTTGGGATGTAGTTAGCGCCGTGGTCAAACTTTTTTGCTGCGCACTGTGCGTGCCACATATTTTGTTTCTGTTCTTCACAAGTTGGGAGGTATGCATTTCTAGGACAATTGTAATATACTTTGTTTAATTAAAAAACACTCATCACATTATATGGGAACTTTCCTATTCTAAAAATAATTGAATTCTGGTTTCAGCTTTGTAAATTAGCTCCTTTCTCTTGTAATACAAGCCAAGAGAGATGAACTCTTGGTGTACGCCATACCGTATTGCCTGTTCTATGGATAACATGCTGGAACCTCCATGGGAGGCGGGTTAGGCCCCCTCCACTTCAAGTTCGGGCATTCTCTTTTCCCTACATCATTTTCGTTTGGGAACTTTATGGTATTCACTATCTGAAATGTAAAAACTGGGCTGAAGTACAAACTGTGAAAACCTTTAGGTTTTTAGGCTCTTAACACTGACCAGCTCATATTAAGAGCATTTACAGTCATTGAAGAGCACTCATGGTCTCTAAATAGATATGGTGGAAATGTCTTACAATGGAATTATGTGAAATCTGTAACAAATCCTTATATTATCTGTCTGACCTCCATATCTCACCATCCACTATATCTTTGAGTGTGAGACTACCTTCATTTTATAGGCAATCATCTTGGCTATCTCTTATGTGTCGCCCAGGAATTGGGGGTACTCAGATCTGGGCCAAGGGGTCACTTTTGTAGGTGGTCTGTGATCCCAGGCTCCACAGCAAAAAGGGGTTTATATATAGGGGAGATTTGGTAGTCTATGTTCCGTGACGCCACCCGTTGTGTGCGGTGAGGTAATGGAGCACCGCCGCTGCCGGTCACAGGATCCCAGGGATGGTAATGGGCAGCAAGGTGGTGATTTTCCCTCCACAGGTAGGGTGTTGATGTCCCAGGACCCTGGTGTGATGGATTGGGGAGTAACGGGTGCAGTCCACGGCTTGGACAGGGTGCTGCAGGAGTTCTCACAGTATAAGGCAATGACTGACACGAGTCCAAGAATTAACCAAGTTGCTGGTAGCCGGTGCCCACGACTGCTGTGAGGACGGGTCCCACACCCCTGTGTGTAATTCAGGTGTTTTTCTCCTGCCTGGTGTCTGTGTCTGTGTCTGCTCCGTACACAGGAAGCGGCTGGCCTATTCCTGAGGCCCTCACTGCCACTTCTCCTAGCCCCACACAAGGGCTGCTTCCAGCCCTCTCTCCTCCTGCAGACTGACTGAAACTACACTCTGCTCTCACCAAGCTCCTCTCTCCCCCTCCCATTTTCCTGAGGAGGGAGCGAGTGGGGCCTGATTGGCTGGTGTGTATTGGTGTGGGAAACTCCCCAAGGGAGAGTGAGCTCTGCACCATAAAGATGTATGCAGACCTCTGTGACACCCTGGTTTTGCCAGGGTAGCACACTTACATAAATTGGACTTGCTCATTTTTAAAATATGATTAGTTCTGCAGATTCTTGTCATGCCACTGTATTGTTACTGTTTTGTTCTCAGTGGTTGAACTTTTTTTTTCCTTCCTGTATACTATAAATTTACAACCTGTTCTCACATTCCCTAATAGCTCATTGTGTTATAAGATTGATTACCAAGCAAAAGGTCATGGGTTCGAATCGAGAAGCAGCCATGAAGAAGATTTCCCAAGAAAAGAGAAACAGCATCATCCAGCTAATCGATAGCGATCTCTTGGCTAAGAAAATTGCCAAATTGCATAACTGCATCATCTGCCATGACCGTTGGTAGAATACTAGAAGTAGTATTACTTACAGCAAAGATGGGCTGCAGTTGTACATCGCCGAGGAAAAAAACTAGTACTCTAGCAGGAAACAGCTTTATCATCTAGCAATCACCCCCTCCATGTTTTAGAAGTGTGTGTGTGTGATTTGCTCCTCCTGCACCTGTGATTCCTCCACTTAGTGGGGGTTTAGCTGTATCCTGCTAGGCATATTATTACTCTGCCATTAATAGTTCTATTTTAAATAACACCTTTCACTTTTTGGTGCACATATCTGTGTAGTGTAGGGTATAATAGGGATTGCTTAGGGTTTCCCGTCGGTGAATGGGGCGCCACAACCCTAGAACCCTAGGGCGTCATACCCTCCATTGCTAGGTAGGGACATGCTAAGGGCACATTAGGGTCAGTGCTGACCCTACATATATGTTGGTGATATATATCCCTTCCCTTCACTACTTTAGTATTCTTTATCGCTAATTTCTTTGCCTTTTAAATTTATTAATTAAAGGTTAATTTTTAGACGGGTTTTTTCCTATGGTTTCCATCAATTGTTCCCCTGGTTGTTACTAGCTGCGGCTTTTGATTTCCTTTTGATTCTGACAGCATTGCCAGACACTGCGGCAAATTCTGTATGGTGACCATGGAGAGAATTGAAGTAGAACTCAACATTAAAGGGAACCTGTCAGCAGAAATTTTGCCCAAAATCTAAAAGATTCCCCCTCTGCGGCTCCTGGGCTGCATTCTAGAAAGGTCCCTGTTATTATTGTGCCCCATGTGAGACCAAAATAAAGACTTTATAAAGTGGTACCTTTTTGTATTCAGATACTGTAAATGTGACACGGGGGCGGGCTCTCTGGCGTCCGTTATTCTGCCCCCTGGTCCTGTATGCCGCCCCCATCGCTACTTTCCATAGCTGATGCACCGCCCACTGCTCCAGCCATCCCCGCGCATGTCCAGTGCCAGTCTCACGGGACTGAGCAGTGTGACCGCTGGTGACGTGTGCGCAGGCAAGTGATTATGGGCGGGGCTGTGATTGTTATCATCAAGTACCCGCCCATAATCTCGTGAGCGCGCAAACCTCACCAGCGGTCGCACTGTGCTCAGGGTAGTGCTAGACTGTATGGGCTGCTTCCAGGGATGACGTCCCTTTTGTCACGTGATAGTATTTTGAACACGCCCCTATCACGTGACAAAAGGGACGTCATCCCTGGAAGCAGCCCATACAGTCTAGCACTACCCTGAGCACAGTGTGACCGCTGGTGAGGTTTGCGCGCTCACGAGATTATGGGCGGGTACTTGCTGATAACAATCACAGCCCCGCCCATAATCACTTGCCTGCGCACATGTCACCAGCGGTCACACTGCTCAGTCCCGTGAGACTGGCACTGGGCATGTGCGGGGATGGCTGGAGCAGTGGACGGTGCATCAGCTATGGAAAGGAGCGATGGGGGCGGCATACAGGACCAGGAGGCAGAATAACGGACGGCAGAAAGCCCGCCCCCGTGTCACATTTACAGTATCTGAATACAAAAAGGTACCACTTTATAAAGTCTTTATTTTGGTCTCACATGGGGCACAATAATAACAGGGACCTTTCTAGAATGCAGCCCAGGAGCTGCAGAGGGGGAATCTTTTAGGTTTTGGGCAAAATTTCTGCTGACAGGTTCCCTTTAAATCCTTTCAAAAATATCTTACGATAATAAGTTTTAATTTGTGAGGAAATTGATGGTTCAATATTTTATCCAGGGTGGTGCATAGAAGATTAGGGTGACCATATGAAAAAAATTTGTGTCTCATTATGATACCAGATTTGCAACTGGGACAGACTAGTTTTGTACTGAGGTCCACCTCTTCACTTTTTCATTTACCCTTAGGTCAATTATCAATTGTGACGCCCTGGGCAAGCCAGGGGTCACAGGTCACAACACCACACGCACCCCACATTCCCTGCAGGTACACACAAGGTCAAAACTAAAATCCTTGTTGCCTTCCTCCAGGGGCTGGTGTCCACACCAGGGGGTGGGCCAGGCGGTTGGCTCCGCCCACCGAGGAGTTCACAGCCCTGGAGGCGGGAGAACCAGGCAGAACAGAGTTAAGCTAGGGAAGTGAAGGAGTAAAAGTGCAGTTTAGGAGGAAGAGGTAGAAGGAAGTGAAGTGGTAGTGGAGCAAAGGAGAGGAGCTTGTAAGAGGAGTAAAGAAGTAAAAAGAAACAGTTAAGCAAGCCTGAAGTTGGTCCGGGTGTGTGCCCCGGACTGAGACAGCAAGGTTGGCAGACGGCGGTGACCGTCTGCAGGCGAGACTGATTGGAGGTTGCCGAAAGGACCGTGGACGGGTGGTGACCCGGCGGTACCGGAGCGGTATACAAAGATTAGTTAGCACCAGGGCAGGGGCCTTTCGGATCCTGGCAAGGCTTGGAGTCGCCGAATTTGCCAAATCCGTCAGTAAAGGGGACGACTGTCTCCCAACAACCAAGTCCCGTTGAAGGCAACAGTCCAACCGTTAAGGGGAGACACCGCCACCGCCAAGGCACCAGTTTCCCAGGGCCAGCGCCTGCGGGCAAGAGTAGAGCTCCTTCGGCCCAGCTTGAAGCCAAGGAGTGGGTAACCGGTGGGAACCCATCGCTACCAAAGAGACTTTCATAGGTGCAGGGAAGAGACCGTCACCGCTAACTGCAGGGAACATCAGCACCGTGAACCGTCCGAGGGACCCGTCCAACCAGCCGTTTGTTTACCGAGAACTGTATCGTGTTTACTGGCTGAGTGAGTACCTCCGTGCCGTGCGGCACAGCGCTGCCCCTGCGCCCCTGCACCTCCACAGGCCCCATCCCCGCCTGTCCACCATTCCAATCCCATCACCGGGCCCCGGGAGCACCAAGACCCCTACCCACGGAGGGGCAAATTAACAACTGGCTGCTCCGTACCATCACTCCCGGGCTCCCCCAAACAGAGCAGCGGTGGTGTCCACTCCATCACCACAACCGTGGGTGGCATCACGGACAATAAACTATCCCAAATCCCAATCCCCTTTTACTCACGGGCGAGGAGCGCCGCTCGAGTCCCTGGGATCCGGCCCATCGCTCGAGCCACCGAGCAGTAGAGGCCGCAGCAGCAGCGGCAGCCGGACCCGAGCAGTAGGGAGAGCGCGGTGTCCCCTCCTCCGCCCGCGACAACTTGGCGTCACGAACAGGATCTTACCGCTCTGCCGTTGGGTAGAGGTGCGCCTTGTGACCGCCGGAGGTATCCGGCTGAAAAATTTCAGAAGTCGCCATCTTTGGCGCGAAAAGTTCCCGCTCGAGCGTCTTCTCGAGTAGCAGAGGCGCGAAGGCCAAAACCCCGCCCCAATAGAGGAGGGGCCGGAAAGAGGCTAAGGGGGACGCGAATGGAGAAATGGCGGCGTCCTCGAATTGGAGCACGGGAGTACCCGCTACCGGGGCATCCAAGCTCTGGGGAAAAAGAGGAGGAGTAGCTTTTGAAGACTGCGGCCCGGGTGAGCTCCCCGCCGGGACCGCTGAGTGGCTGGAGCAGGAGTTGGGTCGGTTCTGCTTGAAGGTGAGGGCGCAGAGCCTGCAGCAGTTGATGGACTGGAAGGCAGAGATGCGCAGGATAGTTGCCGTAGTGGGGGCCCGTGAGCAAGGGGCCGCTGCGGCCATGCCGCGTCGCGACCAGTCCACCCAAACCCCAGAACCAGCCCTGATTGAGTGGGAGACGGACATCAGCGCCGCGGCCGGGGGGCCGGAGAGAATGCCGTTGATGGAAGAAGAGGTCCCAAGTATACTGCCTCCGCCGCCGTACCTGACGGCTGTCAGTGGGTCGGGGTTGAACTGCCGATGGAAGGAGAACCCCATGTACCGTTCGGTCCCTGAGTGGGCTGACCCCCTGTGGTGGTAGCCGCCTCAAGGTCAGCGGAGTACCGCTGCACAGTCCCCGTTGGGACCACTACTGTGTTTGTTTGCAAGTTTGAAAAAGATGATGATAAGATGATAACCGAACAGTCACCTGATTCTTCTGTGATTTGAAACCGGCCGTTGCCGGCACCGTTGTCCCCGTGGGGACCGTTCAGAAGGTTGCATAAGGGACTCCTTATGGACAAGCCCGTGAACTTGCAGGGCAACCACAGACGCTAGTGGCTTGTAAATAAGTTGTGTTACCGTTACCGTTTCCGCATTTACCGCCTCCGGAGGGGCAGGTTGGAGGGAGGGCCCCCAGCAGAGCAGGCTGGGGCCCAGCCACCACAGGAACCGGTGGTTACCCTCTGGAGGGGAAGGACAGATCCCGCTCGGGTAACTTGTGCTAGACTGGGGTCAAGGGGTGCTGCCTGGGTTTTAGGGGCAGCATCAGGGCCAGGTTACTTGGGTGGGAGAGAGCGGAGACCGTAACCGTTAACCGTTTTAATGTTTGCAATGTTTAAGCACTGGGCAAGCCAGGGGTCACAGGTCACAACACCACACGCACCTCACATTCCCTGCAGGTACACACAAGGTCAAAACTAAAATCCTTGTTGCCTTCCTCCAGGGGCTGGTGTCCACACCAGGGGGTGGGCCAGGCGGTTGGCTCCGCCCACCGAGGAGTTCACAGCCCTGGAGGCGGGAGAACCAGGCAGAACAGAGTTAAGCTAGGGAAGTGAAGGAGTAAAAGTGCAGTTTAGGAGGAAGAGGTAGAAGGAAGTGAAGTGGTAGTGGAGCAAAGGAGAGGAGCTTGTAAGAGGAGTAAAGAAGTAAAAATAAACCGTTAAGCAAGCCTGAAGATGGTCCGGGTGTGTGCCCCGGACTGAGACAGCAAGGTTGGCAGACGGCGGTGACCGTCTGCAGGCGAGACTGATTGGAGGTTGCCGAAAGGACCGTGGACGGGTGGTGACCCGGCGGTACCGGAGCGGTATACGAAGATTAGTCAGCACCAGGGCAGGGGCCTTTCGGATCCCGGCAAGGCTTGGAGTCGCCGAATTTGCCAAATCCGTCAGTAAAGAGGACGACTGTCTCCCAACAACCAAGTCCCATTGAATGCAACAGTCCAACCGTTAAGGGGAGACACCGCCACCGCCAAGGCACCAGTTTCCCAGGGCCAGCGCCTGCGGGCAAGAGTAGAGCTCCTTCGGCCCAGCTTGAAGCCGAGGAGTGGGTAACCGGTGGGAACCCATCGCTACCAAAGAGACTTTCATAGGTGCAGGGAAGAGACCGTCACCGCTAACTGCAGGGAACATGAGCACCGTGAACCGTCCGAGGGACCCATCCAACCAGCCGTTTGTTTACCGAGAACTGTGTCGTGTTTACTGGCTGAGTGAGTACCCCCGTGCCTTGCGGCACAGCGCTGCCCCTGCGCCTCCACAGGCCCCATCCCCGCCTGTCCACCATTCCAATCCCATCACCGGGCCCCGGGAGCACCAAGACCCCTACCCACGGAGGGGCAAATCAACAACTGGTTGCTCCGTACCATCACTCCCGGGCTCCCCCAAACAGAGCAGCGGGGGTGTCCACTCCATCACCACAACCGTGGGTGGCGTCACGGACAATAAACTATCCCAAATCCCAATCCCCTTTCACTCACGGGCGAGGAGCGCCGCTCGAGTCCCCGGGATCCGGCCCATCGCTTGAGCCACCGAGCAGCAGAGGCCGCAGCAGCAGCGGCAGCCGGACCCGAGCAGTAGGGAGAGCGCGGCATCCCCTCCTCCGCCCGTGACACAATCATCAAAGGGAGTCCTGTACATGGTTTGGCCACCCGACAGTGAAGATGATTGAACCAACCTACCACTTGCTTCATACTTCATGCACTTTCCATGAATCTTTAGGCAGTTCTTAATTCCAAAGAGGATTCTGCTCAGGGTTTCGCCTCCCAGTGTAAAAAAAGATGAGCCCAACCATTTCACTCCCCTCGTTCACGCAGAAAATTTGTATAATTCTCCTGTCACATCTTTTGTATGACCTCCGGGCAAATTCGAGATGGAAAATCTACAGTTTGTTTGTTACCCAATGTCAAAGAAGACAGGCCTGCCCATAAGCTCATCCTTTTTTCTTCAATGACTTGTGTTTGATTCTTCCTCCTTCAGCCAATTCTCCAGCCGAGAGTAAAATAATACTCAACATTTGCCACCTAACAATATATAAGATCCATCTTTCTCTAAACACTGGTACTTGATGATCTCCTCACACACGCTTTGTATTTCCCTCGAGCCAATTCTCTGATCCATCTCTCTCTAACCACTGGTACTGGTTGACCTCCTCACACACGCTTTCCATATCCCTTGGGCCAATTCTCCAACCCAGCGAGTAGTTCTTCTCAAGGTTTCGCCACTTGAGAGCAAAGAAGATATGGTTCCTTCCCACTCTCTACAGGCTTTTCACCCATTTCATAATTCTTTGGCCCATTCTATACCTCAATATGGAGTACCACCCAGGATTTGCTCCACAATGGTAAAAAAGATAGGAGCAACCACAAGTCTCCCTACTTCCTTCGAGGTCCCTTAGCAGCTGGATGAGCCACCACTATGGTATGTTCTTGCCAACACTTTGGTGGAACAGTTCTCAGGCAGCCAGGTTGGGGACCATTTTAAGCAATAAATAAAGGTAAGTATTTAGTGCTACGTTAGTTTTTTTTATAACTTTTTACAGGATGGGTCCGTCTGTTTCTAAAATCCTGTCTGTGCTGTCAACACAAATCTTGTTACGGTGCCAGGCAAGACACGGCCGATACAATAATGCCGCCTGTGTTCAACGACATTGCAAGTGCTGTTCATAAGAACAAGAGCACAGACAGATTATCAGTGAAAAGATCTGTCTATTTTTCAATCCCAAATGCTTAGAACCCGCATAGAGTGCCAAAGCAAATCAGAAACACTGGCCGGGGGGAAAAATTTCTCTCCCTATTTTTTATTTTTTTATTTTTTTATAAATCTAATACTAATACGTTAAGAAAGACTAAGAACTCTAAAAAAAAATACAGAGATATATTTTTTATCGGTAGCATTTTGTCCAAACAAAATCCTCTAAACGACATGTAAATAGATGCAGCCGGGAAAATAGTCAAAAATATTTTAATGAAAACATAACAACGTAATCAGCTGAATCAGAATTAAAAAAAAAATGGAATAAAATAAAAAGACTTGTTCATAGGATTTTCCAAGTCGAAAGTCTATGGAAAAAAGTGCTGGAAAGGCTAATGTCCCCCAAGAACACATTCCTAAGGCGCAGCAAACGAGTTAACGACTTGATTTCTGACAACCTAATAAAATACAGACAGGGCCAGCGTCAACAGATTTTGGGCAAGGCATAACCTTGTCTGGAACAGATGGGTCCTCAGGTCAGAATTTTTTCTGCAAAGGTAGATCTTAAAGGAGGTTAACGGATGCTAGTTACATACCTTTCACTGCTTAAAGCTTCAGCGTGGTCCATAAAGTCTTGTTTTCCCAGAGGATCCTAATAAGGTTTATTCCTATGAGATAATGTTGTGTCAGGACTCTTCTAACCTTTGCTTCTAGTCCTGTTATGATACAGGTGCATCTCAATAAATTAAAATATCATCAAAAAGTTAATTTATTTCAATAATTCAATACAAAAAGGGAAACATATTGTATAGAGTCATTACACACAGAGGGATCTATTCCTATATATTGTATAGAGTCATTACACACAGAGGGATCTATTCCTATATATTGTATAGAGTCATTACACACAGAGGGATCTATTCCTACATATTATATAGAGTCATTACACACAGGGGGATCTATTCCTATATATTATATAGAGTCATTACACACAGAGGGATCTATTCCTATATATTATATAGAGTCATTACACACAGAGTGATCTATTCCTATATATTATATAAAGTCATTACACACAGGGGGACCTATTCCTATATATTGAATAGAGTCATTACACACAGAGGGATCTATTTCATGTGTTTATTTCTGTTAATGTTGCTGATTATGGCTTACAGCCAATGAAAACCCAAAAGTCATTGTCTCAGAAAATTAGAATAATTTCCACAAAACACCTGCAAAGGCTTCCTAAGCACTTAAAATGGTCCCTTAGTCTGGTTCAGTAGGCTACACAATCATAGGGAAGACTGCTGACTTGGCAGATGTCCAGAAGGCAGTCATCATTGGCACACTCCACAAGGAGGGTAAGCCAAAAAAGGTCATTGCTGGCTGTTCTCAGAGTGCTGTATACAAACATATTGATGGAAAGTTGAGTGGATGGGAAAAGTGTGGTAGAAAAAGGTGCACAAGCAACCGGGATAACCGCAGCCTTGATCATAATACTTACCAATCGGTCGGTGCGGAGCAGACTGGTCAGATGGGCGCCTACGTTCTCCGAGCCTCCTCTTTCGGCCATCTTTGTCCTCCTTCTAAAGCTAGTGTGGATGACGCGTTCTACGTTATTTACACTAGCTGACAGTAAGGTCCTACACAGGGCAGATCAAAGTGCACCTGCGCAGGACCTCAATGTCGGCTAGTGTAGATGACGTAGAACGCTTCATCCACACTAGCTTCAGAAGGAGGACAAAGATGGCCGAAAGAAGAGGCGCGGGACCCGGAGAACGGAGACACCCATCCAGCAAGTCTGCTCCGCACCGACCGTTAGGTAAGTATTATAAACATCCAGTGACAGGTTCCCTTTAAGAAAAGACCATTACAAAATTTGGGGGAGATTCACAAGGAGTGGACTGCTGCTGGAGTCAGTGCTTCAAGAGCCACCACACACAGACGTATCCAGGACATGGGCTACAAGTGTCGCACTCCTTGTGTCAGGCCCCTCATGACCAATAGACAATGCCAGAAGAGTCTTACCTGGGCCAAGGAGAAAAAGAACTGGACTGTTCTCAGTGTCCAAGGAGTTGTTTTCAGATGAAAGTAAATTTTGCATTTCATTTGGAAATCGCGGTCCCAGAGTCTGGAGGAAGAGTGGAGAGGCCACAATCCAAGCTGCTGAGGTCTAGTGTGAGGTCTCCACAATCAGTGATGGTTTGGGGAGCCATGTCATCTGCTGGTGTAGCTCCACTGTGTTTTATCAACACCAAAGTCAGCGCAGCCGTCTACCGGGAAATTTAAGAGTACTTCATGCTTCCCTCTGCCGACAAGCTTTTTGGAGTTGGAAATTTAATTTTCCAGCAGGACTTGACAACTGTCCACACTGCCAAAAGTACCAATACCTGGTTTAATAACCAAGCACAGATATGCACAATGCCTTGCAGCTATTACATCACATAGCCAATTAGCAATGACATTCTGAGCCTGTATACAAGCTGAAGCAGGGAATGCAGCAACCATTTTGATGTCAATATGGATAGTGAGAAAATGTTACGGCCACAGAGATTATGATAGAAAGCCCGAAAACACTGTAGAAACTATGTGTGACAGCAGTGAAGATTAGTGTCTGAGGAATAGGTTTTTGGTTTCCATTTGTTTACCTATAACTACATATGTTTAGGCTGTAAACTTAATATATGTCTTTCAGGGTAGCTGGAGGCTATAAAGTACTTTAGATTCACCATAAATTTATTTATTTTTTTTACAAAATCGACAAGGAGGGCAATTTTCAATTTCAAGAGATTTGCTCATCTGTCACTGTTGTCTCTGTGTTGTAGAGACTAGTGTGGCACCCTGGACAAGCCAGGACGTCACAGATACTGCAACAACACACCCCACACCCTGGTTAGGAACATCTAAGTCAGACACAAATCCTTGTTGCCTCCCTCCAGGGGCTGATGTCCACACCAGGTGGGGCGGAGCCAGGCGGTTGGCTCCATCCACCGAGGAGTTCACAGTCCTGGAGGCGGGAAATGGAGGAGAGAGCAGTGCAGTTTGGAGTGTGTAGAGGAGAGAGAGGAAAGTAGTAGTGGAGGAACTGACTGGCCGTGTCCGGGTACGTGGCCCGGGCACAGAAACAGCAAGGTTGGCAGACGGTGGTGACCGTCTGCAGGAGAGGCCGATTGACGCACAACCGTAAGGACCGGGATGGGCGGTGGCCCGCCGGTACTGGATCGGGGAGCGAAGAGAAGCCAGCACCATCCGGCAGGGCCTACGGACCCCGACCAGGCTAGGAGTCACCGTAAAACCGGTCAAATCCGTCAGCGACGAGAACCTCTGGGGTTTCCCAGCAATAAAGACCCGACTGAAGGCAACCGTCCAAACCGTGAGGGAGATAAAGCTACCGCCAGAGCTAGAGCTCCCAGGGCCAGAGCCTGCGGGCAAGAAGGGGCTCCCTTAGCCAACATACCGCAGGGGAGCGGGTTACCGGTGGGAAGCCATCGGGGCCGAGAACATAACACCGGTGCAGGGAGAGACAGTTACCGCCAGCCTACCGGGAGTAACCGTCGCAGCCGTCTGTGGGACTCGTCCATCCAGCCGTTTGTTTTACCAGAGACTCCGTGTGCATTACTGGCTGAGTAAGTACCACCATGCCATCTGGCACTGCGCTGCCCCGCGACCCTGCACCTGGCCAAGCCCCGCAATCCACCAAACAGACAACAACTCCGGGCCCCGGGACTGCCAAAACCCCCCTACCCACGGAGGGGAGAGAAACATCCCAGCTGCTCCCTGTCATCGCTCCCGGGATCCCCGTACAGAGCAGCGGTGGTGCCCCAACCTCACCACACACCGTGGGTGGCGTCACAAACCGACATCCCAAACACCAACAAAACACCCCTTTCACTCACGGGCGAGGAGTGCCGCTCGAGTCCCCGGATCCGGCCCACCGCTCGAGCCACCAAGCAGCAGCAGCGCCGGACCCGAGCGTGGTGAGCACAGCGGCCTCCCCGCCCGCGACACTAGTGTCAGGTTCTGGGCCAGAGTCTCTTTGCCTTGAGAACCTGCAGTTTTAATGTATTCCCTTTCCTTTGGGGAGGACAGGGTTAATGTCTGTATTTACTGCCAGCAAGCATTCTCATCACCTTCTCAGGTTTGGCTACTCCCAGTCTCTATATATACCCTCTGCTCCCACTAGAGGGTGCCGGTTATTCTCTGATCTCATTTGAATGCTTGGTCTGGAGGTAAAAGGAACTGGTGGAGCCCTCTCTGCAAGTTGCTGTGTTGGCTACAGTCTTGGTAATGACTACAGCAGTCTGTGGTGTGCTTACTATGTGGTGTGGAAGTTTCCCGGTTGTCTATGTACTTCCTCCCTTTTTTGTGGTTTTCTCCATGCATGTTTAGTCGCTCCTTTGTGTTTTGAGTGCCGTGTGTATGAGTTTTTCTTTTTCCCCTGTCCATGTTTAGTTTTGGGGTTTGTGACTATGGTTCCAGCTCACTCCTTGGGTGGAGGAGGGAAAGGTGAGTTACATCAGGGCTTGGACAAGAGTTAGGATCATGCTGGCGACTCAGACCTCACTACCATCAAGCCTACCTCTGAGCTAAGGGACAGCGCAGGCTCCCCAGTCTGAGGGTCAGCCTAAGTGTCCTGGTCCTGTCATCCATGCCTCGTGACATTATCTCTATTGTTTCCACTTTCATGCAACTAGACATTGGCTTACTATATACCCATTTTTTTTCTAGGATTTTTTTGAACCAATAATGAAGTTAAGAAAAAAATCAACACTGGATGAGTGGTCAGGTCCCAGGGATCAGACACCCACTGATGAGTATAAATTATTTTCTCTGGACAATTTCTTTAACCCCTTAATGACAGCGGGCAGTATTGGTACGTCCTAAATTATTTCCGGGTAATCACCAATGGCTGCTGCGGGAAGCCTGCGGCAATCCCCTCACATGTCTGCTGATTTGAACAACAGACATGTGTGCCTCGCAGGCACAGGTGGATCCACATTCCACCCGCTTCTGTTAACCCCTTAAATCGTGCTGTCAAAATGTGACAGCCCAATTAAATGCCCACTGTGGTAAACGTTCACTTACCCAGCTCCATCGGCGGCGCCGTGACGTGATTACTGTGATCCAATGGTTGCCATGGTAGCACAGGGGCATGTGATGACTCCTGTAGCTCACATGACTCACTTCCTGTCACAACCGACACAGTGCTGTCTGTTACAAGACATGAGCATTACTGGTGATCATAGCTATGTAGCTGTGATCAACAGAAATGAATGAGTGATCAGACTGCTAATCCGTACCCTAGGGGGACTAGTAAAATTAAAAAAAAATAAAAAAAAGTTTAAAATAAAAAAAGTTCAAATAACCGCCCTTTCGCCCCTTTGAAATTTAAAGGGTTAAAAAACTAAAAATATAAACATGCCCTACTTTTTTTGGACAAACTTCTGAATTTTTTTAACCCCTTATATAAAAGTAAACCTTTACATCTTTAATATCTATGAACTCGTACCGACTTGAGGCATCACACTTCCTGATACATCAGTTTTACCATAGAGTGAACACGGTGAATAAAATATGCCAAAAACAATCATGCAATCACACTTTTTTTGCAATTTTTTCACACTTGGATTTTTTTTTGCCGTATTCCAGTGCACTATATTGCAAAACTTATGGTCTCATTTAAAAGCACAACTTGTCCAACAAAAAATAAGCCCTCACATGGCAAGATTGACGGAAAAATAAAAAAGTTACGGCTCTCGGATGAAGAAAAAAAAAAAGCGGAAAACGGAAAATCGGCCGGGGTTGAAGGGGTTAAACATCAATCCTTTACGCTAAAACAATTTTATTTCTTTCATTTTATATAACTACTTAATTTTTGTAAAAATGAAAAGTTCTACACCTCTCTAATATTTTTGAAGTTCACCTAAAAAAATGGAATATATTCTGCGAGTGAATGAGAAAACTATTCTTCATTTTAAAGGTGCTCTCTGGGGACTTAAAGAATGTCTTTACATCAACATAATTTCAAAAATATAAAGGCTCACATCCATAGTAGTGCTTTCAATTGTCATAGTATCTGTTAGGCCAGAGTCACACTTGCGAGAGACTTGCGCGAGTCTTGCATTGCAGCACCTGGCACGGCCACACTGTCTCCTGACAGGAACGGGTCAGCTGCATGTATTTCTATGCAGCTGAGATGCTCCTGTCCAGAGGGCAGCAAGCCGTGGCAGGTGATGCGATGCGAGACTCGCACCAGTCTCTCGCAAGTGTGACTCTGGCCTTATTCAGAACTACTCATTGTGATGGAGATCCCGTTCCCGAGTGCTCCCTTCCCTCCTAGGACCTTTCATGGTTCTGATTTGCGGTGTTCTGCTCTTCTACAGAGCTGATGCTCTGTTGTTATATTGTGCTCCGGTGGATGGGTTGTTTTGCGGCGTTGGGTCCTGCGTTGGTGCTGGGAGGGGTCTGTTAACAGGCGCCTCATTCCGGGTGATTGCTCTGCTTCATTAGGGAGCAACCTCACCCAGAACGCCACCAGTCGTAGTTCCTGTTCTGCAGCAAGTGCTTCTGGCTCCTGTAAGTCTACTGTTCTGATCTTGTTTCTCGACCCTGGATCTTAGTTACCCTTCTCCACCTGTGCCCCTGACTCTGACATTACCCCCTGGCTCCTGACCTCCAGCTTGTACCTTGACCTCGGTTCCACTTTCTCCCTGTATTCCATATGTGACTTCCCGGCTCCTGACCTCCGGCTCGTACCCTGACCTTGGCTCCGCTTTCTCCCTGTGTTCCATATGTGACTTCCCGGCTGCTGACCCCTGGCTCGTACCCTGACCTTGGCTCTGCTTTCTCTCTGTGCTCCATATTTGACTTCCTGGCTCCTGACCTCCAGCTTGTACCCTGGCCTCAGCTCCGCTTTTTCCAACTGTGTTCCATACATGACCTCCTGGATCCTGAGCCCTGCCTTCTTTGACTACTTCTCTACTAGTTGTATCTAGTGACACCTAGTGATTGAGCATCACCGGACCCTTATGTCACAGATAAGTGTGTTTTGCTGTCATTGGAGGGCTATTAATAAAAAAGTGTAATTCCGAAACGCGTCAGTGATGTCTGTATATCTTTGTACTCAAGACTTTATAAGAAATATTGAATATAGCTTTTAAAAGAAAGATAAAGTGCCCTTTCTTTCAATATTCAATATACATGGGAAGGTGCGTCAAAAGCTTTGACCACGGCCAGCGTGTAACAAGTGCCTCATCAGCATATTGGAATTTACTTTTTTTTAAATACTTCATATGGTTCCAGAAATGTAGCTCTTTTTATTTTATCCTATTTTTTTATATTTTCCAAGCGGGCGTAGCTCTCAGAGTAATAATGCAAAACAGCATAAAGACACTCCCCCGAGGATCCTGTGAGCCACACCCTCTTGATAAACACCATAAAAATTAGCATTGGAACGGTATGATGAATTTTAAATGGAAAACGCCAAAGCGGTGGGAATAAAATAAGAGCATAAACTGGGCACTTTTGACCTGGTGACAGATCCTCCATAACGTTGCAATCTACAACGGCCTGATGTTGCTCCCATAATTTCTCAACCCTTCAAAAAGAAGTGTATAATAATCCTAGTAACACGTCGGTCTCCATACTCCCAGCAATATATAAATAAAGCACATAACTTGGATTTAAAGAAATATTAAAATTGACAAGACATCCTTGAAGAATCTGTGTCTGGCTTCAATACAAACCATAGGATTTATTTATACAGCGGTGCCAGCTCATTCATTGCCGGGCGTGATAGCAGCGCCTCAGCCCCAACTGACAGCACGCAGCAAAATGACTCTGATAGCTTCATGCTGGAACGCAAATCTCCTCCATCTGTGTCCTGGCTAGTGATATGTTAATAACTGTGTCTGTACAGCTCTCATCTACAGCAGAGTCACTCATTGGCACACTGAGCTCATGAATTCTTCATTAAAAAAAAATGTCTTCCACTGTGTCCTACGCAGCGTTCTATTACATGTCTAAGTGCCATAAAGAGACACAGCCCACAGCAACAAACATAGACAATCAATACTGTAATTATATATCAATATATAGGTGGCAGGATTATAGTAGTTATATTCTTGTACATAAGGGTGGTATTATAGTAGTTATATTCTTGTACATAGGAGCAGTATCATAGTAGTTCTATTCTTGTACATAGGGGCAGTATTATAGTAGTTATATTCTTGTACATAAGGGCAGTATTATAGTAGTTATATTCTTGTACATAGGGGCAGTATTATAGTAGTTATATTCTTGTACATAGGGGGCAGTATTATAGTAGTTATATTCTTGTACATAGGGGCAGTATTATAGTAGTTATATTCTTGTACATAAGGGCAGTATTATAGTAGTTATATTCTTGTACATAGGGGCAGTATTATAGTAGTTATATTCTTGTACATAGGGGGCAGTATTATAGTAGTTATATTCTTGTACATAGGGGCAGTATTATAGTAGTTATACTCTTGTACATAAGGGCAGTATTATAGTAGTTATATTCTTGTACATAGGAGCAGTATTATAGTATTTACAGTTAGGTCCAGAAATATTTGGACAGTGACACAATGTTCGCGAGTTGGGCTCTGCATGCCACCACATTGGATTTGAAATGAAACCTCTACAACAGAATTCAAGTGCAGATTGTAACATTTAATTTGAAGGTTTAAACAAAAATATCTGATAGAAATTGTAGGAATTGTACACATTTCTTTACAAACACTCCACATTTTAGGAGGTCAAAAGTAATTGGACAAATAAACCAAACCCAAACAAAATATTTTTATTTTCAATATTTTGTTGCGAATCCTTTGGAGGCAATCACTGCCTTAAGTCTGGAACCCATGGACATCACCAAACGCTGGGTTTCCTCCTTCTTAATGCTTTGCCAGGCCTTTACAGCCGCAGCCTTCAGGTCTTGCTTGTTTGTGGGTCTTTCCGTCTTAAGTCTGGATTTGAGCAAGTGAAATGCATGCTCAATTGGGTTAAGATCTGGTGATTGACTTGGCCATTGCAGAATGTTCCACTTTTTTGCACTCATGAACTCCTGGGTAGCTTTGGCTGTATGCTTGGGGTCATTGTCCATCTGTACTATGAAGCGCCGTCCGATCAACTTTGCGGCATTTGGCTGAATCTGGGCTGAAAGTATATCCCGGTACACTTCAGAATTCATCCGGCTACTCTTGTCTGCTGTTATGTCATCAATAAACACAAGTGACCCAGTGCCATTGAAAGCCATGCATGCCCATGCCATCACGTTGCCTCCACCATGTTTTACAGAGGATGTGGTGTGCCTTGGATCATGAGCCGTTCCCTTTCTTCTCCAAACTTTTTTCTTCCCATCATTCTGGTACAGGTTGATCTTGGTCTCATCTGTCCATAGAATACGTTTCCAGAACTGAGCTGGCTTCATGAGGTGTTTTTCAGCAAATTTAACTCTGGCCTGTCTATTTTTGGAATTGATGAATGGTTTGCATCTAGATGTGAACCCTTTGTATTTACTTTCATGGAGTCTTCTCTTTACTGTTGACTTAGAGACAGATACACCTACTTCACTGAGAGTATTCTGGACTTCAGTTGATGTTGTGAACGGGTTCTTCTTCACCAAAGAAAGTATGCGGCGATCATCCACCGATGTTGTCATCCGTGGACGCCCAGGCCTTTTTGAGTTCCCAAGCTCACCAGTCAATTCCTTTTTTCTCAGAATGTACCCGACTGTTGATTTTGCTACTCCAAGCATGTCTGCTATCTCTCTGATGGATTTTTTCTTTTTTTTTCAGCCTCAGGATGTTCTGCTTCACCTCAATTGAGAGTTCCTTAGACCGCATGTTGTCTGGTCACAGCAACAGCTTCCAAATGCAAAACCACACACCTGTAATCAACCCCAGACCTTTTAACTACTTCATTGATTACAGGTTAACGAGGGAGACGCCTTCAGAGTTAATTGCAGCCCTTAGAGTCCCTTGTCCAATTACTTTTGGTCCCTTGAAAAAGAGGAGGCTATGCATTACAGAGCTATGATTCCTAAACCATTTCTCCAATTTGGATGTGAAAACTCTCATATTGCAGCTGGGAGTGTGCACTTTCAGCCCATATTATATATATAATTGTATTTCTGAACATGTTTTTGTAAACAGCTAAAATAACAAAACTTGTGTCAGTGTCCAAATATTTCTGGCCCTGACTGTATATTCTTGTACATAGGGGCAGTATTATAGTAGTTATATTCTTGTACATAGGGAGCAGTATTATAGTAGTTCTATTCTTGTACATAGGGAGCAGTATTATAGTAATTATATTCTTGCACATAGGGGGCAGTATTATAGTAGTTCTATTCTTGTCATAGGAGCAGTATTATAGTAGTTATATTCTTATACATAGTGGCAGTATTATAGTAGTTCTATTCTTGTCATAGGAGCAGTATTATAGTAGTTATATTCTTGTACATAGGAGCAATATAATAGTAGTTATATTCTTGTACATAGAGGGCACTATTATAGTATTGATATTCTTGTACATGGAGGGCAGTATCATAGTAATTATATTCTTGTACATAGAGGCAGTATTATAGTAGTTATATTCTTGTACATAGGAGCAGTATTATAGTAGTTATATTCTTGTACATAGGGGGCAGTATTATAGTAGTTATATTCTTGTACATAGGAGCAGTATTATAGTAGTTATATTCTTGTACATAGGGGGCAGTATTATAGTAGTTATATTCTTGTACATAGGGGCAATATAATAGTAGTTATATTCTTGTACATAGAGGGCAGTATTATAGTATTGATATTCTTGTACATGAAGGGCAGTATCATAGTAGTTATATTCTTGTACATAAGGGCAGTATTATAGTAGTTGTATTCTTGTACATAGGGGCAGTATTATAGCAGTTATATTCTTGTACATAGGGGCAGTATTATAGCAGTTATATTCTTGTGCATAGGGGCAGTATTATAGCAGTTATATTCTTGTACATAGGAGCAGTATTATAGTAGTTATATTCTCGTTACTCTGCAGTTCACCTCCTTTCCATTCTTTCAGGTTATACGCCTTGGCAATGAACTTTGGAACATACCTTGCATTAATTCACATTACTATTAGCAGTAACTGAAACGACCCTTTGCTGATTTTAAGACGACTCTTGGGTGTGACTATTCTGTGCCCCATACTCATAAATGATCAGTGCAGTGGAGCCAGAGCCGTGATGTCACTTTCTACAGACACCTGTGTGAAATACAAGACCATGGTAAAAAAAAAAATCTAAAAACCAAAACCCTCGCAGGCCGTGTTCTCGTCGGCAGTAGAGGTTACCAGGTGTTTTCACATCAGTCACCAAGCAGAACGGACTTCAGATCACCTTGGCCAAATTACACTTTGAAACGGTTTCATATATCCAAATTCAGGTTTTGGTGCCAAGGCAAGCAAAATGGGGACAAGAAAAGATGGAAGGAGGGGAAGAAAAACCCAAAGAAAGTGTAAAGAAAAAGTTAGTTGTTCCAACTTGGCTCCTTCCTTGTAAAATAATTCGTTAAGTAGTGTATGAAAACAGGTAAGACAGTTCTGAATTGCTGAGGGAGTTGGCAGCGTGAAGTGCTCCTGGCCTTGAACCGG
Organism: Anomaloglossus baeobatrachus; assembly: GCF_048569485.1. Classification (NCBI taxonomy): domain Eukaryota; kingdom Metazoa; phylum Chordata; class Amphibia; order Anura; family Aromobatidae; genus Anomaloglossus; species Anomaloglossus baeobatrachus. The sequence continues at coordinate 658,530,503 of NC_134355.1, read as the reverse complement.
AATTTTCATGTGTGATCGAGTCCGAGGACACGCGGAGGGAATAATATCACGGTGACCTAATGCAACCCAGCTGTAAGGGTAACCCTAAGTGACATGACCTTTTCTTGCCCTCGTCCTACTGTTAAAGGGAACCTGTCACCAGATTTGGGGCCTATAAGCTTCGGCCACCACCACCGGGCTCTTATATACAGAATTCTAACATACTGTATATAAAAGCCCAGGCCGCTCTGTAGAACATAAAAACACTTTATAATACTCACCTAAGGGTCGGTGCGGTGCAGACTGGTCGGATGGGTGTCTCCATTCTCCAGTGCCGGTGTCTCCTCTTTCTGCCATCTTTGTCCTTCTTCTTCTGAAGCATGGGTGCATGACGCTTCCTACGTCATCCACACTAGCCGGTATTGAGGTCCTGCGCAGGCGCCCTTTGTTCTGCCCCGAGCAGGGCAGATCAAAGTATTGTAGTGCGACTGTGCAGGACCTCAATACCGGCGAGTGTGGATGATGTAGGACGCGTCATGCACCCAGGCTTCAGAAGAAGGAGGACAAAGATGGCCGAAAGGGGAGGTGCCGGTACCACAGAACAGAGACACCCATCCGACCAGTCTGCACCGCACCGACCCCTTAGGTGAGTATTATAAAGTGATTTTTACATTCTACACAGTGGCCTGGGTTGTTATATACAGGATGTTAGAATACCGTATTTAAGAGCCTCAGCTTATAGTCACCAAATCTGGGGACAGGTACCCTTTAATAAAACTGCAAACACCAATCAAAACATTACTCGAAATACAAAAGGATAAAGAGATCAGGAGCAAGAGTCACATCCAAGGCCGAGATGGCCATCTGGCAATTATGGTGAATGGTGGATGGGCCAATACCACGGATTGCATTGTCATGTTTCACTTGTCTTCAGGATAAGGGTACTGCTCAAGACTACAATATATAAGTGCATCTCAATAAATTAGAATATCATTAAAAAGGTAATTTATTTCAGTAATTCAATGCAAAAAGGGAAACGCATATATTATATAGAGTCATTACACACAGAGGGATCTATTTCTATATATTATATAGAGTCATTACACACAGAGGGATCTATTCCTATATATTATATAGAGTCATTACGCACAGAGGGATCTATTTCACGTGTTTATTTCTTTTAATGTTGATGATTCTGGCTTACAGCCAATGAAAACCCAAAAGTCATTATCTCAGAAAATTAGAATATTATATTAAAGGCCAACTGAAAAAATTATTTTACACTCAGAAATGTTGGCGCCTACTGAAAAGTCTGTACAGTAAATGCCTCAATACTTCGGTCGGGGCTCCTTTTGCATGAATTACTGCATTAATGCGGCAATGTGGCATGGAGGGATCAGCCTGTGGCTCTGCTGAGGTGTTATGGAAGCCCAGGTTGCTTTGATAGCCGCCTTCAGCTCGTCTGCATTGTTGGCTCTGGTGTGTCTCATAGATTCTCTATGGGGTTTAGGTCAAGTGAGTTTGCTGGCCAATCAAGCACAGCGATACTGTGGTTATTAAAAAGGTATTAGTACTTTTGGCAGTGTGGACAGGTGCCAAGTCCTGCTGGAAAATGAAATTTCCATCTCCAAAAAGCTTGTCGGCAGAATGAAGCCTGAAGTGCTGTAAAATTTCCTGGTAGACGGCTGCACTGACTTTGGTCTTGATAAAACACAGTGGAGCTACACCAGCAGATGACATGGCTCCCAAACCATCACTGATTGTGGAGACTTCACACTAGACCTCAGCAGCTTGGATTGTGGCCTCTCCACTCTTCCTCCAGACTCTGGGACCGCGATTTCCAAATGAAATGCAAAATTTACTTTCATCTGAAAACAACACCTTGGACACTGAGAACAGTCCAGTTTTTTCTCTCCTTGGCCCAGGTAAGACACTTCTAGCATTGTCAATTGGTCATGAGTGGCCTGACACAAGGAATGTGACACTTGTAGCCCATGTCCTGGATACGTCTGTGTGTGGTGACTCTTGAAATACTGACTCCAGGAGCAGTCACCTCCTTGTGAATCTCACTCCAATTTTTGAATGGCCTTTTCTTAAGAATCTTATCAAGGCTGCAGTTATCCCGGATGCTTGTGCACCTTTTTCTACCACACTTTTTCCTTCCACTCAACTTTTCATTGATATGCTTGGATTCAGCACTCTGTGAATAGCCAGCTTCTTTAGCTTTGACCTTTTGTGGCTTACCCTCCTCAGCAACATTAACAGAAATAAACACTTGAAATAGATTCCTCTGTGTGTAATGAGTCTATATAATATATAGAAATAGATCCCTCTATGTGTAATGACTATATAATATATATGAATAGATCCTTCTGTGTGTAATGACTCTATTCCCTTTTCGTATTGAATTACTGAAATAAAGTAACTTTTTGATGATATTCTAATTTATAGAGATTCACCTGTATCATACAGCCAATTAGCTGCCTGCAATCAATCAAGAAATAACGTCTGGAACACTATTCTGAGTCTGAACTGGGTGCAAAAACCTAAAAAATCTACACTATATGGAGAGAAGGTATGCACACCAGTGACTATGTAAGGGGAATATATGAAAAGCAGAAACTGCTGTGTGAATACTGACTTGAAAAATCCAATAGCTATATGTAAGAGTGAAAATGTGAAAAATGGAATCTGCATTACTGCCATGAACATATGAATAAAGAGAAATTTAGCTATTGAATTGATCAATGCAACAGAGCCCCAACACTACGCCAAAGTATTTCTCTACGTTGGGGTCCCTAGCTTGTGTGTGTCCTCTCATGCAGTTAAAAAACTTACCGTGTATGGGAAGCTGAGACCGAGGCTATATATGCGTATAATGTGGACTGGCAATACCTTCTCTCCATATAGTGTAGATTTTTTAGTTTTTTTCACCCAATTCAGACTCAGAATGGAGTTCCAGACGTTATTTCTTGATTGATTTGTAGTCTTTCGTTTGTGAACCCGGCCCCACCCACACCTATTGCCAGTCTACATTATACACATATATAGCCTGGGTCTCAGCTTCCCATACACGGTACGTTTTTTTAACTGCATGAGAGGACACACACAAGCTAGGGACCCCAACGTAGAGAAATACTTTGGCGTAGTGTTGGGGCTCTGTTGCATTGATCAATTCAATAGCTAAATTTCTCTTTATTTATATGTTCATGGCAGTAATGCAGATTCCATTTTTCACATTTTCACTCTTACATATAGCTATTGGATTTTTTCATGTCAGTATTCACACAGCAGTTTCTGCTTTTCATATATTCCCCTTACATAGTCACTGGTGTGCATACCTTCTCTCCAATTAGCTGCCTGCAGGCCATTTAGTTTTAAACCTGTGTTTTGCTGTAGGTTGAGATCACTCAAGGGACAACAGGCAACACTGGTCGTATGTGATAAGTTATCATTTATTTGTTTGTATTGTCAAAACAAAGAAAGGGGACTATTACTATGGAGAACCACAAAGGGGACACTATCATATATAGAGAACCACAGAGGGGGCACTATCACTATATGGAGAATCACAGAGGGAGTATTATCACTAGATAGAGAATCACAGAGGGGGCACTATCACTATATGGAGAATCACAGAGGGGGCACTGTTACTATATGGAGAATCAGAGTGGGCACTATCACTATTTGGAGAGTCACCGAGTGGGCAATATCAATATATGGAGAATGACAGAAGGTCACTACCACTATATGGAGACTCACAGAAGGGGCACTATCACTATATGGAGACTCACAGAGGGGGCATTATCACTATATGGAGACAAAACAGAGAGGGCACTATCACTATGGAAAATCACAGCCCCTATCCATGCACTTATCTTGGCTATGTATCAAAATAGGAGGAACCGCTTGAGGCTTTTTTTTTAAATTTCTAAATAAATAATTTAAAAAACAGCTTGCGGTCCCTCCTAATTTTGATACCTAGCCAAGATAAAGCCTTACAGCTGGGGGATGGTATTCTCAGGCTGGGGAGACCCATGCTTATTGAGCCCCCCAGCCTAAAAATAGCAGCCTGCAGCCACCCAGGATTGTCGCATGCATTAGATGTGACAGTCCTGGCACTTTACTTGGCTCTTCCCAATTGCTCTGGTATGGTGTTAATTGCGGTAATAAGGGGCTAATCACAGCTCACAGCTGCCACTAAGACCTTAATTAGTAAGGAAAGGCATCTATGAGAACCCCCCATTACTAATCTGTAAGTGAAAGTGAAAAGAAATAAATGCAAACACCGTAAAAATCCTTTATTTAAAATAAAATACAAAAAAAATCAACTGCTTTCACCCCTTTATTTACCCCCAGGTCTGACGTCATCCACACAAGGTCCCATGACGATTCCAGCTCTGCTACAACTGAAGGCAGAGCGAGCAACATAGAACATGACTGAATGCTGTGGACTCCAGGCAATGACTGAGCTGCAGCGATCAGCAGTGATGTCACTCAGGTTAGCTACGGCTAGAGATGAGTGATGTTCGAGGCTCGAGGTTCGCCAATTTCATGTTCGAGTGATTTTGGGGGGCGTTCGAGACGTTCGACGAACTCAAACTTTTTGCTAAAAGTTCAGCAGTTCCAGTTACGTTTGAGAACGGTTCGATCACCAAAAACGTGGCTTTTCACAGTAAGACTATGTGCACACGTTGCTATCTGTATGCGTCCTGTGTCCCCAGCACAATCCCTCTCCCTTTCCTACTCACTGATCACGGGCGCCTCGCTGGACGGCTGTCACAAATCTGCGGCGTCTTTTCCTCTTTTGAAAATGGCTGCCGCTTCATTATTCAATCAGTTATTCTGCACTTTCCCCGCCCACCGGCGCCCATGATTGGTTGCAGTCAGACACGCCGCCACTATGAGTGACAGCTATCTCACTGCAACCAATCACTGCCGCCGGCGGGCGGCTCTATATCGTGCAGTAAAATAAATAAATAAAAAAAAAAAATGCGGTTCCCCCCATATTTGATACCAGCCAGGATACAGCCACACGGCTGGAGGTTGATATTGTCAGGATGGAGAGCACCACGTTATCGGGAGCCCACCACCCTAACAATATCCCCCAGCAGCCGCCCGGAATTGCCACATTCCTTAGATGCGACAGTCCTGGGACTCCACCCAGCTCATCTCGAATTGCCCTGGTGCGGTGGCAATCGGGGTAATAATGAGTTAATCATGGCCGGCGTCTCCCCGAGACACCTTCCGTGATTAAACTGTAAGTGAAAGTAAAGAAACACACACAGCGAAAAATCCTTTATTTGGAATAAAAGACAAAAAAACATCCACTTTCACCATTTTATTAAAATCCCCAAATACCCCTCCAGGTCCAACGTAATCCACACGACACTGTCAGCTCTGCTACAGAACACGAGTGCACTGTGTCCGCTCCACGTAGCACATGAAGAGAATCGCGCGTTTACCTCAGACTTCAGTCTACATTGCAGACCTCAAGACTACAAAATCTGCCTATGTTCCTCATTGGAGCCATTGGCTGAATGGATAGAGCACTCGCCTAAGAAGCATAACTTCACGAATTCAAGTCCCTGTGTCGGTAAAAAAAAAAAATTATTTTCAATTTTAAATTAATTAATTATTATTCTTTATTTATAATTGTATTTTAATTATGCACACAGGGGAGTAGCCGGACATCAGCTGTGAAGCGCTTCACAGAATGAGGCTGCATTCATTCATTCTCTCTCTCTCTCTCTGTCTTTCTCAATCTCTTTCTTTCTTTGTCTTTCTGTCTTTCTTTCTGTCCGTCTGTCTTTCTTTTTATTTCTTTCTGTCTGCCTTTCCTTTTCTTTCTTTCTTTCTGTCTTTCTTTCTGTCTTTCTTTCTCTTTCTTTCTTTCTGTCCTTCTTTCGGTCTTTCATTCTGTATTTCTTTCTGTCTTTCTTTCTGTCTTTCTTTCTGTTTTTTTCTGTCTTTCTTTATTTCTTTCTGTCTGTCTTTCTTTCTGTCTTTCTTTATTTATTTATTTCTGTCTTTCTTTCTTTCTGTCTTTCTTTCTTTGTCTTTCTGTCTTTCTTTCTTTCTGTCTTTATTTCTGTCTTTCTCTTTCTTTCTTTCGGTCTTTCTTTCTGTCTTTCTTTCTGTCTTTCTTTCTGTCTCTTTCTTTCTGTCTCTTTCTTTCTGTCTTTCTTTCTGTCTTTCTTTCTGTCTTTCTTTCTGTCTTTCTTTGTCTTTCGTTCTGTCTTTCGTTCTGTCTTTCGTTCTGTCTTTCGTTCTGTCTTTCTTTCTTTTTCTTTCTGTCTTTATTTCTGTCTTTCTTTTTTTCTGTCTTTCTTTCTGTCTGTCTGTCTTTCTTTTTCTTTCTTTCTTTTTCTTTCTTTCTGTCTTTCTTTGTTTTTCTTTCTTTCTGTCTTTCTGTCTGTCTTTCTGTCTGTCTGTCTTTCTGTCTTTCTTTCTGTCTTTCTTTCTTTTTCTTTCTTTCTGTCTTTCTTTCTGTCTGTCTGTCTTTCTTTCTGTCTTTCGTTCTGTCTTTCTGTCTCTTTCTGTCTTTCTTTCTCTTTCTTTTTCTTTCTTTCTGTCTTTCTTTCTGTCTTTCTTTCTGTCTTTCTGTCTCTTTCTTCCTGTCTTTCTGTCTTTCTTTCTTTCCTTCTGTCTCTTTCTTTCTGTCTTTCTTTCTTTCTGTCTTTCTTTTTTTATTGCACTGATGCATCAGCTGATTGTATAAAAGCCGTTTATACAATCAGCTGCTGTGTCGTGTGATTCAGGCTCTTGAACCTGACACATCATCTGATCGCTTTGCCTTCCAGCAAACCGATCAGATGATATTGGATCCGGATTGGACGGCGCGGGACCCTTGACCCAGGATTACTGCGGAGGAGGGGGGTTCTTTATTTCAATAAAGATGGAGTCACTAATTGTGTTGTGTTTTATTTCTCCTAAAAATATTTTTCTGTGTGTTGTGTTATTTTTTTTATCTGTACTAGAAATTCATGGTGGCCATGTCTAATATTGGCGTGACACCATGAATTTTGGGCTTAGGGCCAGTTGATAATATACAGCTAGCCCTAACCCCATTATTACCCAGCGAGCCACCCGTCACCAGGGCAGCTGAAAAAGTTGGATACAGCTCCAGAAGATGGCGCTTCTATGAAAGCGCCATTTTCTGGGGCGGCTGCGGACTGAAATTCGCAGCAGGGATGCCCAGAAAGCTTGGGCACCTTGAGCTGCGGATTCCAATCCCCAGCTGCCTAGTTGTATCTGGCTGGACACAAAAATTGGGCGAAGCCCACGTCATTTTTTTTAATTATTTCATGAAATTCATGAAATAATTAAAAAAAAGGGCTTCCCTATATTTTTGATTCCCAGCCGGGTACAAATAGAAAGCTGGGGGTTGGGGGCAGCCCATAGCTGCCTGCTGTACCGGGCTAGCATACAAAAACATGGCGAAGCCCACATAATTTTTTGGGGGGGGGCAAGAAACTCCTGCATACAGTGTTGGATGGAGTAGGCTGAGCCTTGTAGTTCTGAAGCTGCTGTCTGTCTGTATGGAGGAGAGCAGACAGCAGCTGCAGAACGACAAGGCTCAGGATACTCCATCCAGGACTGTATGCAGGAGTTTTTTGCCCACCAAAAAAATGATGTGGGCTTCGCCATATTTTTGTATGCTAGCCAGGTACAACAGGCAGGTACAGCTGCCCCCAACCCTGAGCTGCCTATTTGTACCCGGCTGTGAACAAAAAAAATAGGGAAGCCCTTTTATTTAATTATTTCAGGAATTTCATGAAATAATTTAAAAAAAAATATCGACATGAGCTTTGCCACATTTTTGTGTCCAGCTAGGTAAAACTAGGCAGCTGGGGATTGGAATCCGCAGCACAGGTTGGCCTGAGCTTTCTGGGCCCCTCTGCTGTGAATTGCAGTCCGCAGCCGCCCCAGAAAATGGCGCTTTCATAGAAGCGTCATCATCTGGCGCTGTATCCAACTCTTCCTGCAGCCCTGAAGCTGGGTGGCTTGCTGGGTAATAATGAGCTAATACTAGCTTTGTTTTACTAGTTAGTATTAAGCCAGAGATTCTTAATGTCAGGCAAGTTTGACCCCGGCATTAAGAATCTCCAATAAAGGGTTAAAAAAAGACACCAAACAGAGAAAAAAATACTTTAATAGAAATAAATACACAGACACACTTAGAGACTCCATGTTTATTACTACCTGTCAGCCCTCCACAATCCATGGTCTTCTGTCTTCTTTTTCTTTCAACCCATGCAACTCTGCTACATCAGACAGCGCTGCATGGGAGGTGACACTGCTGCTCCCCGTGCAGTCTATTCACTCAGTGAGTGAGCGAGCAGAGGCTGCAGGCTGTAAGCGGTGACGTCACCGCTGACAGGCGGGTTGCTATAGCAACGGTGATCTCCGTTATTGACCGGCTGTGGCAGCCGGTGAATAACGGAATGGGGAAGCAGAACGGGGAGCCGACCATGTGCCAGAGCATTTCGCCGGTATACGGAGATGCTGGAACGATCACCGCGTACCGGAGAGATGCAATGACAGGACCTAGCATGACATCATAGCCATGTGACCAGTCTGTAGCCAATGAGATAATAGACACGTGACTGGTCACATGCTTTTTTTTTTACGTCACAGAAGGTCCTATCATCAGTGCTGGTTACCGGGAGGACTCAGCGAATATCGGAAGGAAAAGCAGCGGGAGACAGAGTGCAGGATGCGTTGCGGGGACCTGTAAGTGTAATGGCAATGTTTATTAACTGTATATGTACATATGTGTTTGTGTTTGCCTGCTATTGGTTTCAATGGGGTTCGAGAGGTTCGTCGAACGGTTCGTCCAACCAAACTTGAACAGGGCCTCCGTTCGACAAACCGAACCGAACTCGAGCCTTCAGAGGCTCGCTCATCTCTAGTTGCGGCTACAGCTGGAGGTTCCCACGATCCTCCACTGCAGGTAACCAAACTCAGGAGACCTCAATGAACTCTCACTAAGTTCACAGACCTACATCTCCTGGTAGAAAACTGCATGTTTTTGCAAAGAGATGCAGATTTGGTGCTAAAATTTTTACACCATATTCCTGCACTCTGTACCTCCTGGCAAAAAAAAACCCCATCACTGATGCATGTGGTGTGATGCAATTTCTTTTTTTGCCAGGAGGTATAGATTGTGTGCAAGAATATGGTGTAAAAACATCAGCACCAAATCTGCATCTCTTGGCAAAAAAATGCACAAAAACAGATTTGACACCATTTTGGTGCAGTTTTCTTCCAGTAGGTGCAAATATAGTGCTGAAATGATTTCAGATTTCAGCACTTAATTTGCACATCCTGGAAGAAAACGGCGTCAAAACAGGTTTTTTTGCAGTTTTTGTGAGAAATGGCCGGGAAGTATTTTGTTGGCATGGTGGTCACCCAAGTCCCTGTGTCCAACAAAAAGCAAATTCTTCATGAATGTCTTGAAACAATGTCTTCAGAGTCTTCATCCCTTCTATAGGAGTATAGATCGCAACGGTGTGCTCCTCCATGTGGAGCATTAGTTTAATGGCCACTCGCTGTTGATTTTCTAGAGTTGGCAATTTCTAGAGCTGTGTCCTATTCCTCTACAGGTCCAACATTCAGACTTTCATTCTCTGGGTGTTCGATACTTCTGGTCTCTGGGTGGAGTATCCCTTCTCTCTACATATCGGGGTGTGACATTTAGCTCTGATATTTGAAGGGGATCTCCTACTGCTAAGTAATTCCACTCTAATTTCTCACATTTCTTGCTGTAATTCCTGAGCCCAGTCTGGTACAACATTAGTCAACTCGTAAGCGGTTAGTTTCTGGCTTTGGGCCACACCCGTCATAATTGGGGACTCTCGCTCTCAAAATCTAACTTCTACTCCAAACACCAGGAAGCTCATAATGTAAATGTTTCTTTAATGCCTGTCTCAGGTGAGAAGCTCTTAATTCTGCAACTAGCTCGTGCCTCAGCACCTCGTCCAGCAGTCCCAGTCCCTGATACTCTTTATCCGTCTTCATAGAGATACGGGCCGTTACCTCCTGCAGAGCGCAAACGTACTGGGCCACAGTCTTTCCTTCCCTCTGAACCTGACGAAATGACGAAAGTGAATTCAAAAATTGCCTGTCATGATTTTAGCATGGCTCTGACTCTGCAGAGCCAGTGCATGTATGTTGTCTCCAAGGTTAGATCCGAGAGGAGGGGCCTGTTTGGTGGCACCTCATTCTGGAGGTCCCATTACCATATCTTGGTGTTGTTACCTCCAGGATGCCGCTAGTAATAGTTCCTGCTCTGCAGCATGCAACTGATTCCTGCAAGTGTACTCTGATCAAGTTCCGCTACCCAGTACCCTTCATCCTGATCTCCGTCCCTCCTGTCCGGTCTGACCTACGTCCCTCCTGACCCTGGTTCCATTCTATGTCCTCACCTTCACTCCTTCCTCGTGCTCGGTCTGTCTTCCCTGTCATCCTGACCCTGGTCCCATTTCGTGTCCCAACCTCCACTCTCTCGCCTCTGCTTATGTGTTCTCCTGGCATCCTACCTTGATTTTGTTCTTGGACTTTGGCTTGCTTACTCCTCGGTACAGATGTGACATCCTGGCTCAGACCTTGGCTGACTGACTATCCCTGCACTTGTGTTAAGCGACTTCTAGTAGGCCTCTGTCTTCTTGCACTCAGGAGCTCTTCCTCCACCTGAGTCCCCGCGCCCCCTAGTGGTAGCTTTACATTGCCCAAGTAGTGTCACCTTGCATCTCCTATATAATTGTTATCATATCACGATCTAGTGGTTGTCTGAACATAACCATCTGTCAGGCATGTATGTCTAAAGGGTGCTTTACACGCTGCGACATCGCTAGCGATTGCTAGCGATGTCACGAGCGATAGCACCCGCCCCCGTCCGGGCGACATGTAGGGATCGCTGCCGTAGCAAACATTATCACTACGGCAGCGTCACACGGACTTACCTGCTTAGCGACGTCACTGTTGCCGGCAAACCACCTTCTTTCTAAGGGGGCGGTTCTAGCGGCGTCACTAAGCAGCCGCCCAATAGAAGCGGAGGGGCGGAGATGAGTGGGACGTAACATGCCGCCCACCTCCTTCCTTCCGCATTGCCGGTGGACGCAAGTAAGGAGATGTTCGTCATTCCTGCGGTGTCACACATAGCGATGTGTGATGCCGCAGAAACGAGGAACAACCAGCGGCAGGCACCACCAATGATATTATGGAAAGGAGCGACGTGTCAACGATCAACGATTTTTGACGTTTTTGCGATTGTTGATCGTCGCTCCTTGGTGTCACACGCTGCGATTTCGCTAATGGCGCCGGATGTGCGTCACTAATGACGTGACCCCGACGATATATCATTAGCAACGTCGCAGCGTGTAAAGCTCTCTTAAGGTCAGAAGGGTCATCTCCGGATGTAAGGCAGGTGGCATGGGGTGCATGTGTAATATGGTTTTCAGTTTTTCTACCCAGGTCCATAAAAACAAATTTGTCCCAGGTAAATTTTGGTAGGTTGCTTAGCATAGCTCGCAGGGGAATGTTGCTCTTAGTGGACTCGGTCACTGACTGGTCTGCCATTTCTGCGCTGGAATATTGCATCCTGCTGACTACGCCAAATGTTAATAGGTATTGTCTAATGTTACTTAAATCTCTCTGTGTCAGAGAAATTTCAGGGTCACCCCAACTGGTCACTACTTCCTATTAATTGGATGATTCACAAGGCCAGTTGTATTGTAGTGATAATATCCTGCTGATAAACAGGAATTGCATTGAAACTGCAAAACATAACCCATCATTGGAATTAGGGTTTCTTTCCCTACATTTTGGTTCTCTCAGACCAGATAGGAAAACCTGCTGAGAATGTTTTTGGGTTTTTTTTTAAGCAGGCATTATTACTATGTGAAGGCATAATAAGGTACCGGTAAGCCCAGAGAAGACACTACTTATATCTGAGGAGTCATTATTGCTATGTTACAGCACAGAAGGGACATTACAAGTAAATTTTATTTATGACAAAAAGTAAATTTTCTGAATGACTTGTGACCACATTGTAGAATAAACTGTCCTCTTTAGTCGTATTATAATTTTAATATATCTTATAGTTTTTAATATATTTAAATTTTGGCCCTTGAGACTCACAGGTAGAGAAGAGGAAATCGAATTTAGTTCCAATTTTACCAAAAAAAGTTGGATGCACCGGAATCCGAACATTTTTGTATTGTATTTGTATTTTTTGTATTTTGTAATTTTTGTATTGTATTGTATTTTTGTATTTTTCTTCAATAACTGGATTCAAAATAACAACTAACAGGTTGAAAAATTTAGAACATTATACTCACCTGACCCCAGATCTCACTTGTCCCACGGTGCGACAGTTGGCGGCCAGGTGGGTGTATTTTTTTTTTAACCTACATTTATTATGCTCTGGTTCTAGAGAAACTTCAAAGTATAAAATAACACATTTTATTCAAATTTTTAAAATTAATGCAAATCGATCATTTTTCTTGTCAAAATTTTAAGCAAATCGGACAAATGTGAATTTTTAGGAGAGTTTTGTATCACTACTATATGGTCAATCCTCTCTGGTTGAAAATACTCTACCCCATTTTCCAGGAAATAAGCCCCAGAGGGATTTTTTGTGCTTTTAGGAGTATTCTTAAAATATAAACCCTAATCCAAAAATAACCACTAGTTGCGGTACCATAAAGAAGTGTCCGAACAGCTAAAAATGTTAAAGAATACAGGAGGACTCATCATCAAAGAAAGCAGACACCCCCAAAAGAAAGCAGACATCCCCAAAAGAAAGCAGACCGCTCCCCCTCGCCCCCAAAAAAGAAAAACAAAAATCACTCTGACCAGACCCCAAACAATTACAGTTGGCAAGTTCTGATGGTTGAAGGGCTCTCACACAGAGATCTATGTCACTGTCAGGTCCCTCGCTGTTCCAGCTGTATTGCACTGCAGCTCTCACAAACATATCGGGTACCAGTATCCCTCCATGCGAATAATACTGCTTCTAGTCATCAGGGGGAGCCAATTTTTGTAAAACACAGGGGACCTAACAGTGACACAGATTTGTATGTGAGAGCCCATTCACTTGCCAACTCTAATTGTTTGGGGTCTAGTAAGTGCCATTCTTTTAGGGGGTGTCTGCTTTCTTTTGGGGGTAAACTTTGCAGTACATAGAGAATAATAAATCTAAGCAGATAAATATGGTCTGTACCCACCACTATAGGACTGGTTCAACACCATGAGAATAGCAGATCAGATAACAAAATGTGCATCATTCTAAACCAGCAATCAGATTAAGTAAAAATGTTGATGTTGTGATATGATTATATTTGAATAAACGTTGCATTTTTTTTTTTGTTCAAGAATAAATGTGGATTGTTGTTCATGGGAAAATATAAGACATCCCCTGAAAATAAGCCTTAGCTCTTCTTTCGAAGCAAAACATAATATAAGACTCTGTCTTATTTTTGTGGAAGCATGGTATTTATCTAATCAATAATCGTGCAACTTTAAAGCTAAGTTTTGTCATTTCCCATAATGCTTTGCTGACAGGAAGTCAGTAGAATTCCGCATCCTGCTTTCGATGCAGATAATTCAAAATTATACGAAGTTATAACTCAAGATCAGTAGAAGATAAGTAAAATGAAAATTAGCAAAATGACTCACGCTTGTGTCTAGAATGAAAGTAAGAAAGGTTGTAAAATGTCGTTCAAGGTTGACATTTCCCTTTAAGTATAAAAACACCTGTAAAAAAAAGAAAGATACATGAGAGACAAGATTTCCCAAAGTCTTGATATCTGCAAATGTCTTTTTACATTAAGTTCAGTAAATTTCATGCACCATTTTAATTCACTTTGTGTAACGTCTGAATGTGACCTATAAGCCATAAATTACTGGCTATAGGATCCCGAACTGGAAGAATAAAGCACTTAAGGGATTGTGGGGAGGTCTCAAAACATTAAAATGATTGGTGACCAAACGTTTAATGAAAAGACGTAACTCAATAGGAAGACTACAACTTCAGAGAACACGTACAAATGCTGTACAGGTCGCTCCCTGCCAGGGCTTACATACATACGTGTTCACATACATCGGTCCCGATTTATTATTGTAACTGCGCCTTTTTATGTCTAGCTGTTAATGTTTTTCGCCTATTTTTCATTTACATCAAATTCTCACTTTTTTTAATGTTCGCCAATGTGGGCGGGGTTTGGGTTTTCTTTGTTTTCGGCTGATTCATCAATTGGGACTTTTTAAAAAGTCGCAAAATTTTCCTGCAAATGCAGCCCCTATGGTGACATGTTTGTGTAAATTTTGTGAAATTTTAGAGGAACATATGACTTTTTGCACTAAAAAGATGGCAAAAAATGGTTCAAAAAACACAAAACATTTTTGATCTTGCAGAAAACTCTTAAGGTATTTGCCGCAAGATTTGTCAATGAATACCACAAGACAAAAAGAAAAGTGACGTGGAAAAATAAAATGCAAATGATGAATTGGGGCTCAATGCGTGGCTTTGCCGTCTCTCTGTATTTTGAGACTAGGGACAGGATCAGGACTAGAGTCCCTCACTGTCATCTGAGACTCTACAGCTTTTATTTTTTGGGGTGTGGCAAGGGTTAATGTCAGTGTTCCTTGTCAGCAGCGTCTGACTTCTGGGCAGGTGTTTCCGATTTCTGACCACTTCCAGTCCCTTTTTATACACTGTGCTTCCAGCACAGGGTGCCGGTTATTCTCTTTACAATATGGATTCTGGGCCTGGATTTGGAAGGAGCTGCTGGAGTTCTTGCTGTTGGTGGTGGTGTAAGCTGAAGCAATGGTGCCTGACTACAGCCTAGTTGTTGGAGTTACTCTGTTGTTGTTTTCCCCCCTGTCTTACCTTTCCTTGGTGTGTTATTTTAGTGCAGCAGTGAGACTAGTGATCCTTACCTTCCCACTCACTAGCCGGGGCTAACTGCAGGGTTCTTCAGAGCTTCAGGTTTCTGCTCGGCAACATGTGGGGAACATGAATAGGGAATGGCTAGGAGTGCAGGGAACAGTGGCAGGTAAGTAAAGGAGGTGTCCATCTTCCCTCTCACTAGCATCAGGGTCCACTGTTGTTATGGTATCCTCAGTGTACCCCTTGTTTGTCTTAGTAAAACGAATGTCTGTTGTGTGTTTTACCTCTGGCCGGTCCTTCCCTAATTCCGTGCCGTGACAATGTATCTATTATAGATAGGAAGCCTAAAGGCACACAGTAAGGGAGATAACACTGAAGGCTGAATTTTTGGAAGGAAACAAGGGGCACAAAGCTGAGGACTACACCACCTTAAGGCCATACAAATCCACCAATCGTCCACCAATATTCATTTTTATGGCCAGAATAGCGTGACGTCTGACAGCAATCTTTAAGAATTATAACTAATGGGGATACTTGCAAGATGGTTGAAAAGTGTTTTTCCACCCTCTCCCAAAATTTCTAACATTTGATGGACCCCATTGTAATGCTTTGAACTGTAATTTCCTTCACGATTGCTAAATTATGCCAAGTAACACTTTTTCAAGCAGTGCAGGACACACAATACTGGTTATAACCTGTCATTTCAGCAGCAATGTCCTCCAGTGTCTTGTCTAGACAGTTTGCACACACTTCTAGCCTATATTTATCAGTAAACATTCATTCACACTTAGGTACCTGTCTTGTAGGCATCTCTGGTGTGGCACTCCTACTCACACTTCAAATTCTTCCCTTGTGGATACTCTTTGCTCCTTTTTGGCAATACTCTCCTTAATGGCTCTGGCATATGCACTCTTCAAACACAGGAATAAGTCTTTATGTATATGTACCTCTATGCACCAGTCACGTCTCTATGACCAGAGGCAAATCTATGTTTTAGGCAAAAATTCACTTTGGCACCTCCTACCAAACACTGCTCAAGGGGTTTGAGTAGTCATGCTTTGACCACTCATTTGCAAACTTAAATTTGCGTGCTATTTTCTCTTCTTGATTCTTTCAATATTCAGTGCAAAAGTCAACTCCTGCTTCACTAACAGCAGCAGGAAGAGCTGCTGGTTTGCATGTAACCATCAATTGTACATACATGTAAATACATTACCAGAACCCGATCAGTAAATAAATACAGCACCAAAACCATCAACAGTACATAAATACATCCCCAAAACCACCATCAATACAAAAATACATCATCAGAACCACCAACAGTACAGAACTACATAATTAAAATCATCATCAATACATAATCACATGAACTACATCAG
This sequence comes from Anomaloglossus baeobatrachus, assembly GCF_048569485.1. Lineage (NCBI taxonomy): Eukaryota > Metazoa > Chordata > Amphibia > Anura > Aromobatidae > Anomaloglossus > Anomaloglossus baeobatrachus. Next base: position 658,514,249 of record NC_134355.1, on the reverse strand, counting down.
TACATGAATACAGCACTAGAACCACCATCAGTATAGAAATACAGCAACATCACCATCAATAGTACATGAATACCTCATTAAAAACATCATCAGTACATGAATGCAGCACCAGAACCACATCAGTATAGAAATACAGAAACATAAATGTGACGCCCTGGTCAAGACAGGTCATAACACCATCACACCCTACACCCCAGTTAGGAACACCTAGGCTACCAAAATCCTTGTTGCCTTCCTCCAGGGGCTGATGTTCACACCAGGGGGTGGGCCAGGCGGTTGGCTCCGCCCACCGAGGAGTTCACAGCCCTGGAGGCGGGAGGAACCAGGCAGTTTAGCTCAGGCAGAGCTGGAGTGAGGAACAGAGTTCAAGTTAGGGGAGTGAAGTAGAAGGAAGCAGTAGTGGAGCTAAAGAGAAAAGCTGAAGTAACAGAAAAGTGACAGTAGTAAAGCCTGAAGTTGGTCCGGGTGTGTGCCCCGGACAGTGACAGCAAGGTCAGCAGACGGCGGTGATAGTCTGCAGGGGGACTGCTCGGAGGTTGCTGGAAGGATCGCGGACGGGTGGTGACCCGGCGGTCTGGAGCAGTATACGAAGAACAGTCAGCACCAGGGCAGGGGCCTTTCGGATCCCGGCAAGGCTAGGAGTCGCCATAATTTGCCAAATCCGTCAGTCAAGGGGACGTCTGTCTCCTAACAACCAAGTCCCGATTGAAGGCAACAGTCCAACCGTAACGGAGAGAAACCGCCACCGCCAGGGCACCAGTTTCTCAGGGCCAGCGCCTGCGGGCAAAGTAGGGCTCCTCCGGCCCATATCCAAGCCGGGGAGCGGGTTACCGGTGGGAACCCATCGCAACCATCATCATCTTAGGTGCAGGGAAAAGGGACCGTCACCGTCACCTACTGGGGAAAGCAAGTGCAGCCGTCCGTGTGAACCGTCTTTCCAGCCGTGTGTTTTACCGAGAACTGTGTCATCGTCTCAGGCTGAGTGAGTACCACAGTGCCGCAAGGCACAGAGCTGCCCCCGCGTCCCTGCACCCCACCGAGCCCTGCATCACCCACCTCATCACTGGGCCCCAGGACAACCAACCCCCTACCCACGGAGGGGAGGATTAACATCTGGCTGCTCCATACCACCACTCCCGGGATCCCCGTACAGAGCAGCGGTGGTGTCAACAAATCACCACAACCGTGGGTGGCGTCACGGACAATAAACAATCCCAAACACCAATTCCCCTTTCACTCACGGGCGAGGAACGCCGCTCGAGCCCCCGGGATCCGGCCCATCGCTCGAGCCACCGAGCAGCGGCAGCAGCGGGCCGCAGCAGCCGGACCCGAGCAGTAGGGAGGGCGCGGCGTCCCCTCCTCCGCCCGCGACATAAACATCAATAGTACATGAATACATCATTAAAAACATCATCAGTACATGAAGACAGCACCAGAACCACCATCAGTGCATAAAAACAGTGTTAAGTTTAGTACAGCGATCAATTGTAATGTTAGGTCAGCTCCATATATAATTGTTTCACACGAAACTACAACTCCCAGTATGTCATTATTAATCATAAACAGATACTGATAGCTACTGTTACCAGCCTTTATCAGACTGCAGACCAAATATGAACCACAGTACTGATGGATGAGATGAAGTCAGTATCACAAATAAGCATTCACACCCAGTTATCTTATAGGTGACATTTTCCCTATAATCCATAGGATAATTATGGATTGTGAGGATCCAACTGCTGAGATCCACACCTGTAGGTTGAATGGGGCATTTCAATATCCATTAGAATGGTGGGGCACTGTCTATTTATTCTTTATGGGGCTACCGAGCATTATACTTGGCATTTTTCAGCAGACCTATAGAAAATGAATTCAGTGGCGGCTGGACATCTAACCTGCTGCTCCATTTTGAATATGGAATAACATTGCTCCATTGGGGGTAAAAATTCCATATTCCGTTGATCGACTTGAGTCCCAATAAAAAGACTTAAACCATTCCTTTGGATAGGTGATAACTTGTTTTGGCTTGTGGCTCTGTGTCTGAGGTATCCTGAACTCTGGGGCTGCGCTCATATAGTGTTACCAGCACTCATCCATGGAAAAAAACAAGCTGTAGACACAGACCCGAGCCATTGATGAGTCGACAATCACACTGTGTGACAGAGGTTATAGCTTCTAGTTGGTTGTAGCTTCTAGGTGCTAATTGAGTTCAGCGCTATCAACTAATGGCTCTGCACCCCTCCACAGATACTGCAGCCATGCTCACAATTGGAGACAATTGAAAGTACGGATAGGAGAACACTTAGGGGACGTGAGAAATAAACGGGACACACCCCTAGCTCGTCATATTAATTCACATCACAATGGCGATTTGGGGTCTTTTTCCTTTAGGACTATTGAGGTGATTTCCCCATCAATACGTCTGGGAGATTGGGACAAAAAACTGCTTCAAAGGGAGACACGTTGGATCTTTTGGCTAGAGTCAACCAGTCCAGGCGGGCTAAATGAACAACTAACCTTCTCTAGCTTCATCTGACCTTAGCATTCAGTGTATTGGGATATTTATTCCTTCCTAGACATATGGGAAATTAGGTATATTTGTATACAGCCATCCTGTATAGGTCCGTTTGTGGACTGCGGGGTTTGTTTCTTGATCATGGACCTAATGTCCCTGGTTGCTACAGTTTATTCATGTTGACGTATTGGTCCACATGTGCATTTCCTGATATCCCTTTGTGATTTGTAACTATAATGTACCGTTGTGGGGCGTTCTTTGTAAATTAGTGGGAAAGGGGATTTATCATGATTTTTGAGCCCACTAGTGATGAGGTATGAGTCCATCTAGGCTTATCTCTTGGTGGGTTTAACTCATTCCCTGTTCCCCTAACACTGGTAACCATGTGGTGCGGGGTTGTGGAGTGCATTACTGCGTCCCGCGGTCATGTGACTGATACCGTGCGTCACCTGGTTGGACAGCCTCCGCCCCGTACTGATGAGCCGCAGTGGAGCGCATGAATGCGTTCCACGCGAGCGGCACTTCCGCTTTAACAGACGTCACTTCCTTTGACGTCAGGAAGCGCCACATGGAGGGTCATCTTCTGTCCCATAGTGATGAGCCGCGGTGGAGCGCATTATGCGTTCCACGCGAGCGGCACTTCCGTTCTAACAGACGTCACTTCCGGTGAAGTCAGGAAGCGCCATTTTTAAAGAGCGCTCTTTACCCCACGTGTATAGGCGGGGATTAGGACCGAGGCAGAGCGGTTTATTGTGGCCGATACTCTGTGCCCGATTGTGGGTGCTCCTGATGAACCTTGGCGGGACTGTGTGCCAGGGGGAAACGCGTCGAGCTAGCGGTTCCCAAACTGGGCCTGTATTTTTCCAGTGACTACACTGAAGTATTAGCGTGTATCTGGCGATTTGTCCATATTCACACCAAAAAGCTAAGTATCTTTTATATGTTATTGTTACATCTACAGTGAATAGACTGGAGTGAAAGTTTTTTCCATGCTATGGCTAATTATGTCATTATATCTGAGGACCATCCATCTGTGTGCCTACTGTGGAGTCACGTGTTGAGTTATTGATTGACTCTCATTGATTTGTTTGTGGGAGCAGGCGAAGGCAAGGCTTATCAGAGTCTTTTGCGTATATTGCAGTAACCCGTTTTTTAGCACCACAATATGTGTCCAATTATATGCCTTTATTGAATGCACAGGACAATTGATATCCATATAGGTGGCTCCAGGGGATACATCCAAACGGGTGCACGGTGTCCACTGATTAACTTCATGTTGAGGTGGTTATTCTAATCTCAAGCATCTCATATTATATTGTATCGGTCATTTCAGCATCTCTGTAGAGTCACACCCACATGTGTGTCAGATATCAATAGATATTCCTTGTAACCCTGTAAATTTTTTGCAGTGCAGCAATATTTTAATTGAGCACTCCTACATTCCCAGACTAGTTGCACTTCTTAACTTAGTGCAGGGAAAGGAGGGCGAGCCGACGGTGAGCGGGGGCGCCTTTACGCAATCTAGGGTGCCGACCTCCGCAGGCTAGGTAGGGAGAAGTGAAGGGGCGTTGACCACTCCCAGTCTGCACTGCAGCACTTTCTCCTTCTTTTGTTGTATGTATACATGTGTGTGATTTTCATGTTGGGATATCCATTTTAAACTTTATCATTAAAGATTTGTAATTTTAAGGGTTGTTTCTCACGGTGTACAGCTTATGATCCCTTAATCATTATCTATAACGGTTTTTTCCTGAGATTTTTTTGATATTATGGCTGGTTTCCTTACTGGATCTATGAATGCTAATAATTGGTTGGATGACGCTAGGGAAGCTTTTTCCGAACTATCTATAAATAACAGTTCGGCAACAGGCCCTTCTCTAAGGAATATTTTCACTGATTTAACCACCGCATATAAAGAGAACATCAAATCTTGGTGGGAAGTTCAATCATTAGATAATTATATCAAACAAAGGATTGTCCCCAGAGGCCTACGGATTACTGTTGTACCGGCAAACAGGTCTAGGTCTACAGCATTATTAGCGAAGTGGGAGGAGGAGTCAGTTTCATCATCATTACGTTTTATGGGCATTTTGTTGGAGGAAGAGAGATGCACGCTTGAGAGATCCTCTAGTGCCTTACAGAAACTCATTGAGGAGGCCCTTAAGTTTAAAACAGATCCCGAATTTGCCAGCAGAGAAACTGCCCTCCAGGCAACAATAGAAAAATATCGATTGAGCATAAAAGATAGAAAACATAAGCGTTTCATTAGAGATTTGTTCGAATTTAGGGACAAACAAGCATACGCCTTTCTGACAAAAGAGCCACAACCTAGTGAGGTTTCATCCACTGATCCGGAATCATCAGACACTGAATCCAGAAGGGTTAGAAACAAAGGTTTTTCAAGGAAGAGATGGAGGGGAAATGCGAACAGAGGAGGGAGACAATTTACACCCAGGGAGGCCCCCTCTGGACCATCTATGTCCTCCTCTCTCTCTGCTGCGCCCTCTGCTATGACAACTCCCTCTTTTTTAGAGATGAGGAATCTGGGGCCGTACGACCTCAGACAGAGAGCACCTTTACCCAACAGAAAGGGCAATTAGGTCCTAAAGATCTTAGGATCATTAATCTTTCTAAATACACACCGACGGATTCGGAAATGTCGGTGTTAAATGCAGGCCTATCCTTTGTCCCCACTGTCAAATTTGATGCTTTCACATGGGTGAAAGACATCAATTTGTTTATAAGAAAACTTAAATGGAAGAAGTTTTTCGTTCATAATGATCGGAACAAGTGTACTCAACTAGGGATACCACTGGAAATGATGACAGACTTTAATGTACTTATGAGCCTGGAGGAAGAGAGCAGTAGACCTGAGGGAGAAGGACCCTTCTCAGGGCTGAAACTCAAAAGTAAGAGGATGCCTCCCATTAGCGAGTTCAACAGCACTGATATCTTCTGCAAATTGGTGTGTGAAGATATTAAAAAGATTAACCCTAGGTCAGGACCAACAAGACCAAATTTGACGACCGAACAGAGATTGGCTATCCAGAGTCTGGGCAATAATTCAGAAATAGTAATAAAGCCCTCCGATAAGGGGGGCAACGTTGTTATAATGAATTATAAGGAATATCTGATGATGTGTCAGGTCATTTTGTCAGATCGGTCAACATATGAAGTCTTAAGGTCTGACCCAACTTTGGGGTATCTTAAAGATTTAAAGGTGATCTTATGTGAGGCAAAAACAATGAAACTGATATCCTCAGACGAATTGGATTTTTTATTACCTAAAACACCAATGGTGGCGACCTTTTACGCCTTACCGAAAATCCATAAGGGGTTATCCCCAGTGAAGGGTCGCCCCATTGTGTCCGGGATTGAGGCACTCTCCCAGAATTGCAGCATGTACGTGGACGAAATTCTTCGTCCATTTGTTATTTCCCTGCCATCGTATCTGAGGGATACAATGGATCTGCTGAATAAAATTGAGGGTCTAGTGGTTGATTCAGACGCTCTGTTAATGTCCATTGATGTAGAATCCCTCTATAGTTGCATCCCTCATAACATCGGTATAGAAGCAGTGAAGTACTACCTTAACTCTAGAGGAACATCTATGTCCCAGCATAATGATTTCATCCTACTATTAATCAGGTTCATCCTGACACACAACTATTTCATCTTTAATGCAAAGTATTACCACCAGCTCAGGGGCACTGCAATGGGGAGCCCTTGTGCTCCTACCTATGCAAACTTGCTCCTGGGTTGGTGGGAGGATACTGTTGTGTTTCAGGATGATGATGTGTGGGGTCCCCAGATTCAGTTCTGGGGACGCTACATAGACGACATATTGGTAGTGTGGCGTGGACCAGCTGATTCCTTTGTTGCTTTCGTCAATCAGTTGAACATCAATGACTTGGGGTTGAGATTTACGTATGAGATTGGAGGCAATAAACTCCCCTTTTTGGATGTTCTAATAACAAGGGAATTAGATGGTACTTTGAGCACCTCTATATTCAGAAAACCGAACGCCACAAATAGTTTGTTGAATTGGGAAAGTCATCACCCGGTCAGTTTAAAAACTGGGATCCCAAAGGGACAATTTTTGAGATTAAGGAGGAACTGCTCCACTGTCCATGAATATGAGAAGCAATCTGTCCACCTTAAAAAGAGATTTAGGGAAAGGGGTTATCCTCCAAACGTGATTGATAAGGCGCAGAAAAATGCCCTTCACAGTGACCGTAGGGATTTGTTAACCACTTCTCCCAAAAATGGTGACGGGCAGATCACACGGCTGATCGGGATGTACGATGATCAGCATGGAAAGATCATGGCCATTTTGAGGAGACATTGGGGCATTCTAAAGAGTGACCCCGATATTTGTGGACATATAACGGCGCACCCTTCGGTAACGTTTAAGAGAGGAAATACAATCAAGGATGAGGTAGTACATAGCCTCTATGTCCCCCCTAAAAAGAGTGGTATGTGGTTGGACAGGAGAGATGTAGGTACTTTTAAATGTGGGTCATGTATATATTGTAAACATGTGGTTCCATCAAGAGAGTTTTGCAGCGCAGTCACTGGGCGAACGTATAAGAATCGTAATTTTGCGAACTGCAAAACAGAGGGAGTCATTTACCTCTGTACATGTACATGCCCAAAAGACTATGTGGGAAAGACTAGGAGACAATTGAAAGTACGGATAGGAGAACACTTAGGGGACGTGAGAAATAAACGGGACACACCCCTAGCTCGTCATATTAATTCACATCACAATGGCGATTGATTTGGGGTCTTTTTCCTTTAGGACTATTGAGGTGATTTCCCCATCAATACGTCTGGGAGATTGGGACAAAAAACTGCTTCAAAGGGAGACACGTTGGATCTTTTGGCTAGAGTCAACCAGTCCAGGCGGGCTAAATGAACAACTAACCTTCTCTAGCTTCATCTGACCTTAGCATTCAGTGTATTGGGATATTTATTCCTTCCTAGACATATGGGAAATTAGGTATATTTGTATACAGCCATCCTGTATAGGTCCGTTTGTGGACTGCGGGGTTTGTTTCTTGATCATGGACCTAATGTCCCTGGTTGCTACAGTTTATTCATGTTGACGTATTGGTCCACATGTGCATTTCCTGATATCCCTTTGTGATTTGTAACTATAATGTACCGTTGTGGGGCGTTCTTTGTAAATTAGTGGGAAAGGGGATTTATCATGATTTTTGAGCCCACTAGTGATGAGGTATGAGTCCATCTAGGCTTATCTCTTGGTGGGTTTAACTCATTCCCTGTTCCCCTAACACTGGTAACCATGTGGTGCGGGGTTGTGGAGTGCATTACTGCGTCCCGCGGTCATGTGACTGATACCGTGCGTCACCTGGTTGGACAACCTCCGCCCCGTACTGATGAGCCGCAGTGGAGCGCATGAATGCGTTCCACGCGAGCGGCACTTCCGCTTTAACAGACGTCACTTCCTTTGACGTCAGGAAGCGCCACATGGAGGGTCATCTTCTGTCCCATAGTGATGAGCCGCGGTGGAGCGCATTATGCGTTCCACGCGAGCGGCACTTCCGTTCTAACAGACGTCACTTCCGGTGACGTCAGGAAGCGCCATTTTTAAAGAGCGCTCTTTACCCCACGTGTATAGGCGGGGATTAGGACCGAGGCAGAGCGGTTTATTGTGGCCGATACTCTGTGCCCGATTGTGGGTGCTCCTGATGAACCTTGGCGGGACTGTGTGCCAGGGGGAAACGCGTCGAGCTAGCGGTTCCCAAACTGGGCCTGTATTTTTCCAGTGACTACACTGAAGTATTAGCGTGTATCTGGCGATTTGTCCATATTCACACCAAAAAGCTAAGTATCTTTTATATGTTATTGTTACATCTACAGTGAATAATGATGATATAACAATGGTCTGCACTCAATTCAAAGAGGATGGCGGTGCACGTGAAAAAAGGGCGATGCCCTAAAGTCATATAATAATAGATTCACTGCACTCAATATGTAAATTTGCAAGAAGGTGAAAAATCATTTATTTTAAACAGGTGATCAAGCAACATCCGACGACGTTTCGACCCACCTGGGTCTTAGTCCTCCTGATGATCCGTGGCCGGAGAAACGCGTTGAGGCGAAACCGGGGCAATTCTGGGACACGCACATGACCCCCTACACGATAAGTGTTTGACTACCTATTTGTGATTAACCTGAATGATTATATTTGGTTGATTTATGTATTTGCACTTTGTATGCATTGACACTTTATCTTCTATATGAGCGGACTGGCTGGGTGTACCAGCTAGCACTTAAAGCCAGGCCGTGTTCATATGTTTGCACACTACATTGCACTATGCACCTTTCTATGCACTTTATTTAATATGCATACTAAATAGTCTTTTGAGTATCTAATGTACACATCTTGCTTTTGATACTCTTGGTTCTTGGGGTCATATAAACTGTACATCCATTGTATCGGATGCATTTTTTGGTTTAGATTATTACCCCAGAATCACCAGCAACATTTGAGGTTAGTCTGAACCTGGTGGTCATGTGTGGCTGTTCCAATTTATCTGTCCACTGAGTCTGAATGTACCCTACCTGTGACCCTTTACTCTATCTATTATTCACCACTACATTGAGGGTCTATTCAGGGATATCATAGGGTCAGCCACCGCTGAGTGGGGGCGCCATTCTCGCAGTTATCAGGGTGCCGACCCCCGCGGTAAGTAGTGGACAGGAGGGAGGGTTATTGGATAGGGTGAGTATCTTGCCTTCCTCCCTTTATTTTCCCTTCTTAATATTTGCACAAGGGTTGTGGATTTTAATAAGTATTAATAAAATTGGTTTTAAAGGGTTATATAATTTGTTATGCAACACCCCCTTTTCCATTTAGTCTAGTCTGCTTCTCCCCTGGGAGCTACAACTCCCAGCTTCCTCAGAGCTCCTCACAGCTCTAGGGTTACTACTCGACTAACTTGACACCTGCCACCTCCCTGCCTGACCCCTAGGTGGGCAGTCCTATTCCTGCTTAAGCAGCCCACTGGTGTGCCTGATAGGTGTGGTGTGAGGTGTATCTAGGATTTGTGAATGCTGGTAGAGGCAGTACTGCAGGTTAGGTTCCTATAACCATGGGGGTTTGAGTCCTGCACTAGAAGGGCAGATTGTGCAGAACCCTGTGATGACCTGAATAGTCCAGGGCATCACAAATTATTCTCCCCCCATTTGTTTTATTCCCTCTGGTGTCGTTTTTTCCCTTATGTGTAGTCATTTGCGGTCTGAGTATGTTTCAGTTTTACCCTCTTGTCTGTGCCTTTGGGAGGTTGTCACTTGGGGTCCTTCACATCCCGGGGTTCGTGCTATAAGGGAAGGGCAAGACTGGAGACAGGGCTTAGGGTGGTGACCTGGACCTCCCTACCACCAAGGGTACCTACAGTGTGAGGGCGAGTGCAGGGCCCACAGTCACTGGGCCAGAGTAGCACTTCCTAACAGATGGAGGTGGCAGGAGTAGTGTGATACTGTGGGTGTCCCAGCGATGCAGGAGCCATCCCCGGTGATATGTTGACAGTGCGGGCTTCAAAGAAATAGTGCCCAGAGACAGCACATGTGCAGATTGAACTCTCGGCGAGCCAAGAGCTCATCTGGACATGCGCCGCCTCTGGCCCACTGATCTTTCAGCTGCGGACTTAAGGAAAATGGCACCTGGAGTTGGCACTGTGAAGATGTAATTTACCCTCTCACTGTATATGCTGTACAGATTCCTATTTCAAGCTGGGTTCATTGTCTTATTTGAACTACTTCTGTGTACATTTCTATTGTTGTAGGTAATCACCCCCCTAAAATGCAAGGTTATATCCTCTTGAGGCACTTCCATCCCTGGGAGTAGGGGGAGGTGGGCCTAGAGTCCAACTAGTGTAAACTCTGCTTACCTGGGAGATTCAGTCAGAGTGAGCTGAAACTTGAAGGGAGCAGGAGCTCCAGCCTGTGTGGCTGTGGACACGGACGGAGCTAGGCCTGTGTGGCGGCCCGTGGGATTGTGTGGAACTCTTTGGACTACTGTAAGGACGATTGCTTTGTAATCCGGTCCGAGGATTGTCGGGAAGGGCCCCCGAATCTGTTTTACGTGGACTTATCGTGTGCTGTTCTTGCATTCCTGTTAATAAACCTGTTGGATCGTCCCTCGGCCTCGTCCATCCTTTGCTCTGTTGTACACCCCCGTCACAGGCACGTGTGCATATGAGATCTCGACTCTTCATTAAACTGAGAGCACAATCTGCGCACGCGTCAACTCCAGGTGGGCCATTTCTTTGAAGCCTGTACCATCAACATTTCCTTACCTACAATCTCTAAGGATGGCTCCTGCCGCACAGCACCCGCAGCATAGCCGAGATCCCCCGCACCTACTCCACCACCGCACCTGATTGCCTGTGACCCCGCTCTACCACCGCTGCCGCCCACTGGTAAGATGCAACCGGATTATAAGACGAACACCATTTTCACCAAAACGATTTTTGTTACCATTTTTCTCTCTCTAAATTTGGGGTGCATCTTATAAAACGAACAATACGATGTCAGTTAGTATTCTAGGGCTGACAGACTCTCTTTAAAGACCGAACGTAACAGCCGTGACCTACCATCTTAGTAGTTTTCTTAGACCGAACACTAGCCATCATAGCAACCAATCATGCCAAGAAAATTTAATTTTCCTTTTTTTGAATCCCAACGAAGAAAATGAATGTGACACAGGCCACTATTACCACCGGTACAGCAAAACTAAAAATCTAAATATTTATAAATTTGTGGCAGTGAACAAAATGTATCAAAGGACAACACATGAGGAGCTGAGCTACATCTTGTTCTCGACAGGGCAGGGAGATTTGGCATTGCCCTCCTCTGCCTCTGTACTAGATATGCATGGCTTGTTCTCTGACTAAACAGGAAAGACTGAAGGAAAACTGCACATACAGCTTTTTATTTCTAAGGAAATATTTCCATTATCTTGTGCTCTTGGCCATAAGAAGACTAAAAAGCCATCGTCTACAAAATCGTTAATTACAGTTTTCAAATTTCTCCTGTTTTATGCTTCTCGGTAACTTAGATTTGATGAATGAGCTTGGCGATCGTAAGTCCAAAACTCCCAAACATCAGTCATCACGTCCAAGGCAAACAGAAACCGAGACACCAAATGTTAGAAAAAGAAGTCATTCTGCAGAAATGTTTGCATTTAAAGAGATATTCCACTTAAAAAAAATAAAAATAAAAAAAAATATATATATATATATCAGTTAAAACATCTTAAAGAGTTTATTCACTACTTTACTACTTTAACAATGATGGCCTAACTTTAGAATAAGTCATCAATGTCTGATCAGCCAGGGTCTGAAACTGTGTACCCTCACCGATCAGCTGTTCTTGGTGCAGGTGGCAGCTGAAAATGGTCAGCTCTGGATCTTCCCTGTCAACTGAGGTGAGGTAACTGACTTTACTGACTTCAGGTTACCTGCAGTCACAGGTGGAGAACTATGGAAACCTCCAGCTGTGACCACAATTTACCTCAATAATGTCACCACTGATCGCGCAGCTCACTCAGTCTCTACCTGAAGCTCACAGCATAGGTCAGGATGGTTGACCTCGGGGAGGGATCAACATCCAACACCGTGGAGACACCATCATGTGTTTTTCAACGCAGTGATACTAGAACAAGGCCCCCTGGGAAAATATGCAAAACAAGAATGCCGCAGAGACACCATCACATATTTCTCAACGCTGGCAAGAAACTAGCCATGTCTTTCACCGGGAAGGAACAACCACGGGAAGGGCAGTCTCCAGTCAAGGAAACTGCCTATACCAAAACATGGTATCCAACCACAGACAGCTGTTTCGGGGTATTTGCCCCTCATCAGTGTGGAGTAGAAAACTGGCTAGTGGGAGCAATGCCTAGTAGAAGACTACATAGGTAAGGATGGTTGACCTCGGGAAGATCAACATCCAACACCGCGGAGACACCATGACGTGTTTCTCAACGCAGTGACACTAGAACAAGGCCCCCTGGGAAAATATGCAAAAGAAGAATGTCGCGGAGACACCATCCCGAGGTCAACCATCCTTACCTATGTAGTCTTCTACTAGGCATTGCTCCCACTAGCCAGTTTCCTTCTCCACACTGATGAGGGGTAAATACCCCGAAACAGCTGTCTGTGGATGGATACCATGTTTTGGTATAGGCGGTTTCCTTAACTGGAGACTGCCCTTCCCGTGGTTGTTCCTTCCCAGTGAAAGACCTGGCTAGTTTCTTGCCAGCGTTGAGAAACATGTTTTGGTGTTTCCGCGGCATTCTTGTTTTGACGCTCACAGCAGGCAGCCATGTTCTATGGCACTCGCAGTGACTCAGATGTAGAAAAGCAATAGCTGTCATGGGACCTACTGTGGATTACATCGGACCTGGGTATTTTGGTTAATAAAGTGGTGAAATACTGTACTGTTTTTGTATTTGATTTCAAATAAAGGATTTTTTGGGTGTTTGTGTTTATTTATATTCACTTACAGATTAGTAATGGAGGAAGTTTCATAGATGCCTTCCATTACTAATCAAGGGCTTAGTGGTAGCTGTGAGCTGCAATTAACCCCTTATTACTCTGATTGACACCACACCAAGGCAATCGGGAAAAGCCGGGTAAAGCATTGGGACTGTCGCATCTAATGGAAGCAACAATCTTGGGTGGCTGCAGGCTGCTATTATTACTATTTTTAGACTAGGGAGGAAAAAATAGGCCTTGGTCTCCACCAGCCTAAGAATACCAGCTCCCAGCTGTCGGCTTTATCATGGCTGGGTATCAAAATTAGGGAGTACTGCAAGCCATTTTTTAAATTATTTATTTAAATAATTTAAAAAAAGAAAGCTGCATGCAGTTACTCTTATTTTGATACACAGCCAAGATAAGTGCACAGTTGGGGGGAGCAGCCTGTAGCCGTATAATTTATCTGTGCTAGGTATCATAATATTTGTTTATTTTTACTGTACGCTATAGACCCACAGACCGGATCTGTGATTGGAAGTGTCAGACATGCTGTCACTCAGCGTGGGGGTGCGTCTGACTGCAAGCTATCACAGACGTCAGTGGGCAGGGAAAACAGTGCATATGCAATGAAAGTAATGAGCGACCCCAGATGTGAATGAATGAGTGACCGTGGAAGCAATTACAGCCACACCAGAGACGCGGTAAGTACAGTATAAAGCACTTGCTTAATTATTTTTTTCTTTATTTTTTGTATTGGAGTGCCGGATCCAGATCAATACCCGGAATTCCCTGAGAATTCCGGGCCCGAGCCTAATGCTCGGGTAACTTTGAAACCGCGTGGGTCCGGACTTTTACAAACCAGGTCCGCCCACCACTAATTAAGAGGGCAAACATTTAATTGCAGTTCTTCTTTAAAAGTAGCTGGGAGCATTGGCATTTTATCTTACTGTAATTATTTCCTTTTCTTACATAATAACCCCTTTACGTACAATGCTGTAGATGTAAGTCGCTATCAGGGGGCACATTTATGGAACAGGCTCAGGAGCTGTGTCTGCTCCATACAGGGCAGACTCCAGTGTTAATACATAGTGGACGTCAGCCCATAACGGCAGCGATCGGTGCTGATCACGATTGCTGCTGTTTACCAATTTTTATGACGCTGTTTATCAATAACACTAGCATTTATATAGGGAAAGGATTTATATTTTATACTGCAAGATTGTGGTGTTACAGCATATATGGTAGTAATTAATATTTAAAGCACACCAATCACCAGGATTTTCCTATATAACCAAAAGCCAGTGCTATACTGGCACTATCAGGCTGATTCTATACATACCTTTAGTGGTCAGCTAGGATGTATAGGGTTTGAAACACAAGCAAGTAAAGTTTGGAAAATGAGCAGCCGTTTGAATGACAGCAGCTGCCGATCAGCTGATAGCTGGGGTGGATATTTAGAGTGATTCCTGCCCCCCTGCATGTCTGTCTTCCCCCTATCTGTTATTTATGCTAATTCTATTATAGACTCATTTTACTAAGTGACTAGAAGGACCTGTGCTAGTGTTATATCCATGTGGCCCCAGCCAACAGAAAAATAATGTTGCTTCCTGGTATCAGCTGTTGGCTGAGGCCCCGCCCCTTCTGGTCACATGGTTATGACATCAACACAGGTCCTTTTAGTCACTTGGTGAAATTGTTCTATAATAGAATTAGCATAAATAACAGATAGGGGGAGGACAGACAGGCAGAGGGTGGGAATCACTATGAAAACCCACCCCAGCTTTCAGCTGATCAGCAGCTGCTGCCACTCAAAAAGTTGCTGATTTTACAAACTTTACTTGCTCGTGTTTCAAAACCTATACATCCGAGCTGACAACTAAAGGTATGTATAGAATCAGCCTGATAGTGCCAGTATAGCACTGGCTTTAGGTTATATAGGAAAATCCTGGTGATTGGTGCGCTTTAATATAGAATTAACAATTGAATGATCTCAGGTGAGTGCTAAAGAACTAAAAAGAAACATAAAAAAAATATAAAACGTAGAAAAATATTTAGAAATAAAAAATGTAAAACTAGAAATCATCCCCTATTCCCAATTTTAAAATACTAAATAATAATAATAAAAATAATAATGATAGTAGAAAAAATAAATAGGCATAATTGGTATTGACACAACTGAAAAGGTCCAATCTATTGCTATCTAAAATTTAACATTCTTTGAAACCTGTAAACAAAACAAAAAAAAATCAAAAACAGATTTATGATTTTCCAGCATCGCAGTTTCCATCCAAAAATGAAATAAAAAGTGATCAATATGTCAAAAATACCAAAAAAGTATCAATAAAAACTACAGCACAGCAGTAAAAACAAGCTCTGACTACAGAAAATTAAAAAAAACAATAAATAAGAGATACAAACAAAACTTACTATTTTTTTTTTTAAATTTCAGAATTGTTTTTCCCCACTAAAATATAAAAAAAAACTACACAAGTTTGGTATTGTCATAATCATACTGATATGGAGAATCCTGTTTCTAGTTTATTTTTTATTACACAATAAATTCCATAAAACTAACCCCAGAAAATGGCGGTATTGAGGGGGGGGGCACAATTTCACCCCACTTAGAATTTTTCAGTGCATTATATGGTACAATGAATGGTGTTATTTAAAACTAGAAGACATCCCACACAAAAAAAGGTCTCATATGGCTTTATTGGTGAAAAATAAAAAAAATGAT
This sequence comes from Anomaloglossus baeobatrachus, assembly GCF_048569485.1. Taxonomy (NCBI): domain Eukaryota; kingdom Metazoa; phylum Chordata; class Amphibia; order Anura; family Aromobatidae; genus Anomaloglossus; species Anomaloglossus baeobatrachus. The sequence continues at coordinate 658,498,489 of NC_134355.1, read as the reverse complement.
GGCTCTTGGAAGAAGGTACAACAGAAGAGCTAAAACAGAAATCTGTCTGCAGTAAGCTCCAAAGCTCCCTCTAGTGGCAGCTGTAGGCAGAAATAATTAAGACTAAAGTAAATTTATACTTTGCCTGTCTTGAGTAGAAAGCACAAAATTTATTAAGAGGTCCGAGTTTTTTATAATTTTTTCACCTCTTTTGGCCATATATTGAAATATGAGCTGATGTTATGCAATGATTTTTAGCCAAAGATACATGCATTTAAGTAAGAAAAGTAAAGTTTTCCGAAATTGACAACCCCTTTAAATGTGAATTAAGAATTACACAATTACCAAAAGAAAGGAAAGCCTAGTAATAGATTATTTTGTCACGGTAATTACTGGCTCTACCTGCGGACCCTACTAAAAAAGATAAATCGTCTGTCATATTAATCACATTAGTCAGTCCTCGGGATACAGCACTTTCTTAAACCTTACGAAACATAAGGAAAAATAGAATTGAACTTTCTGAGTCATACCACGGTGGAAATTACGTGAGATCATTACGGGGAGCTGGCAGAATAGTTTACGATGAGTTATTAGCTTATTCATCTGGGACAATTAAGAAATCCTCAAATGATTGCGGAGAGCTTAAGAAAATGGATGTCTTGTGGAGGCTCATCCGGGATGGGGATACTTTAAGGATAAATTCTGAGGACTGTACCCGAAGCCAAAAATTTGACTCTACCTCGGAGTTGCTAAAATCCCCTCTACGACGAGTGGTATCCACTTTTCTGTGGTGAAATAAAGGAGAACTTCTGTTGAAATAGGTCCTCCGGGGAACCTGTATTTTGAGCTTTCTCGTGGAACGAACGGGTTTGATATAATTACCTCTTCCTTGTTTTGCCCATGGATGGTTAGGAGGGGAAAAAATGATTTTTGGAATGACAAAATGGCTTTTGTGGTGTTTGGAATGACTGGAGTAGGGTTAGATTATTGTAGGAGCCAAGTATTTACAAAGTGTATTTGGTTTGCCGTGGCAATTACCTGGCTACCTTCCTGGCCGTAGATTTCAGTGACCGCACATAATGAAGTTATCAATCAATACAATGACTGGCTGTGTCCAGGTGCTGGAAAACCTCAAAGTAATAAAGCGAGTATAGAAAGCAGCGCGGAACCATCGGTGGTCTTACTAAAAGAGACTTAAAATGTAATGGAACTACTATTTCCTCTAAAGCCACAATTAAAATATTGCTCGAAAGTGAAGCCGCTGACATTTTACCAACGATGTCGGACAATCCTTTTAGTTGGGGCCGGACGGTAAGCGGATCACAGGATTTCCTCTTGCCCAGACCTCAAGTGATCAGCCATAACTACGGGATAGAACCCGGCAGCGAAGCTTTGTGCACACAGATTTTAAGGAGTTTTTATTATTTGTTGCATGTAGTGATGGGCACACTTACAGATACCCAAGATCAGCAAGTCCAACCAGGTAAAAAAAAAAATAAATGGTTTAGATCCAGAATTGATCCTGGATAACTACCTGGATAACAATCCCCATATAAGTCTATGAAGACCATAATCCAGTGCTTTAAAATGGTGGTAGAAGGGAAAGGGGAGATTAGAGCAAGCACGTTATGCTTACCAGTCTCCTGCGCAGCTGTGACGCTACTTCTGGAGCCTCTCACTATCATAGATGCCAGGACTGCCAGTGGGAGGGGAAACAGTGCATATGCATGAGGGATATTGAGCAGCCCTAGAAGTAGCATGAGTGGCCCCGGAAGTAGCATTACAGCCGCACGGGAGACTAGTATGTATACCAAGCCTACTTTTTCAATTTTTTCCCCTATTTTTCTATTTCTTTTTTTTTTAATTACCCGGGTACCCAGATCCGGATTGGTATCCAGAATTCTCTGAGAACTCCAGGCCCGGAGTTGATGCATGGGTACTTTGTAACCCGTGCGAATCCGGACTTATACAGTCCAGATCTACTAGTTGCAGGTCTGCTTCAAAAGAGCCTGAAAAATCACTTCCCATTCATTCCAATTGCAAAAGTCTTTTGAACCTACTTTTTCTCTTTAGGTTTTGAAAAAATGTTTCAGGTCGCTCCTGATGGAATTTGCTCCAAAATAGGCTCTGTCCTATCAATGACGGGAACTGAGCTACAGTACCTGAGAACGGCCACTGTACAGCGTATAGAGCACTAGTATTCTAGCTGTGTACATCATGTACATCCGGCGGCCTTGGGATGTGGTAACAGATGATCAGTGGGAGTTTTGTGTGTTGGACCTTCACCATCTGATATTAATGACCTAACAAAATGATGGGTCATTGATATGAAAGTCCTGGAAATTTCTTTAAGCAATGAAAAGACTTTTTCTTGGGGACTGGATTTATGACCGTTTTTTCACATAAATTTGCGTAACTGATTAAAATCTATAAATAACAGAAGAACTTGGCTCACTGAAATGGGTGTAAGGAATTTTTTATACAGGCAGTCAAAAAATAAATATGTTTCAACCCCTATATTTGGGTCTTCATCAGACACAATAGATTCTTGTACAGGATATGCCTTTAAGATGGTGATATTGTCAAAAGTCACAGTGAGATTAATAGAAAAATAAAACTGCTGTGATGTATAGGCATGAAGGTGCAGCATAGTGCACTCCAAAAGAGTATAAAACGCTATACCATGCTGCAGCTTCATACCTATACATCACAGCAGTCTGATTTTTCTATTAATTTCACTGTGTGACTTCATGGTGTCTTGCTCACAGTCAGAGGAAGCAAAACAACCCCCAAACATCTTTGAGCCTCCAACATATCTGACTGTAGGTACTGTGATCTTTTCTTTGTAGGCATCATTCCATTTCCAGTAAACAATAGAATGATGTGCTTTTCCAAAAAGCTCTGTCTTGCTCCCATCTGTTGACATGACACTTTCCCAGAAGAATTTTGTTTACTCATGAACATTTTGCAAAACTGCAGTCTATTTTTTTTCTCTGTGTCAGCAGTGGGGTCCTCCTGGGTCTCCTCTATAGTGTTTTATTTCATTCAAATGTTGATGGATAGTTCAAGCTGTCACTGATGCACCCTGAGCCTGCAGGACAGCTTGAATTTCTTTGGAACTTGATTGGGGCTTATTCACCATTCAGGCTATCCTACAATGCAATCTTTCATCAATTTTTCTCTGCTGTCCATCTCCAGGGAGACTAGCTACAGTGCTATGGGTTGTAAACTTCTTGCTTATGTTGCGCACCGTGGACAATGGAATATCAAGATCCATGGAGATGGACTTGTAATCTTGAGATTGTTGACATTTTTCAACAATTTTGATTCTCAAGTCCTCAGACAATTCTCTTCTCTTCTTTCTGTTCTCTGTGCTTATTGTGGCACACACAGACACACATTGCAAAGATTGAGTCAACTTCTCTCCTTTTTATCTGGTTTCTGGTGTGATTTTCATATTGCCCACACTTGTTACTTCCACCTTGGTACCATGTTCTGGTATAAACTACTCGTGTATTTGTCAACTTTTGTTAACAGAAGCTTCACAATTAGTATCCTGTTTATTAAGAAGAGGGTTCACTGTGCAGAACTCACAATGCTTTAGACTCTGCACACAGTTGAGGCCTTCACAAAATCCATTCATGATCTATTGGATCAACATGGTAAAAGGTCCGCGCTACATTATCCTACTCAATTGGAGCCTGACTATTCCTGAGAAGTCTAGGTGTTCAGGAAAAAAGATAGATATTGTCCTCCAGATCTTGTCATCTCTTGAGGTATGGGACATTATTGGCTTCTAGAAGTGAGTCCGTGATACAACTCTTGACGTGATCGGTGGTTTTGTAAAACAGGGGTCTTAGTACAAAGCTTACATATTACAGACACAATACAGCTGAGAACACTTTGACAGAAACCTTTGCACATTGATTTTAGCCTTAAAAGCATTTTAGGCAGAGATCCCAGAAATAATTGGACGTTTCAGTGTGTATTTTTCTTATAATCATTTAGATCAATCTGAATTTTGAAGCATTCAGTTATTTGTGCTTTTGCCGCCTTTGCCATTGAAATACGCTTTGATTCCACAGATCGTACATGTTTCCTCAATTATTAGGATTATAGGTGGTTTTGGGGAATTCTTTATCTCACTGCATTCTTGACATACCGAAAATACTTGATTTAGCTAATTCTCTTTCTGTTTCTACTTAAAAATAGTAGGAAATTAAAAAGGTTTTTTTGAAGGCCATGAGATCGAAAGATAGGATATGTTCATCAGTGACAGAGACTTTGGGGGTCTCCAAGATTTCCAAGTTCTCCAAGAACTTTGGGGGTCTCCAAGATTTCCACCATCTTAACAATAGTCTTGAAGATACTTACGGACTTCTACTCTGTACCCTATACTAAGCAATTTGGAGTTGGAAATTCTTTGAGACTGAAAAAATCCCTCAGTAGGCAGAGCTTCAGAATTTTTTTTAGCGATGCTAGGAAGTGCTATCATTACACAAAGTTTCTGCAGCATACACAAGAGAAGTGTTAAAGGGGTTTATAGAGGACATTAGGAGCTATAGGGGGCAAAAAGTTAGTTTAGGTCCCACTAATTCTAGTTTGATCATAAGTGTAAGAATATATGCCATCTAATATGGCCTCACTTGATGGGGTGGATTTTCTAAGCTATAGGTTAAGGTGAACATCTCCTCGTGGGTTGGATTATCTATGTTCAGGTTAGGATGACCATCACTTGGTGGGGTGGATTATCTATGCTATAGGTTAAGATGAACATCTCTTGGTGGGGTGGATTATCTACGCTATAGGTTAAGGTGAACATCTCTTGGTGGGGTGGATTATCTACGCTATGGGTTAAGGTGAATATCTCTTAGTGGGGTAGATTATATATGCTATAGGTTGAAGTGAACATCTCTTGGTGGGGTGGATTATCTACGCTATATGTTAGGGGGAACATCCCTTGGTGGGGTGGATTATCTACGCTATAGGTTAGGAGTGAATATCACTTGGTGCGGTGGATTATCTACGCTATAGGTTAAAGTGAACATCTCTTGGTGGGGTGGATTATCTACGCTATAGGTTAGGATGAACATTACTTGATGGGGTGGATTATCTAAGCTATAGGTTAGGGTGAACATCACTTGGTGAGGTGGATTATCTGGGTTAAGGTGAACATCTCTTAGTGGGGTAGATTATATATGCTATAGGTTGAAGTGAACATCTCTTGGTGGGGTGGATTATCTACGCTATAGGTTAGGGTGAACATCACTTGGTGGGGTGGATTATCTACGCTATGGGTTAAGGTGTACATCTCTTAGTGGGGTAGATTATATATGCTATAGGTTGAAGTGAACATCTCTTGGTGGGGTGGATTATCTTCGCTATATGTTAGGGGGAACATCCCTTGGTGGGGTGGATTATCTACGCTATAGGTTAGGAGTGAATATCACTTGGTGCGGTGGATTATCTACGCTATAGGTTAAAGTGAACATCTCTTGGTGGGGTGGATTATCTACGCTATAGGTTAGGATGAACATTACTTGATGGGGTGGATTATCTAAGCTATAGGTTAGGGTGAACATCACTTGGTGAGGTGGATTATCTGGGTTAAGGTGAACATCTCTTAGTGGGGTAGATTATATATGCTATAGGTTGAAGTGAACATCTCTTGGTGGGGTGGATTATCTACGCTATAGGTTAGGGTGAACATCACTTGGTGGGGTGGATTATCTAAATTATAGGTTAGGGTGAACATCACTTGGTGGGGTGGATTATCTACGCTATAGGTTAAGGTGAACATCTCTTGGTGGGGTGGATTATCTACGCTATAGGTTAAGGTGAACATCACTTGGTGGGGTAGATTATCTACACTATAGGTTAAGCGGGACATCTTTTGGTGGGGTGGATTATCTATGCTATATGTTAAAGTGAACATCTCATGGTGGGGTGGATTATCTACACTATAGGTTAGGGAGAACATCACTTGGTGGGGTGGATTATCTACGCTATAGGTTAGGAGTGAATATCACTTGGTGCGGTGGATTATCTACGCTATAGGTTAAAGTGAACATCTCTTGGTGGGGTGGATTATCTACGCTATAGGTTAGGATGAACATTACTTGATGGGGTGGATTATCTAAGCTATAGGTTAGGGTGAACATCACTTGGTGAGGTGGATTATCTGGGTTAAGGTGAACATCTCTTAGTGGGGTAGATTATATATGCTATAGGTTGAAGTGAACATCTCTTGGTGGGGTGGATTATCTACGCTATAGGTTAGGGTGAACATCACTTGGTGGGGTGGATTATCTAAGTTATAGGTTAGGGTGAACATCACTTGGTGGGGTGGATTATCTACGCTATAGGTTAAGGTGAACATCTCTTGGTGGGGTGGATTATCTACGCTATAGGTTAAGGTGAACATCACTTGGTGGGGTAGATTATCTACACTATAGGTTAAGCGGGACATCTTTTGGTGGGGTGGATTATCTATGCTATATGTTAAAGTGAACATCTCATGGTGGGGTGGATTATCTACACTATAGGTTAGGGAGAACATCACTTGGTGGGGTGGATTATCTATGCTATAGGTTAGGGTGAACGTCGCTTGGTAGGGTGGATTATCTACGCTATAGGTTAAGGTGAACATCTCTTGATGGGGTGGATTTTCTACGCTATAGGTTAAGGTGAACATCTCCTCGTGGGTTGGATTATCTATGTTCAGGTTAGGATGACCATCACTTGGTGGGGTGGATTATCTATGCTATAGGTTAAGATGAACATCTCTTGGTGGGGTGGATTATCTACGCTATAGGTTAAGGTGAACATCTCTTGGTGGGGTGGATTATCTACGCTATGGGTTAAGGTGAATATCTCTTAGTGGGGTAGATTATATATGCTATAGGTTGAAGTGAACATCTCTTGGTGGGATGGATTATCTACGCTATATGTTAGGGGGAACATCCCTTGGTGGGGTGGATTATCTACGCTATAGGTTAGGAGTGAATATCACTTGGTGCGGTGGATTATCTACGCTATAGGTTAAAGTGAACATCTCTTGGTGGGGTGGATTATCTACGCTATAGGTTAGGATGAACATTACTTGATGGGGTGGATTATCTAAACTATAGGTTAGGGTGAACATCACTTGGTGAGGTGGATTATCTGGGTTAAGGTGAACATCTCTTAGTGGGGTAGATTATATATGCTATAGGTTGAAGTGAACATCTCTTGGTGGGGTGGATTATCTACGCTATAGGTTAGGGTGAACATCACTTGGTGGGGTGGATTATCTACGCTATGGGTTAAGGTGTACATCTCTTAGTGGGGTAGATTATATATGCTATAGGTTGAAGTGAACATCTCTTGGTGGGGTGGATTATCTTCGCTATATGTTAGGGGGAACATCCCTTGGTGGGGTGGATTATCTACGCTATAGGTTAGGAGTGAATATCACTTGGTGCGGTGGATTATCTACGCTATAGGTTAAAGTGAACATCTCTTGGTGGGGTGGATTATCTACGCTATAGGTTAGGATGAACATTACTTGATGGGGTGGATTATCTAAGCTATAGGTTAGGGTGAACATCACTTGGTGAGGTGGATTATCTGGGTTAAGGTGAACATCTCTTAGTGGGGTAGATTATATATGCTATAGGTTGAAGTGAACATCTCTTGGTGGGGTGGATTATCTACGCTATAGGTTAGGGTGAACATCACTTGGTGGGGTGGATTATCTAAATTATAGGTTAGGGTGAACATCACTTGGTGGGGTGGATTATCTACGCTATAGGTTAAGGTGAACATCTCTTGGTGGGGTGGATTATCTACGCTATAGGTTAAGGTGAACATCACTTGGTGGGGTAGATTATCTACACTATAGGTTAAGCGGGACATCTTTTGGTGGGGTGGATTATCTATGCTATATGTTAAAGTGAACATCTCATGGTGGGGTGGATTATCTACACTATAGGTTAGGGAGAACATCACTTGGTGGGGTGGATTATCTACGCTATAGGTTAGGAGTGAATATCACTTGGTGCGGTGGATTATCTACGCTATAGGTTAAAGTGAACATCTCTTGGTGGGGTGGATTATCTACGCTATAGGTTAGGATGAACATTACTTGATGGGGTGGATTATCTAAGCTATAGGTTAGGGTGAACATCACTTGGTGAGGTGGATTATCTGGGTTAAGGTGAACATCTCTTAGTGGGGTAGATTATATATGCTATAGGTTGAAGTGAACATCTCTTGGTGGGGTGGATTATCTACGCTATAGGTTAGGGTGAACATCACTTGGTGGGGTGGATTATCTAAGTTATAGGTTAGGGTGAACATCACTTGGTGGGGTGGATTATCTACGCTATAGGTTAAGGTGAACATCTCTTGGTGGGGTGGATTATCTACGCTATAGGTTAAGGTGAACATCACTTGGTGGGGTAGATTATCTACACTATAGGTTAAGCGGGACATCTTTTGGTGGGGTGGATTATCTATGCTATATGTTAAAGTGAACATCTCATGGTGGGGTGGATTATCTACACTATAGGTTAGGGAGAACATCACTTGGTGGGGTGGATTATCTACGCTATAGGTTAGGGTGAACGTCGCTTGGTAGGGTGGATTATCTACGCTATAGGTTAAGGTGAACATCTCTTGGTGGGGTGGATTATCTACGCTATAGGTTAAGGTGAACATCACTTGGTGGGGTAGATTATCTACACTATAGGTTAAGGGGGACATCTCATGGTGGGGTGGAATTTCTACACTATAGGTTAGGGAGAACATCACTTGGTGGGGTGGATTATCTAAGTTATAGGTCAGGGTGAACAATACTAACTCAAAATCAATGACCCAGAAAACAGGACTTGCCAAATGGCACATGGATCTTTGAGGACCCAGGACTGCCAGGTGTGCAGAGGATAGAAAGATGGAGCAGGAAACACTAGAAAACACAGAGTCAGGAGTGTAGACACCCAGAGCAACTGTAGAAATATAGTAAATCCAGGACGTGCAGCAGACAAATGGTTAAACACAGAATTGCATGCAATCAGCAGATGGATGGTTTTTGGCAGGGATATAGGTAGCAGTGAAGAATAAGAAAACTGAATACTTACTTGTATAGAAGATACACACTGTTGAAGCAGTGGTGTAGGGTGAACAGCACCAGAGAAGAGTTTGTTATGCTAACAGCAGAGAAAGGGCTAATCAGGAAACAAAGGTTTTAGTCATGGGGTCGGTACCAGCATAGGTTAAGTCACCACTCTGTGTATGGAGAGCGGTAGCTGAAACTGCCCCCCGGCATCGACAGCCGCTCAGCATTAAAATGTACTGTCAGTGAACAATCAGTGCAGGGTGTGCAGTTACAGCCACGGTATCAATACACAGATCAGTGACTGAACCGGCACTGGTACCTCTCAGATAAAAACCCAAACGCTGCCAGGAGGATTAATGTTAATTTCCTCCCAGCAGCAGAGTTCAATGTACTCAGGCAGGTTTCAAACGCTATTAACCTGTAGAGTACCCCAATATCTACAAGTATATAGCATTTTTAAATGTGACAGGTTCCATTTAACCTTTATTAACTAAAATAACCCATTACTTTTAGAAAAGTGCACTAAAATATTTAAAATCCCAATATTTAACAAGGGACGAGACCGAAATTAAAACATTAGTCTCTCATTGGAAAAATCTATATGGTGTAAGTTCCCCTCTAGGATTAGTAGTCTCATAATTATTGGTCCCAACGTGTTTTGTTGTCCTTTTATTTTGAGCGATTAATAAGGAAACAGTAAAAATACTGATTACTGAATAAAGGGTTGCGTGGGACTTGTGTATTGAGGACCCACCCATCGGGGATAACATGCAGTACCCAGCTGCAGCCATAAGGTTGCCATATTTTATCTTTGTAGATTGCAGATAACAGCTGATTATTGGAGATGCCAGGTGTTGTCCTTCACAGATCTGATATTAATGACCTGTCTCGCAGATAGGTCACCAGTAAACAAATTACAGACAACCCTTTAAGGGTCGATAGATCAATAATCTGACTTCAGGAGTCATGTGCCTCCAGTTAAGCCTTGTGCTTGATATCATGATTAGTGATGAGCGAGTACTAAAAAGCTCGGGTGCTCGAAGCTCGGGCCGAGCCTCCCAAGATACTCGTGTACTCGGCCCGAGCAACGAGCCCAATGTTATCCTATGGGAGACCCGAGTATTTTTGTGAAATGACCTCCCGGCAGCATGGAGAAACCCTAAAAATGTCACAAAAGTCTCAGAAGAGTGCTCAAATGACATGGCAACAGCATGGGGAAGACCCCTTGAAGCATTTATCACTCAAAAGTCACAGCTGTGAACAATTTTGTCCGCGTTTTACGCCATTTTTACGGACTCACCAGAAAACCTTCCAAAATGACCCCAAAATGATTTTTCATGGCGGAAATGTTAAGGGCACATACCCAATAGTGAGATAGATCTGGTGTATGTTACTTTTTGAGATCAATACATGAAAGATTTTACGTGAAAACATTGTGTGGCACTCCGATGTCCCTGAGAAGAGACGTACATGAAGGCCTCTTGAGTCTAATGTGCCCATTTTGAGGAAGTGAGTCTTTGTAGTATTTTCCTTTGCCAGGGCAGTCCTAAATTGTGAGGTTCACCAATGCCCCTGCATACAGACGTGCATGAGGGCCTCAAAACATTAAGTGTCCATTGTCAGGAAGTGGGTGTATTATAGTATAGCCCTTAGGCAGGGCAGCCAAAAATTGGGAGGCTCCACATTGTCCCTGGGTAGAGACGTGCATGATGGCCTTTAAACCTGAAGTGCCCATTGTAAGGAAGTGGGTCTATTTCAGTATAGCCCTTTGCCAGGGCAGCCAAAAATTGGGAGGCTCCACATTGTCCCTGGGTAGAGACGTGCATGAGGGCCTCAAAACATTAAGTGTCCATTTTAAGGAAGTGGGTGTATTTCAGTATAGCCCTTAGGCAGGGCAGCCAAAAATTGGGAGGCTCCACATTGTCCCTGGATAGAGACGTGCATGATGGCCTTTAAACCTGAAGTGCCCATTGTAAGGAAGTGGGTCTATTTCAGTATAGCCCTTTGCCAGGGCAGCCAAAAATTGGGAGGCTCCACATTGTCCCTGGGTAGAGACGTGCATGAGGGCCTCAAAACATTAAGTGTCCATTGTCAGGAAGTGGGTGTATTATAGTATAGCCCTTAGGCAGGGCAGCCAAAAATTGGGAGGCTCCACATTGTCCCTGGGTAGAGACGTGCATGATGGCCTTTAAACCTGAAGTGCCCATTGTAAGGAAGTGGGTCTATTTCAGTATAGCCCTTTGCCAGGGCAGCCAAAAATTGGGAGGCTCCACATTGTCCCTGGGTAGAGACGTGCATGAGGGCCTCAAAACATTAAGTGTCCATTTTAAGGAAGTGGGTGTATTTCAGTATAGCCCTTAGGCAGGGCAGCCAAAAATTGGGAGGCTACACGTTGTCCCTGGGTAGAGACGTGCATGAGGGCCTCAAAACATTAAGTGTCCATTTTAAGGAAGTGGGTGTATTTCAGTATAGCCCTTAGGCAGGGCAGCCAAAAATTGGGAGGCTCCACATTGTCCCTGGGTAGAGACGTGCATGATGGCCTTTAAACCTGAAGTGCCCATTGTAAGGAAGTGGGTCTATTTCAGTATAGCCCTTTGCCAGGGCAGCCAAAAATTGGGAGGCTCCACATTGTCCCTGGGTAGAGACGTGCATGAGGGCCTCAAAACATTAAGTGTCCATTGTCAGGAAGTGGGTGTATTATAGTATAGCCCTTAGGCAGGGCAGCCAAAAATTGGGAGGCTCCACATTGTCCCTGGGTAGAGACGTGCATGATGGCCTTTAAACCTGAAGTGCCCATTGTAAGGAAGTGGGTCTATTTCAGTATAGCCCTTTGCCAGGGCAGCCAAAAATTGGGAGGCTCCACATTGTCCCTGGGTAGAGACGTGCATGAGGGCCTCAAAACATTAAGTGTCCATTGTCAGGAAGTGGGTGTATTATAGTATAGCCCTTAGGCAGGGCAGCCAAAAATTGGGAGGCTCCACATTGTCCCTGGGTAGAGACGTGCATGATGGCCTTTAAACCTGAAGTGCCCATTGTAAGGAAGTGGGTCTATTTCAGTATAGCCCTTTGCCAGGGCAGCCAAAAATTGGGAGGCTCCACATTGTCCCTGGGTAGAGACGTGCATGAGGGCCTCAAAACATTAAGTGTCCATTTTAAGGAAGTGGGTGTATTTCAGTATAGCCCTTAGGCAGGGCAGCCAAAAATTGGGAGGCTACACGTTGTCCCTGGGTAGAGACGTGCATGAGGGCCTCAAAACATTGTTCCCATTGCAAAGGAGCGGGTCTCCTGTCGTTGTAATGTCCATTCTGCAAAGAATGGGCGAAAAAATTTACCACTGGGGGTATACCTGAAACAAAGACCTAACTATTGTAACGGTCATCATGATGGCGCATGAGGAGAAGGAGGAGCAGTCCAGCGATTATCCAAAGTCGAGAAGTGTACCCATGGGTGAGTGGAGGTACATGGCAAACTTTAAATTCCGCTCTCATTTGCTGGTGGTGTGGTGAAGTCTGGCCCAATCCAACCCTTGTTCATCTTTATCAGAGTCAGCCTGTCAGCATTTTCAGTTGACAGGCGGGTGCGTTTATCTGTAATGATTCCACCTGCGGCACTAAAAACACGCTCTGACAAAACGCTAGCAGCAGGGCAGGCCAGGACTTCCAAGGCGTAGAGAGCCAATTCATGCCACGTGTCCAGCTTGGATACCCAATAATTGTAAGGCACAGAGGAATGTCGGAGTACAGTTGTTCGATCTGCAAGGTACTCCTTCAGCATCTGGGCAAACTTAGGATTTCTTGTGGCACTACCCCGCACCTCAGGGGCTGTGGTACGTGAGGGGCTGAGAAAACTGTCCCACATCTTAAAGACTGTTCCCCTACCTCTGGCGGATTGGACTTGTGCCTCTCTCGGCTGTACGCCTCGGTTGTCCACTGATTCCTGACCTATGCCGCTAGCGTTTTGTGAGGGGAATGCTTTGCCTACTTCCGTGAGTATGGCCTTCCGAAACTGCTGCATTTTGGTTGACCTCTCATCCACGGGAATAAGAGACAAAAAGTTCTCCTTGTAGCGTGGGTCTAACAGTGTTACCAACCAGTAATGATTGTCGGCCAAGATGTTCTTAACGCGAGGGTCACGAGACAGGCAGCTTACCATAAAGTCAGCCATGTGCGCCAGACTCTTAACAGCCAGGACTTCAGTAGCCTGACCAACAAGATGACTGAACATGCTGTCCTCCTCCTCCTCCTCCTCCTCCTCCTCCTCATCTACCCTGTCCTCTGGCCAGCCACGCTGAATCGAGGATATGACTGGTGTGCATGTCATATCCTCAATTTGGCCGGAGAGTTGCTCCATGTCTTCATCCTCCTCCTCGTCATAGTCCTCCACTGCACGTTGTGATGAGACGAGGCTGGGCTGTGTGTTATCACCCACACCCACTACTGTTTCTTGCTGCAACTCATCGCGCTCCGCCTGCAATGCATCATGTTTGTTTTTCAAAAGGGACCGTTTTAGAAGGCAGAGTAGCGGTATGGTGACGCTAATAATGGCGTCATCACCACTCACCATCTTGGTGGAGTCCTCAAAGTTTTGGAGGATGGTACATAGGTCTGACATCCATCTCCACTCCTCAGGTGTTATGTGTGGAGTTTGACCCATTTCCCGACGGCTTAGGTGATGCAGGTACTCAACAACTGCCCTCTTCTGCTCACATATCCTGACCAACATGTGCAGAGTTGAATTCCAACGCGTGGGGACATCACACACCAGTCTGTGAGCCGGAAGATGCAAACGGCGCTGAAAGCCGGCAAGGCCGGCTGAAGCAGTAGGTGACTTTCGAAAATGTGCAGACAGGCGGCGAACTTTTACCAGCAGATCAGACAGCTCTGGGTATGACTTTATAAACCGCTGAACCACGAGGTTGAGCACATGGGCCACGCATGGAACATGTGTCAGCTGGCCTCGCCTCAAAGCCGCCACCAGGTTCCGGCCATTGTCACAAACGACCTTTCCTGGCTTTAGGTTCAGAGGTGTGAGCCAGTGATCTGCCTGCTGTTTCAGAGCTGTCCACAGCTCTTCTGCATTGTGGGGTTTGTCACCTATGCAGATTAGCTTCAGCACAGCCTGTTGCCGCTTCGCCGAGGCAGTGCTGCAGTGCTTCCAGCTTGTGACTGGTGTGGAGGGCACAGTGGATGAGGATGCGCAGGAGGAGGAGGAGGCTGAAGAGCATGACATTCCGGAGCTGTAGAGTGTGGGTGAAACACTGACTGAGGTAGGGCCTGCAAACCTTGGTGTGGGAAGGACGTGTTCCGTCCCTCGCTCAGACTGGGTCCCAGCTTCCACAATATTAACCCAGTGTGCCGTCAACGAGATGTAGCGGCCTTGCCCACAAGCACTTGTCCACGTGTCTGTGGTTAGGTGGACTTTGGGTGAAACAGCGTTGTTCAGGGCACGTGTGATGTTTTGTGACACGTGGTTATGCAACGCGGGGACGGCACACCGGGAGAAATAGTGGCGGCTGGGGACCGAGTAACGTGGGACAGCTGCCGCCATCAGGTCACGGAATGCTTCTGTCTCCACCAGCCTAAAAGGCAACATTTCCAGCGCAAGCAGTCGCGAAATGTTAGCATTTAGAACTGTGGCATGTGGGGTGTTGGCAGTGTATTTGCGCCTGCGTTCAAAGGTTTGCTGAATGGATAACTGAACGCTGCGCTGGGACAAGGACGTGCTTGATGATGGTGTTCTTT